>NC_080174.1:80908240-81208240 GCF_950295315.1 Erinaceus europaeus | reverse complement strand
CTTTATTTTGTTTCAAAACGTGTTTTCTTTTCATTTGGAGGTGCATTGGTGCCAGTGGTTCCACATTTCTCTTTGAGCTACATATCTAAGCCTGTCCTGTCTAAATGAAGTAGTTAAGTAACAGAAAAGACCTTGTAGGCAGGTGAATTTTATATTGAAATGAGCTGAAGAATATTAAGCCTATCAGGAGAAAGTGTAAATGTTCGTCCTCTAAGGGCTCAAGTGTACGTGTCTAAATTAAAATATAAAGTTCTGTTGGACCTCTCGTCATCCTCTTTTCTTCAGAAAACAAAAATATCCCTCGTATAGAACACCCTTCTCTCTCTTTTCTGTGCCTTATCTTTCATCAAAGTTGCCCAGTTTTTCACCTGCTCCCGAAATCCTGGTCATTCTTCACACTGTCTAAAACCTTCCAGGGAATAAAATAGGGGAGTATGTGTTACTTCTACCGTGCCTTCTTGCACCAGTCTCCTTTGTCCTCCCCCTCTCTCTCCTCATAAGGCCTTGGAGTGGGCTGACTTTTCCAGATAGGCAGGCGGGCAGGCAGGTTGGCACTACAGAACTGAAGTTTCCTCAGTGCCATGGGTTGTGTACCTGACAAAACAAGTTTACTGCCCAAGTAAGATATCTTGCTGGCCCAGCCTTCTTCTTCGTCCTGTTTTATCCTCTGTATCCGCTATATATAATATGTATATTACCTTATTATAATAAAGTCTGGTTTGCATTTGTTGTTAGTTATGTAAGACTTTTAGTTCCATGCAGCTATTTTTATTTATTTTTGTTTTTAGTGCTTGTGACATTTCTTTGAAATGGTGAATGCTTAATAACTATTGTTTAAACTGAAATAAACAAGGATCAAAGAAATGTACTTCAACAGGCACTAGGTCTTTGAGTGGTAAGGAGATATTTAGGGGAAATTTGTACATTTCCAAGCTCATGTCCAGTTGCCAAATTCCAGCTGGACTATGTGATAGTTTGATCCTGTGTATCAGGTAGATTTTAAGGTATGTGTATATATTGTGACCTGTGAGTGCTCAGTTTTGACCAAAGAATAAGTCAGTTTTTTAAAATTTTTTTAAAGTTTCTTTTTCCCTTTTGTTGCCCTTGTTGTCTTTTTTATTGTTGTTGTAGTTATTTATTGTTGTTATTGAGGTCGTCATTGTTGTATAAGACAGAGAGAAATGGAGAGAGGAGGGGAAGACAGAGAGGGGGAGAGAAAGACAGACACCTGCAGACCTACTTCACCGCCTGTGGAGTGACTCCCCTACAGGTGGGGAGCTGGAGGCTCGAACCAGGATCCTTTCACCAGTCCTTGTGCTTCGCGCCACGTGCGCTTAACCCGCTGCACTAACGCCCGACTCCCAGAATAAGTCAGTTTTTAGAAGATGTCCCTCTGAATCCTACTTTTGTAAATTCTGAAGGATTTCTGTTAACCAACCACCTAGTAATTTATCAGTATAAAATAGTGAACAGGCACAGGCTTCTTTCTGCATTTGTAAGCAACATGGCCTCCACTTTTCCCATGACCTTTTGAGGTGACTCTAGTCCAGAAGAACTTCTGATTAGCTTTTCCCACTAAAGTTCTTTTCAATTCCTTCACAGAATCATAGGGACAGAATTTAGCCTAGGCTATGATCAGTGAAGTGGAGTCAGTGAGCTTAAGGGGACTGCAAGTTACTCAGCCTTGGACCTTGTTCCTTAGGGGAGATTGCTGTGGGCTACAGGCCTTTCTATATTTAGTCTGATGCCTGTGCATTTAATTCAGAGCATGCATGCACATAAACGATCCTGTAGGAAGTGTCTGGTGATACATCTGATGATAGGACCTACCTAGAAAAAAACAAAACACCTGTACTGTGTAATTCCAGGTGATGTGTCAAATGAGCTTCCTTTTATTTATATCTAACTTCACTCCTTGCCATGGTAAAGCAGCAAAATGTACTAAAATGTGTTTTAATTTCTAGTAGTGGGTATTTGTACTCTATATGCCATAGTTCACCTGTAGGGTCGATGTGGTCATAGAAGATAATTATCTGGGGATTGGATGTTGACCTACTTAAGGAGAACGAACTCAGCATATATCTACAAGGGGTGGTGATTTGAGAACAGCTGTAGCCTGTGACTCTGTTACTGTGTGTGCATTCCTTTGACTTCCACTGGCTAGCACCAAAACCATTTAGAGAGAACTTCTTTTTCTCTCATATCTTGTTTACTCATTCACCCAACAACTACTTGTCCAGTACACACTCTTCTAGGAACTGGGGTTGTATTCTGTTGTTGAAAAATATAATCTTGGGGGTCAGGAGGTAGCACACTGAGTTAAGAGCATATAGTATGAAGCTCAAGGACCCACGCAAGTATTCCCAGTTTGAGCCTCTGGCTCCCTACCTGCAGGGGGGTTGGTGTACAAGTGGTGAAGCAGGTCTGCAAGTATCTTATCTTTCTCTCTCCTTCTCTACCTCCCCCTTCCCTCTCAATTTCTCTTTTTCATAGCCAATTAAAAAAAAAAAAGAAAAGAAAAATGGCCACCAGGAGCAGTGGATTCATAGTACCAGCACCGAGCCCCAGCTATAACCCTGGAGGCAAAAAAAAAAATATATATATATATATATATATATATATATATATGGTCTGGTCTTCTCTGTTGAGAGAGATTAACATAAATGTTAGGTCAGTTTTGCTTCAGTTTCATTTTAAAGCCCTTTTTCAATTATAAATTTATTTTTTCTGTTGATTCAGTTAGATCATTAATGACTACCCTATGATTTAATATAATGATTATTTATAATTATAGATGAGGAAACTGAAACAAAAAGAAGGTGAATTCATTTACCTATGGTCATACTAGTAGCGCATAAGTTTATATAACTCAGATTTGAACCCAGCTAGTGTTAGCTCCTATGTCTATACTCTGAATATTAGGTTACCTAAGAAATTTAGCAAGACTGGGTTCCAATGATATACAGTATTTCTGTTCCTCTGCATTCTTATTCAACAGGTTTTCTCAAAAGTGAGGTCTTTTTTTTTTGTCATTATTATTGTGACGATATCACAATGTAGAAAATGTTAAACATCATGTAAAATTAGAGCCCCGGAAGAAAGTCTGACCTCTGGATTTTTCATTTTAACATTTGAAAGAAGGTCTGAAAGTTGTGATGCTAGGCAGAGTTCAAAAGACAGGTACCAAAAAAGTAGGATTTAGAACTTTGTTTAGTTCAACCTAGAAGAACCCCAGTGGTCTGATAAAATTTTCCCCAGTGTTTCAGTGTTGACACACATCACAATATTTTGTATTGCTTCTCAGCTTAACATTATTCAACACATATCTTGCAAAGAGGGTATACACTTTTTCGTTCTGTTCTATTCCTTAGACACAGAAATCATTGATTAAAAAAAAGGCTTATCATGGGTGAAAATGTTTTATTTTTCAATATTTTGTGTTCATTTGGAACTAGTCTCCATGCCAATTAGCCGATTGTATGCTGTTTCTTGCTGAAACGTTTTCCAGGTTTGGTAACAAGACTGCAGGGAAGAAAGGCCACAGATTCTGCTTTGGCAGCTAGCAAGACTCCAGACAATTCCACTGTGTTGACAGCACAGAGAACTGGTGGAACATCCTGGAGTTTTGAACCACTGAGACCAATGTTATTTCAGTCATGAGTATGATTAGACGTAAATCTTTAGATTTTTCTCCCCTCAGTTTTTTCTTTTTGATTGAAGTAGTGTTGGTTTATACAACTGGTGTGTTGTAGGTATAATGTTTGATGTTCGTTCACTCCCCATGTCCCTACCAAGGTGTCAGTCTCTTTCAGTCAACATGACCTCACAGTCACACATTGCCTACTGCACAGGTGGAATCACTCTTACTTGAGATATTACCAAAAAGCATTTTTATTGTCTATGTTTTCTTTTTTAACTTTATTAATTTTAATTCTAGAACAGAGAGGAATTGAGTGGGAAGGTACATAGAGAAGGGAAGACACAGCACTGCTTCACTACTGGTGAAGCTTTCCCCGTTATAATTTGTTTTTTTTTTTTTTTTTTACTGGATAGAGACAGAGAGAAATTGAGGGGGTTGGGGGAGATAGAGAAGAAAAACAATAAAGAGACGCCATTATCCCTGCATCACTACTCCTGAAGATTTCTCCTTGTAGGTGGGGACCAGGGGCTTGAACCCTGGTCCTTGTGCATTGTAGTGTGGTCTCTTTTTCCTTTTCTCTTTCCTTTCTTCTTTTCTTTTCTTTTCTTCTCTTCACTTTTCTTTTTTTTCTTTTCTTTTTCTCTTCTTTTCTACCTGAGCCATTCCACTGCTTCTGGTGGACTCTGTTTTTAACATCAGAGAAAGACTGAGAAGAGACAACACAGCATTGCTGTATATCTTTGAACTTCCCCTGTGCCTGGCGCTCCTGTGTGGTGCTTGGGATTTGAACTGGGATCCTTTTGCATGGGGAAGTGTGAACTCTACTCCATGAACTATCCTTCAAACTCATCAGAAAGCACTTTAAAAATAAAATATGGGGAGTCGGGCGGTGGCGCAGCAGGTAAACTGCAGGTGGCGCAAAACACAAGGACCAGCTAAAGGATCCCGGATCCATCCTTCCATCCCCCGGCTCCCCACCTGCAGGGGAGTCACTTCACAGGCGGTGAAGCAGGTCTGCAGGTGTCTATCTTTCTCTCCCCATCTCTGATTTCCCGTCTTCTTTCCATTTCTCTCTGTCCTATCCAACAACAATGATAATAACAACAATGATAAACAACAAGGGCAACAAAAGGAAAAAAAAAGGCCTCCAGGAGCAGTGGATTCATAGTGCAGACACTGAGTCCCAGCAATAACTAAAATAAAATATGGGGCTTGCAAGATAGCTCACCTGCAGAGTGCACCTGCTCTTCTGTGTACTCTATCTTTTTCTGGTACTGTATCTTTTCCTCTCCACCTCTTTCTCCTATGTGAAAAGAGTCTGTTTAGAATGGTGAAGCCCTGGAGACAGTTAACAAAAATAATGCAAAGTGTGTCCTAGATACGTACAAATCAGGTACAAAATGTAGAAAAGAAGTGAAGTTAGTCATGGCATGGTTGTTCATCCTTTGTCTTCTGGAACTTTTTTTTTTTTAAAGGGATCACAGAGCTACACCCCCCCCCCCAGCCCCTGTAGTTTGCTAATGTTTGCACTGGGAGCGGCATGTCCATTATTCTGAAGAACTATCCTTTGAACCAATAAGTGAATTTCTGATGATAACTTCAGGGAGGTCATTGTCAGTGTACTGACAAATGAAAGTTAGGAGCACACAGAAGTCCAATCATTTGGAAGAAGACCATTTTAGTAGTTGAAGAATACCCATAGTGGACTGGAGTTACGGAGTGACCTCAACTTGTGGACAGGTCAAAGCTACCACAACTGGGATGACATGAGTTTGCTGAAATGATTCAGAGATTATGTGGTTGAGATGGATTGGGAGATTGAATGAGTAGACGTTCAAATTTTAATTATGTTTTCACTTTCTCATTTTACGTATTGAGTAGCATGTAGGACACTGCACAGAGGCCATCAAAAAGCTCACTTGGCTAGTGTGTTACTTATATCACTGCATGCTGCATAATATATAGCAGTGACTTCCTGGGGGGGTAGGTGAACAGTTATTTTTCATCAGACAAACAAACAAAATGCTTCCTTAATGTTCTCCAAACCCTTTGGGAGACAATAATAATATTAATAATTAGTTCTATGCCGTTACTTTCCATCAATACTTAAAATGGCCATTCTCCTGCCCTTTTTAAAAGACACATCTACTTGTTTCCTTTTGGGACCCTAATGAGAAGAAGAAAAATTGTAGTAGGTCATATATGAAGGGCAAATGCAAAACCAGAAAGCCGACAAATATATACTCTTGTCCTCTGGAGCTGATAGGAAGGTCTAGGAAGAACAAAACCAAAATTGTGTGTGTGTGTGTGTGTGTGTGTGTGTGTGTGTGTATTTAGTTTTGCAATGGCCCAGGTGGTGGTGAACCTGGTTAACTGCACGTATTGCAGTGCTCAAGGTCCTGGGTTCAAGCCCCTGGTCCCCACTTGCAAGGGGGAAGTTTCACAAGTGGTGAAGTAGGGCTGCCGGTGTTTTTTTCTTCTCCTCCCTATCTCACCCTCCCCTCTAAATTTCTCTCCATCTCTCTCCAATAGTAAAATAAATAAAAATATTAAAAAAGAATAAATAAACTTATTCTTTTACAGGCAGATTAAGAGAGTGAAAGAGTCTATTGTACTGAAGCTTCCTTTGGCCCTGTGGTGACCAGATTCAAACCTGGACCACATATATGACAAAGCAACACACTATCCAGTGAGCTGTTTGGCCCGCCTAAAATTATTGTGCTCTCTCTCTCTCTCTCTCTCTCTCACCTCCATGGTTATTGCTGGAGCTCAGTGCCTGCACCACAAATCCACTGCTCTTGGAGGCTAGTTTTCCTCCTTTTGTTGTCCGTGTTGTTTTATCATTGTTGTGGTTGTTATTATTATTGTTGTTGTTGTTGTTGGATAGGACAGAGAGACATGGAGAGAGGAGGGGAAGACAGAAAGGGGGAGAGAAAGATAGACACCTGCAGACCCGCCTCACTGCTTGTGAAACGACCTCCCTGCAGGTGGGGATCCTTATGTCGGTCCTCGAGTTTTGCGCCATGTGCATTTAACCCGCTGCTACCGCCCGACCGCCCCCCCCCCCCAGTCTAATAGATGTTTTTGAGCAACCTGAGTACTCAGAGGACATAAGAGTTCAGTTAATAGTCTGGATGTGTGGGGGAAGCCCTGGGAAATATGTAATTGTGAGCACTCCTTGACCGCAGAAATACTGCTCAGATGTGCCCAGATGGCATTCCTGTGAAACTCTCCTCCATCAAACGGGACTTTTGTGGCACCAACAGCAAAGTAATTCATGAATGAAAAGCCTTCTCTGGTGTCCCCAGTCTTGCCTTCCCTGGCTTATATTAGGCCTTTCGTTTATTAACACATAATTTTTAAAGATTAGAATATGCCTCCAAATTAATAGTATTCTATGAGTTATCATTGTGGGGCGGCAAACGCTAGAAGAAGAAGAATTGTGGGGCGAAAGAAATCACATTTCACTTTTGTGTCTGTGGTTTTGCTGAGGAAAACGAACAGAGAACTCACTCAGCATGACTAGAGATAGCATGTGCCTTGTAAATGTACTGAACATTTTTTTTTGACTCAGCTTTTCATAAATGGATAAGGTAAGGTACTACCTGCAATGTTTGAAGTACTTTTAAAAACAGAAAACAATGGGAGCCAGGTGGTGAAGCTCACACATTACAGGGTGCAAGGTTACAGGGTGCAAGGTTCAAGCTCCTGGTCCCCACCTGCAGGGGGAAAGCTTCACAAGTGGTGAAGCAGGCCTACAGGTGTCTCTCTTTGTCTCCCCCTCGCCTCTCAATTTCTCTCTGTCTCTATCCAGTAATAAATAAGCAAATAAAACAAACAAAACCCCCTGAGAACTCCCAGTAGAATCATAGTCTAACAGGAGCAGGTCAAATGCTTCCTTTAATATTTAGCTAAGGGACACCACTTAGCTACTCAGAAAGCTTCCCTGTAACTCACCATCTCATTGTTTCTCATTTTGTTTTATTTATACCACATTATGGCCAGACTCTTGTTCTTGTGTACCAGTATTGTGTCTGAAAATCTGTTGCAAGCAAGTTCTGACCAATTTGTCATTCTTTCTGTCATACTGAGTGCAGCCCCCTCCATGCGAGACTGTCAGTGGGCTCAGCAGAGGAAGTGTAAATATGTAGTGGTTTCGGAGCATGAAGAGGAAAAGATTATGCCGGTGGTTTTTCTGTCTGCATGTTTGTTTTGGTTTTTAGCTCTGAACAACCGGATGCTCTGCCCAGCACACTTTTTACTTTACGCAAAGGGAAGCAGCTTGATGTATTAGAAACATGGCATTTGAAGTCAAGGGGATTAGAATTTTGGAGCTGTGCTTTGTGACCTTAGACAAATTATTTAGCTTTCCAAAGGTCCAGTTGACTATAAAACAGAAGTAATACTGGTTAGACTGTTAGGAGGATTGGATCAAACTGCATGTATAACTTGTGTATCACAGCTCCTTGCACAAAGCAAGTGGCTGGTTATTTTTAATATATTAATGAGGCTATTCTTTGATTTTTATTACTACATTTCATAAAATTCATATTCGGCTTTAGGAATGAATATTATTTAAATGCTTTAAAAACTTTATTTATTTCACATACCATGGAATTTTGCATAAGAGAGAAAAGAACCAGAGTACCACTTGAGGACATGAGATGCTAGGGACTGAGAGATTAAAGTGCACAGATCTCACATTCCTGCAGTAGAGCTGTTTTTCTGACCACAGTGATTTAAACCTTTTAATAAACTTGTCTAGAGCCTAATATATAAGACTTAAAAAAAGGGCTTGGACATGGTTGGTTTCTTGGTGAGTAAGTAGTGGGCAGTGAGAGATACTTTATGGCATGTTTAGGAGAAAGTACTGAATGAAGCTTGTAAAGTAACAACCCCTTTAATTAGAGGACCAGATAGAGATCGTTGCCAACACTGCTTGGGAGGAGACTGAGTTTCCTGTGGCCTCAAAGCAGTCCTGGGAAAAGGTTCCCAAGAAACCTCTGAATTAAGCAAGCTGAGAAACTAAAAAAAAAAAAAAAAAAAAAAAAGATATTGTTCAGTTTTTGACAGAAAGTGGTCTGTTGCACTGTGTAATGCATTTTTTTTAGAAGTTCATTTTTCAGAGAAGAGAAATACTTATCTACCATTTTTTTTCATATTTTAGAGAAACCAAAACCTGTTTGTTCTGTAAAAGCAGTTGTTTCCAGATTCGCTCTTCTGGAAGCTATCACTAGTCATCTGGAGTTAAATGGTTTTCTCTACCCCACCCAAAATAACTTTTTCATATTGTAAGTCAAAAAATAATCCTATTCCTATATAGTTTCTCTAAGAATAATAATCATACAGTTCTCAAACTACACACAATAGTATCTGTTTAACCACAAAAAAATACATGTTATATAAAGATTTTTTATTATAAAATGTTATGTGGGCCATTTGGGAAGTATAGAAAAATAGAAATCAGACACAGTTTCACCATCTGAAAATGATTATTAGTATCTTGGGGTATTTCCAATTTTTTTCTATTAATACAGGCCACTATAGTAGATATATAGAACACACACACACACACACACACACACACACACACACCTCTTAAGATTGTCTCATGTTAGATAAAAACATATGGCAACCAGGCTAAGTGTGTGGACATTATAATGATGACAGAATTACAAGAAAGGGCAAAATGCCCTTAGATAACTTAGCCCAGGGATTTCTCATCTCTGCACTGGGAAAAATGTTTTCCTTATTTAAGTGAATTAAAACTATATAGTTAATGTAAATGAACTCGAAACTTTCAAATTTCTCCAGTGGTAGGTAACAATGCTAATAAAATAGCCTAGTTTTACTATGTTATAGTAATATTATATGCAGGAAAAAATAAATAATTTCAACATGTTCAGATTTTGTTGTAGTTTGTCACCTGAACATTTCTCACTAGAGCTAAATTGTCATTTCTAAAGGAAAGGAGGAGACATAAACACAAGACAACTGAGAACTGTTAGTACGTACAAACATTTGCATCCTCTGTCTTCAATCCAGACTTTCTCTGTCTCTCTCTCTCTCTTTCTTTCTTTTTTTTTTTTTTTTTTGCCTCCAGGGTTATTGCTGGGGCTCGGTGCCTGCACTACGAATCCACTGCTCCTGGAGATCTTTTTTTTCCTTTTGTTGCCCTTGTTATCATTATTGTTGTTGTTATTGCTGTCGTTGTTGGATAGGACAGAGAGAAATGGAGAGAGGAGGGGAAGACAGAGAGGGGGAGAGAAAGATAAACACCTGCAAATCTGCTTCACTGCCTGTGAAGTGACTCCCCTGCAGGTGGGGAGCCAGGGGCTCGAACCTGGATCCTTGAGAGGGTTCTTGCACTTTGCTCCATGTGCACTTAACCCACCACGCCACTGCCTAACCCCTCGCCACCCACCCACCCTCGAATACCCAGAAAGACTATTTTCTTGTGGCTTGTGTCTCTATAGATGTGTCCTGCTATGGCCCATGCATCTCCAGCTTCTCTCATGCTGAGTCACTACTTTATTTTGTTATATTTATGTATTATTGGACAAAGAATGGCAGAATGGTTTCAGCAGTGGAAAATATGCAGGGCTTCAAAAACACACTTATATCAAGAGAAAGCGAGAGAGAGAGAGAATGATTTCTCAGTCATCCTTATGATTGGGCATCTCAGGCCTTTTATGTTCATCTGAAAAGTGAATGTTTTTATCCACGCTCATTTGGGTCTCTTCCTTCCATCTGTATGCTGTGCTCAGGTGCACTTCTTTACCAAAGAGAGGGTCATAATACTTGTTTAGTTTGCTGAGCTCTTTGGTATTTAAACAACCTAGAGAGATGCATAAATTTAGAAAGAAGAATCAGTGCCAAAGGGAGGGCTAAACTAGTGCATATTTTCATGGGCTGTATTCATACTGGGTTATCAGAAAACTCATGAATCATTTTTTTCCATGCAAAAAAAAAAAAAAAAACTGTTGCTTAAAACTGTGTCATTACTTTCTCAACAACCCAATAGCAATAACTTTCAATTAAGGCTATGGTTTTGGAGGAGTATTCTGTAATAGAAAGAATGTCTCTGACTTTGCGGCTCACTGGTATGTTAGAATAACTTTCTCCCCACTTGTCTGGTTACCTGTGCTGAAACAGGTAAGCTCCTGGGGCTTTTGGTTGTTTGCTCTTCATATATCTGACTTGTTAAGGGAGAGACTTTCTCATGACTAAATTGAGCTTTGAAAAGACTACAATAGTACTATAAAAATCTACCAGTCATTGGGAGCCTAAGAAGATTTAGCGATACTGAAAAAGTTTTGGTTTCATGACTGTCTTGATTTTTGACTTGTCAGATACAATTCAGAAATGATACTATTTATTTACTTATTTATTTAATGGTGTTTTTGGGGGGACTGAGCACAGGCTTCTAGACCACATCTGAACACTGAACTATAAAGGACTACCAGGAACCCTGGGCAAGGGCTAGGGCTGGTGGAGGATCACCGTGATATTTCTCTCTTTCTTCTTCCTCCCCACCTTCACAAAAAGGTAATACTAAGTACTGATTATGCTGATGAAAAGTAACAGTTTTTAAATGAAAATAGTAAGCTAAATGTTGTAACGAAGAATCATCTCATTTAATTCAATAGCATAAATTTTGCATTTTATTATTATTGTTATTATTATTATCATTATCCCTGCCTTATAAGTGTAGAAGCTCAGATGTTGGTGAATTTGAAGAACTTCTTTTAGATTGTAGGTCCTAACTAGAGTAAATAAGTAACATGGGGAAGTATCCCCCCTCAACTAAGCCTCTTTCCCCCACATATTCCATCAATTAGAAATTTTTGAAAAAGAAACTTTTTTTTTTAAGAGAAAACTCTGCTAGACGTTTTAGCCCTCATTAATCATTTATACAGTAGTTGAATTTGAATGAGCAAGTTGGGTTTTTCTTTTCTTTCTTATTTTTCATTTTTATTAGAGCACTGTTGAGCTGTGGCTTACGGTGGTACAGGGCATTGAACCTGGGACTTTGGAGCCTCGGGCATGAGAGTCTCTTTGCATAACCATGATGCCATAATCATTAGCCTATCTGCCCCTGCCATGGTTCTTAGATTTTTTTTTTTTTTTACTTGTAGGGTGGGATGGTTTGTGTGAAACTGAAAGGAGGAGGATGATTATTAACATAGAAGTTTATTTTTTAAAAACAGAGATAAAGCAAGAGGGCTGACTTTCTGTGTGTTAAGGGCACAGGGTGGGCTTGAGCATCAAAGACAGATCCTACCTACTATGAAAATTTTATCCTTTGTCTCGCTGAAAAAACTTTCTCTACATTATGCATATTAAAGCTTATTCTTCGCTAGAGCTGCCAGATAAGTTTCCTTTGCTTTGAGGATAATGCATTATTAATCTGAAAAGATATTTTAGATTTTGAAAAGTCTGATATTTGAACTGTTATTTAGTATGGACTATGAGTGTTGTGAGGTTGGTACTGAATTATCTGTACACTCAGAGTAGCTGGGACACTGTCAGATAATATGGTAAATAATCCATGAATCTTTTGGGTAAATGAATGAGTGAAGGCAGGCATGAGCAACATTCATAAAGTTTGCTATTGTCGTCTCTCAGCATTCGTATCTCTCAAGCGCTTTGCTTTGACTAGCCGTCAAAGGAGGCTGCTCAGCATGGGTTTTCTTAGTAACCTCCATTCATATATATTACAAGGGTTACAAGAGAACTCTGTGGCTTGATCATGAAAGAAAATGCACAAGTGAGTAGAGCTGGGACCACACCTTCAGACACAGGCACTCCATTCAGACTTGCAGACCCCCACCCTGCTCAGTGTTTGGGTTGCTGCCCAGACTGAGGTCGGGCAGTGGCAAGAAGGAAGCCATGTGGTTAAACCACTTGTGGATAATCGAAAGTCGACCATACTTATTTTCAATTTGGCATCTGAGTTAGCTTTTTCCTCTAGTGTGCAATTTTCCCTGGCTGCCTTCGTCTCTGGTCTGTTCACCATCAGTGAGCTGGCAGAGGCTTGGTGGAGACTCACTGTGGCTTCCCTTTGCCGGTTCCTGTGTTCCCCCTGACTTGGCTCTTTTTCATCAGTGAGTTGGGTCAATTTAAGTGAGTGCATAAGACGAACAAGAAAGGCAAAAACTGAGACAGCATAACCTCCCTTGGGTAATAATAATGACAACTGTGTCTGGCTTCTCCAGCTGTCTCACCTACTTTGATTCAGACCTTCGGAAATTTCTAGTGTTTGGTTACCTCTCTATCTATCTACCTATTTATTTTTGCCACCAGGTGGCCTTGGGATTTGGTGCCTGCACAACTCCACTGCTCCTGGCAGTCATTCTCTTTTGTTTTCACTCTGTTCTTTGATAGAGGGTGAGAGAAAGGGAGCTAGAGAAGGAGAAAAAAAAAAAAAAAAAGGGAGAGGAGGAAGGAGGGAGAAAGAGAAAATAAACCAGAAACACTACTCCACTATTCGTGAAGCCTTCCCTCCACAGATGAGAATCTGGAGGCTTGCACCCTGACCCTCAAGTCTAGTAATGTATGCTTTGTCCCCAGCTGGTTGGTAGGGTTAAGTTCACTATTGTATCTGTCTTGATGCTTCAGACTTGGTTAGTATTGGAGCGAAAGACCTGATGTGCTGGTAACAGATTTTGTGTGGATGTTTCAATATTAACAGAAGAGGAAGGCATTAAAGACACGTGGTCACCTAGGACAGACCAGACAGCCAACTTTCCAAGGGTGAGAGCGTGTTAGTAACTTGTTTGTCATGGACCCATTATCTTATATCCCCATTTTGAAGTTGATAATGTGTCATGGTTTTCCTCTATTCCCCCAGATGAAGCTGAGTGAAAAAGATCTGAGCACGATGACCTTAGTTTATTGCTTTCCATGGACAAAATGCCCTTGATATACCACATAACTGTATATATTGAATCTTTATTATTGCTTGAGTACAATTTCTTGGAAAAGACACAGGGTTTCATAAAGGGGTAACAAAGTCCATTTTTCTTTTTAGCATTTACCAAGAACCGTGCAATTCGGATGACTTGAAATAATGGTCAGAGTGCATATTACCCAACCTCTGCTGCCAGCTCCTTCTCCCTCTCCCTCTCCCTCTCCCTCTCCCTCTCCCTCTCCCTCTCCCTCTCCCTCTCCCTCTCCCTCTCCCTCTCTCTCTTTCTCTCTCTGTCTCCGTGCAGATGGTTCCTGCCCCTGTCTGTCAAACAGCGTCAGGCCTGCTGGCTCATCCGCATTACAGAGCAACTTGGTCTTACCTTCTTGACTTGAGGCAGGGAAGGAGGAGTGCCAGGAAAATGGGAAATGAGATTGTTGACTTGCTTGATTTGAAGTGTCACTGAGTCTATTAGAAAAATGGAGGTGTGGAAGATCACCCCACTCAAACCTATACTGCAGGTGTCTGGCCATGATTGGGTTGCTTTTCTCTTACAGTTGTGAGGAAGTTACTTCATGCCTCTGCTTATTTATCAATGAACAGCTGATTAAGAGATAGAAATTCAGACTGGGAAGATAGCATAAAGGTTATGTAAAAAGACATCCATGCCTGAGACTCTGAGCCCCCACCCCCACCCCCACCCCCCCAGTTCAATCCCCTGCACCACCAAACCAGAGCTTAGTAGTGTCCTGGTGTTTTTCTGTCTCTCTCTCTTTCTCTATCTCACATGTATCTTTCCCTCATTAAAATAAATAAGATGTATTTGAGAGAGAGATTGGTCCCTGGGTTGTGCCAGAGAGAAATGTTTTTACCTTCATAGTCAGAAGGGACCCCTCTCTTTCTCTCTTGTGTTCTACGAGGGTCAGTATGTCCCTTGAGGGGAGATTGCCTTTCCAGTATGATTTAAGCCACTTAATCTAATTGGAAGACCACCCTCAGCGTTGCACATAAGACAGAAAGAGAATCCTGAAAAGCAAAGTGTTTTGTGACTGTATAGGACAGCCTGAAACATGAGATTTTAAACTAGAAGTCAGAGAACAAACAGTATTTGGCTGATGGGAGTTAAACGTTGGGCTTATAAATGTGCAAGTCAGCTAACAGTTTGTAAACTGCTTTACCTATCTTATTTAAAACTTATCATTGTTCACTGAGGAGCATCGGCTGGAATTATTTTTGAAACCATGATCACTAGACATCACCTTCCATTTTATAGATGGTCCATTCAAAGATCTGAGAATTTAAGAGGTTTGTTTTCAAATTGCTAAAGTGTTCTGAATCTAAGTGTCGGCGAGATAATCTGCTCTCAGAATCTGTGCATTTACTCTGTCATATCCTGAGGTAAAATCTAGCTGTTTAAGGATTTTCCTGTCTTGGATTATCAAATACTTGGAACTCTAGCAAGATCAGAACTATTTCATATATACGTGTTTTTAATATTATGTCCATAGCCAGTACTGGTAATTGTATTGAAGTGAAAGGCTTTGCTTGTTAGAATTCACTCTAGTTATAAAATAAGATTATGCCTCTGGGTTGCCATAGAACTTAACTTCTCCTGTGATAATAAGGTTTCCAAAGTATTGCAAATATTAAGGAACACACTTTCCCCTTCCCTAGCACTAGATACATAAGATTGAACAGTTTAACACTTATTAAAAACTGAGGTGTTACTCAATGAATAAATTTCTTCTCAAACTGAAAAAGTATGTCTAAACAGAATTTTTAGTATTGCCTTAAAATATCTCTTTTAATGAAGAGAATTAACAGTATGCTTGGTGCATTCTTGAGCACTGCTAAAATGCTGAAGTCATTTGAGATGTGAAATCTTTATACTTATATAAATATTTCCATTTGTATGTAAAAATAATAGAGCTGTGTTCATACAGTCATTGATTCTATGTTGTTGTAAATTTTTTGATAAGCATGTTCCAAATTGCCTGTTCTGAAAACAAAAGCATTAAAATCACCCATAGTTGAAAAAGAGCAGGGAGGGAATGATGGAGAGATAACATAATGGTTATGCAAAAGGACTCTCATGTCTGAGGCTCTGAGGTACCAGGTTCAATCCCCTACATCATCATAAACCAGTTGAGCAGTATTCTTGGTAGAAAGAGAGAAAAGAAAAAGATAATAACAAATAAATAAAATAAAATAAAATAATAACTTTCACACATACAGTATTAGTTATATTTGGAACTAGGTTAAGAAGATAAAATTTAAAAAAAAAGTAATGGCACAATAACACTATTTCCTCTGCTGTTGCTTAATGTAAGATCCTTTTTAATGAGGACCACTTAACAAAATATTTTAAAGTACTCTTCATATAACATCATTGTAGAAATGTCACTTAGATTAGGTGATATAAACCTCACAATCTAGAGATAGACTTGAACAAGGCAGATAATGCAACTTCAAAAATAATAATCCTGCCTGTGCCAATCAGGTCACTACGAAGAACTGTTTAGTAACTTACTTCGGTAACTTCGTGGCCTGAAATATTTCAAGATTTGTTCATTCCCTTTCCATGTAATCCTGAAGGAGGTTCTGCCCTCTGCTCTGCTAAAGACAGAAAGAGCCAAACAAACCGAAACAGGAGCATATAAGGACAGGGATTTAGGTACAAGTGGTCATTTCTCACGCACCTTGCTTTGATTAAACTGACTTTAGTTATACTTTTTGATTTATTTACCAAGAACTTGGCAGTTTCCTCAAATTGCTGATGTTATCAAGGAAAGGGAAATTGATGGTTCTGAACTCTCTTTAGTGCTGGTACATGCTTATAGTGGCATTTGGCACAACGGGACCTTGTGATAGAGGCTATTTTGCTTCATTTTTTTTAGTGACTGCGTCAGAGAATTTTAGTCTTTTTGAACACGACTGGTTGTAGTCCATGGCTAGGTAACTCATAGTACCAGAAAAACTGTGAAGTTGGGTTGACTATCCAGTGCTGTCATTATCAGAACTTTTCCTTGAAGATGTATCTACATAGCTTCAGGAGCCTTTAACATCTTGGAATGCCCAGTTCAGTGTTGTGGGTTCCAATTGACTATTTCCCTTACAGACGTACTACATTCAAAAGTCCATATATGTGAAAAAATACTCAGATGAGTAGAGACACTACAAAGAGGGTAATCTACTGCATCGTGTTGTGGGTGAAAGGTCAAGGTAGAACACAGTGCTGGCTCCATTTGACTATTGAAACTTGAGAAAAAGTGTCACTGTTTTTGTGACCTTGAATAGTCAGTTTCACTTTTTAAAAGACTGATGAGTTCCACAAGACATAATTAGAAGCTCAGGCAAATTACTTTTGACTCTGAGACAAGTGTTTGGCATAATTATTTGTATACTATCTCTGGTATCGGTATATAGCTGTAATCTCTACTATCCCATTTTGTTTAACTGTGTATATATTCTTTTTTAATTTTATTTTTTATTAGAGACAGAAATTGAGAGTGGAGGGAGAGATAGAGATAGAGAGACACCTGCAGCCCTGCTTTACCTTTCATGAAGCTTCCCCCCTGCAGGTGGGGACCAGTGGCTTGAGCCTGGGTCCTTATGCACTGTAAAGCCTGCGCTTAACCACTAGAAAGGAAGTTGATTAATCTTTGAAATAGCTTGTATCTATTGTTTGAACTCTTATCAATGACCATTACTATGGCTGGAAGAGAACTATAAGTAATTATAAAATTTTATGGTTAGGACAGGTGATCTATATTATATATATTAAAATATTAAACGTCAAATATTAAATACTAAATATAAAAATATTAAAGATATATATATTAAGGTTTTTTTATTTTTAGCTGTCCTTTAGCAGTGTTTTGAAAGCTATGTATTAGAACAAGGTTTGGTTAATAATCCATGGCAGAGCTAAAGTCGCAGCAGTCCCATAGGACTTAGACTGGATCTTGTTGAGAAAAGTTAGAGATTGGGAAATAGAGCCTTGGAGGTACAGGTCAGAGGAGGATATGAACTATTTGCTCCATGACCCTACACACCATTAACTTTTATTTTTGAGAGGAAAGGTTTCTCAGTCTTACTGAACTGAATTTAAAATGAACCTGACTTTAGTGATTTATAAATTCTGACATGTAACAAAATAAAGATCTAACATCAAAAACTGTTGTCAGTCTGAACTCTGCCACATAAAAACTTTGTGATTTCAAGCATGCAGCTTACTGTCCAGCAATCCCAACTTCTTCAATTCTTGAAATGTAGTGATAACATAGATATTGTGACTTTATTACTAAGAAGAAATAAGGTGATGCCTAAAAGTGTTTGACACACTGACACAGAAGATAAATTAACATATGCTTCTTGTTCAACAGAGTTTAAGGAAAAAGCTGGTGTAGGGTCTTAATGTAATTTACTACTTCAGGATCATTCTCATATTTGCACTGTTGCTTAATTATTAAAAAGGAAAAACAAAACATCTAAAATTTTCAGAGATGTATTTAGCCAATAAATTAATATATAATCTAGATGGCATTGAAGATACCTAAAACATTCAAAGGACATGCTGCTAAAGTGGTCTTTCCATGGATATTGGTGTATGCAATATTTAGATCATGAACCTCAGGTATTTCATGGATTTACTTATTTTGCAGGACTGAATATGCTGTCTTTGCCAGAAAAATCTATTTCACCTGTTATTGTTATTATCACCATCTTTATTTATTGGATAGAAGCAGCCAGAAATCAAAAGAAATGGGGGGATAGAGAAGGAGACAGAGAGATACCTGCAGCCCTGCTTCAACACTCATTGAAGCTTTCTCCCTTCAAGTGGAGACTGCAGGCTTGAACCTGGATCCTTGCGCACTGTGACATGTGCGCTCAGCTAGGTACACCACCACCTGGACCCTCCTCACCTGTTTTTTATCTCCTCTATAGCAGTAGAAGAGGGAATAAACTATGGCAATTTTAGTTTGGTTAGGATATTCATACTAGAGTCTCTTAATTATAGCTGAGAAATCAGAAATAACATATATCGCCCTATAGCTGGACACTGGTCAGTTCTATTATAGGAAGTCTTTAGTGTCAAAGGAAATTCATAAATCTGTTGCTGAACTGACATACCATGATATATCCATAGCTTAAAAGTATCAAGACATAAGAGTTGAAAGCAGAGTTGTACTTGCCTTGATTGGAGTTATTTTCCAGCCACACTGAACATCCTTTGAAACATCCCAGTTGGACCTGGAGTCCATGGCTATTGAATTTAAACATTTTGACTAATACAGAGTTTCACAGGAAAAAAAAAGTTTTATTGATATTTACCATCTCATTCAGCAGGTCACTTTTATTCTGAACATATTCAGATAGCTGCCATTTGAATGGTGTCTTTAAAATTTCCCTTTCAAGTCTTTCATTCATGCCATGTTCATCTAGTGTTTAGGTAGTGAACAATTATGATGTACCTGACACAGTTCTGTGTTGGAATTTTTTGTCTTTAAGAATTCACACCTGGGAATTGTTTTATTATTACCAACTATTTTTTTTCTAGAGGATAGAGAAAAAAGAACAAGGAAAATGAACAATTTTGCTATTGGTTGAATACAGAATATAATGAATATCAAACGTAAATACAAGTCTAGGCTATTTTTTTTCTTTTCTTTTTTTTTCCCTCCAGGGTTATTGCTGGGCTCGGTGCCTGCACCATGAATCCACCGCTCCTGGAGGCCATTTTTCCCCCCTTTTGTTGCCCTTGTTGTTGTAGCCTCGTTGTGGTTATTATTATTGCCATTGTTGATGTTGTTCGTTGTTGGGTAGGACAAAGAGAAATGGAGAGAGGAGGGAAAGGCGGAGAGGGGGAGAGAAGATAGACACCTGCAGACCTGCTTCACCGCACGTGAAGCGACTCCCCTGCAGGTGGGGAGCCGGGGGCTCGAACTGTGATCCTTACGCCAGTCCCCGCGCTTTGCGCCACATGCGCTTAACCCACTGCGCCACCGCCCGACCCCCCTGTCTAGGCTATTTTTTTCTTGACCACGAATACCCACAATTTTACATATAGCATGCATTTAAAAGTCTTGGTAATTGTTTTTCTTTCTTTCTTTTCTTTTTTTTTTCCTCCAGGGTTATTGCTGGGCTCGGTGCCTGCACCATGAATCCACCGCTTCTGGAGGCCGTTTTTCCCCCTTTTGTTGCCCTTGTTGTTGATATTATTGTTGCCATTGTTGATGTTGTTCGTTGTTGGATAGGACAGAGAGAAATGGAGAGAGGAGGGGAAGAGAAAGACACCTGCAGACCTGCTTCACCGCCTGTGAAGAGACTCCCCTGCAGGTGGGGAACTGGGGACTGGAACTGGGATCCTTACACCGGTCCTTGCGCCACGTGTCCTTAACCCACTGCGCCACCGCCCAACCCCCAATTGTTGTTTTTCTAAGGCTGCCTTTGAAGTGTTCCCCCCCCCCCCACATAGGATTTTGAATTATTAAGGCATTGATAAGAATTTTGCTTTATTTCGTGAAAATTTGGTGTTTCTCTTTGGAGACCAAGCTGGACAGCTTTAGATTCTCTTTCATCATTCATGATATCATAGAACACAAAGTAAAAAAATAAATCAGATTTTGTCCTAATTGTATATACTCATTCTATTTTGTTTTTAATTCCTACTTAATAGACTGATTTGACTTCTTGTGACCTGATACAAGTCAGTCACCTAGAAAGCCACTTTAGATCTTCACCTATGATTCCTAGCTCTCAATCTATTTCATGTGAAATTTCAGCGTTTAAGATTATTCCCTCTATTTCATTTTTCTAGAAGAAAATTGCATAATCTAAATACAGTCTCTATCTGCTGTGTCTCTGCACTTTTCCTTACAGCACCTGGGAAGTTAGCAGAGTTTAGTGCATAGCGATCAGTTCTAGCATGAGTTATTTTGTCAGTATTTCTGAAATACATGAGCTTGCATGTTTAGAATTGAATTGCATAGGAGCAGTTTAAATAACAGGAGCACACCTGCCTAGTGGTATGTATTTCTAAATTTCTAAAACAATAGAACGTTGCTTCTAGTTATTTCAGCATTTATCTGTCATGATAATTTGCATTGTTCATCTTAGAAAAAACTGAAAGAAAAAAAAGTCACCCTGGGGGAAAAAAAATCCAAGTCACCTAAGGAAAGATTATTATTTAGAGTATTTGCTATTCTAAGGTCTTGCTGTCCAAATATGCCTTCATCCTGAGAAAAATTACTATTATATCACAAATACCTTTTCTTGTCATTAGACATTCTCCTGCAACATTGTTTTAATGGCCGCTTCATGTCTTATAATGTGGCTGAAGTCATATGTGAAATCAGGTCTCTACTGAATTTGTAATAGTTTGCTATCCTAATTTATGTGGCAGTTAACATTCACCGTCATGATTGTGAATTTATAGGTCATTTCTATAGGAAAACATCATGTTTGTGCTTTAAAAGCATTTTTGACCTAGAGACATATCTCACTGGGTGGGGCATATGCATGTATCTCATGGGAGAGGTGCCACTGCATGGAGAGAAACTCTAGTTTCAGTGTTCCTGCTCCTCCATTTCCCCCCTCCCCTATTCTTCCTCCCTCCTTCCCCCCCCCCCTCCCACATATGTGAGAGGCCTCAGTGCTGCAAATAAACTTTTTTTTGCTTTCTGGGTTATTGCTGGGGCTCGGCGCCAGCACCACAAATGCCAGGCTAGCGTGGGGGTGCTTCTTCCCAGGGCTCATGCTCTCTGGACTGGAGAGAACTCGGACTCAGCCTGGGCTGCTACTCACTCAGCCATGGGAGACAGATGACTCAGGAACCAAACACGTAGTGTGAGGTAATGCAAAAGGATCTATTGATCAGTGAGCTGATGCTTTTATAGGATAAAACTGGGAGTGGAAAGTCGGAAACCAAAATAGCTAGGAAAGGGAGTGGAGAAAGGCAAAAGCAGGCTGGCAAAGGTAGAAGCTTCCTTAGCAACTGTTGCGAGGGTTTTAACTGGTGGGATTAATGTTACCCTGCAGGCAGGGCAGGTCTCGAGGTAGAAAGAAGCTAGATCAATGGGATGGGTGGGGATCTTTCAGGCAAAACAATGATTATGTAAATAGGCCATAGTATCAGCAATGCAGGATGGAGCTTGGGGGGGGGGGGGGGAGCTGGTTTAATGCCTGACAACAAATCCACTGCTCCTGTGGCCATTTCTTTTCTTTCCTTTCTCTCTCTCTCTCTCTCTTTTCTTTTTTTGTATAGGACAAAAATAAATTGAGAGAGGAGGGGAAGATAGAGAGGAAGAAACACTTGCAGACCTGCTTCCACACCTTGTGAAGTGACCCTCGCCCCGAAGGTGGGGAACTGGGGGCTCAAACCACAATTCTTTTGAGGGTCCTTAAGCTATGTACTATGAGCGCTTAACCAGGTGTGCCACCCACCGCCCAGCTCCCCCACCACAATAAACTTTTTAATTCCTTTTCCTAATTACTTCATTGGAGGAAATGATGTTTTACAAGACAATTGCTGTCAGGTGAATACAATTTCTATATCCCTGTGATAGGTGTTTGCACACATTCACCACCAGTATTTATTTATATATTCCTTTTTGTCCTTGTTGTTTTATTGTTGTGGTTACTATTGTGGTCATCATTGTTGGATAAGACAGAGAGAAATGGAAAGAGTAGGGGAAGACAGAGGGGCAGAGAAAGACAGGTGCAAACCTGCTTCACCACTTGTGAAGTGACTCCCCTCCAGGTGGGGAGCTAGGGGCTCTAACCAGGATCTTTACACCTGTCCTTGTACTTTGTGCCACCTGCGCTTAACCTGCTGCGCTACCTACCGCCCGACTCCCCACCAGTATGTTTTGTCCACGGTCATGCAGTGGGTCCTTCTCAAATCCTCCTGCCTCTCCCCTTAGGGTCCTTGTCTTTGCTGCCATAGACTGCAGTGAGATGTCAGTTTCTCCTTTGGTTTTCTTTCTTTCTTTGGCAAGCAAACATTTTAAACAAAACTAAGTGATAGGGAATTGCTCAAATTCTTCCATATATGTATATATCTAGATCTTCACTGCTTTTACATTTTGTAGAAGAATTATTTTTCTGTTGATGATTTAAAATTATTTGAAAACATGAGGTGTATAATATTTACATATCGATGAGATACCTAGTTACTAAACTTCCAGTCATTTGGTATATAGAGCTAAATGTTTTTATAGAAACTTCACATAAAATGTATACTGTTATACATAATGCCAACTATCTTACGTTAGGTAGCATAATACAGCAGCTTCTAGTGAGAGTGGCAGGGAAAGTAGATCACATTCCTTTGACATTTCTCACCAATAATTGGGGGCATGTTTTATGCCACTTTCTGCCAGGTGACGAGAAGCAAGGGAAGTCTTTCTCAGTTCTTAAGGGTAAAGAGGAACCACAAAATCCACAATATCAGTATTAGTATTTTTTGTAACCATCAGCCACTTCCTCTTTTATTTTCAAAGCCCATGGTGTTTGAACTGTGCTTGTGTATTTTCTCTGCCCATATTGCGAGAGTTTCTGTATTCATCACAAAATATCTGAAACACCCTTGAAATACTTCACCCTGTCCTCTCCAATTTGTGGGTTTGTGGGCTCGTCCAGCAGCAGGCTTTGGAGAAGTTACTTGCTACCATATTATAACATCCTTAAACTCAGTAGCAATTCAGGTCTTACTGGGTATTTACCTAATTTATTGTGGCAATGTGGTATTTAGACCACTGATTAAGTGAAGTCTGTCAGGACAGTTAAAAGAAATTAGAGGCACTATCATTGCTAAATCACTTTACAATTCAAAGAAGAATTGTAAACATATGAATCCATTTAATTATAATAGTGCCAATTATAAGAGAAATCGTAATGCTGAGAACAGTGGCTTTTATGTAATCATAATAATGGCATGTATTTATCTTGGTTTGGCAAGTTGGGCTTTTCTTTAATACTTGGCTTTGCCTAAATAGAATGTGGTTTGCTGAAACCCACAATAACTCCCACACCCTCCAATTTGTTATTGCAGAAAATACAGAACAATAATCATGTGGTATGAATGATTAATGTATGCATGGGTTAGTAAGTATCTTTGAGGTTTAAAAATTGTTTTTATTTACATTCTTCTGTTGGCTGAAGGTATGAAACAAATAAATACACATCTACATGGGTTAAAAATTCCTATCTTCTTTGCATACAGATACTTAAAACAATCAACTTTTGTTTGTTTGCTTTCATTTCTTTTCATTTTTTGCTTACCCAGCTGTAGTATTTGAGATGCAATTCATTTTATGTTCTCTTAGTGATATGAGTATATAGTTTTCCCCAAGTATGGAGCCAATTTAATAACATTTGAAGATCAATACATTTAACTTATAATGTGTTCAAAATAATACCTATTTGAATTACACTTATTTGAAGTGCATACTTAAAAACATGACTCCCATTCTCTGTTCAGTAAAATTGCTGATATTATTGAGGAAGAAGTGTTATCTAGTAGCATAAACAAAATTACTGTGGAATTGGAACATTTCTACACTTTAATCTCAAGGCTTTTTATCTATTTCTGCTTCCTGCTTTCAGAAAGATAATTCATAGCAGTTCCACATTCTGGATTTGCAGAAGTAGAAGGAAATACTACTTTCTTAAGCAAAGAAGGAATGGATTTAGATTCAAAGAAGGCCCTACTGAAACCTTACTGAAAAAATTTTAGACTGGGCTATATTTTAAGACTCAATAGTATTTCCACAGACACTTAGAATTCATTGGAAAAACTATACATTATAAAAAGCATCAGAAATGTGAACTGTTGATTTTTTTTTTCTTGGTAAGACACAACCCCCAAAGTGAAAGATAAACAAATAGTAAATCTTTTAAATTGGCATCTTGCAAGGGTTAATATTTTTATTACTTGAAATTTGATCTAAAATTGTGGGCAACCCATGACATGGTTTGGAGTACTTGATTATTCTTTTCTCAATAAATAAGAGTGGCATACAGTTAATTTCAGCACTGTAATTGAGCAATGCATTCTGGGAAGTTGAAAAGCACTGTAAGATGAGGAAACTAATCATGAGAAGAAAGGAGCCTTTCATAGCCCGTATGATGCTGTTGTCAGAGCTAAAGGCAGATAATGATTCGGTAATAATGGCACATTGTGAATATTTAAGCTGAAAAGATTTGGGCAAAATGAACAGACATTGTTGGTTTGTTAAAACTGAAGAGTTGGCCTTTGAGCTTCCAAAGCACTCTGAACTCAGTACAACATTTTTATTCAATTTTTTTCCCCTAAAACAAGATAGTTTTCTGAAAGTTGTGTCAGACATGATCACTTCAGGAAAATTTAACATGATTTCCCTGTTTACTTTTTTTTTCTCCAGAAATTGGTAGCATAGACTCATTTTTTTTTTCTTTGTTGGGGAAGTATAAAAGTTTCATGTCTCCTTCTTAATCTTTTTAATTTAGTTGGCAGAAGTAATACCTTCAAAGAATGTTCTCAAAATAACGATGTAAAATATTAAATAGAAAACCAAAATGTCAGACTGCAAAGAAAGTGAAGTCGTTTGCATTTTGTTTCTAAGGTGCCTGTTACTGCCTTAAGCATTTTACAGCTGAATGTCTGTACACGTTGTCTCCACTTTTCCATTTCAACTTGTTGTCCTTCTTAAAACATCTGTTAAATGCAGATTTATATGACACTAGTTTCCCGTTTTAGGGTGAGTGCTACCAAATGCATTAACATTTGAGTCCTCAGAGCCTTCCTTTTTTATAGAATCAGTTGAAAGCTGAACTCTGAGCCAAAAGGAGAGTGTTTGAAAACAACTAACTCCAGAGTGGATTTTTTTTTTTTTTAGAGCCAGTAGTACATCTGGTAAAAGACTAGATTCCATTTTTTTTCCCAGAGTATACTGTTATGCTGGAAGAAAGAAAAAAATGCTTTTAGAAACTTTAGTATCAGATACTCTTAGAAAAGAAAACTTTTTAGGCTAGGCTTTAAGACAAAAGTCAACCTTTACATAGGTAATATATGCATATTTTCAGCAACCTCTCATTTATTATATATGCTACAATGACAGAAATAACTCCGCCTGGTATTTCTTTTATAAATATATTTTTATGTGCACTTTTACACAAAGAATGCAATGAAGCAGATTTATGTGGATGTACAAATGTTTTATTTTTCTTGAGAAAAAAGATTACTTATTAAAAATGGCTTCACAATTGAAACCAAAATAATTTTTTTTCCCTTGCTCTGAGATTTTTGAAGGGGGAAAATTTGTTGCTATATGTTTACACTAACATTCATTTTACCCATATGCTTTAAATCTGTGTATTTGTTTAACTAAATATTGTTTTATTTTTAGACCTGCTTAATTTTTGTTTTTAGCTGGAATTTTAACAGCCGTTCCTTAGAAATTAAGTTTAGCAAAATTATACAATCTAAGTGCATTTTCTTCAGGAAATTTGTAC
Source organism: Erinaceus europaeus (assembly GCF_950295315.1). Taxonomy (NCBI): domain Eukaryota; kingdom Metazoa; phylum Chordata; class Mammalia; order Eulipotyphla; family Erinaceidae; genus Erinaceus; species Erinaceus europaeus. The sequence continues at coordinate 81,182,195 of NC_080174.1, read as the reverse complement.
CAAGAAGCAAATCCTTTATTAACATTAGATAAGATTAGTCTTTGGGCAGAAAGTAGAGTCCATAAGCAAACTGAAACAGAACAAATGTTTACCAGAAAAAACATGCTGTGATCCAAACAGAATTACTGTATCATTTCTTTAAAGTAGCTTTTTTTAATAAAAGTTTCCCCATGAAGCTGTGAACAACAGTGTTCTCTCTACTTCTAGCGAGGGAGGACAGCTAGCACTGTGAAGTTCTGACTGTGCAAACTACTTTTTCTTTTCTCTTTTGTGTTGTTGTTTTAAGCTTCACAGTGGTTTAAGAACATGAAAGGCAGTTATCCACTTTGAAACTCAAAAAAGAAAAGAAAGAAAGAGAGAAAGAAAGAAACCAAACTGATTTATATTTAGAGCACATAAACATTATAAATTTCATTCTTAAGTTTCTATAGCCACTTTTCATAAATTTTTCTTACATACTATGTAATTCTAGAAAGCTTAAGGTAGAGACTTTATGGGAAAGAAAGAGGAACTTTTATTGCTGATAGAATCAAATTTATTTTTTGAAGTACAAAACAGATCAGTTAAACAAAAGATTTAAAATGGGGGAAATTACTAAGGAATCTCAGTTATTTTGAAAATATTTTAAATTAATTGATTATCTTCAATTTGACTCCAGCATTTGATTTTAAACAACTTTGCTTCAAGACTGAGAAAGTGTCTACTTTGATATTCATGACCCATGGTTGAACCTGACTCCCATTGTACTGGGCCAAGTTTTCATGCTATGGTGTCTCTCCTTCTCTCTCTCTCTTTCTCGGTCTCTCTTTGTCTCTATCTGAAAAAGTCAGACTGGGGCTTTGAAGCCCCACCAAAAACAAACAGTTTTACTTAAATTTAACTGATTTGTTTATACAGCCTAAAATGTATTCACAATTCTGACCTATGCTGTGTAGGGGGGGGGGGAAGTGACTTTTTTGAGGAGGGGGGGAGTGAATTCTTCTAAATATAAGTTTATATTGTTGACTTCTTAGAGAGTCACAGTACACATAAGTATATTAAAGAGTTTGAGAACTTTGATGTAATAGTTACCAAATTTGTCAGTGGAACTTTTTTTTTTTTTGTAGCCCCTGTTAACCCCCACCCCCAGCACATGTTGCAAAATTGTGTCCACAGTCTCTGCATTTGAAGGAGGAAACTTAGAGCTTCCGTCCCTTTTTTCTGTATAAAGTCTCTTTCTGCTGACCTTTCTGCTTGACGAGAGCCTGCAGATGGAACACACTCTGATCCTTTGGTTACCAAGTTCACCTAGAGGGGGATTTTATCTCAAAAGCAGTGCTACTTGATTTAGTTGTCTCACTCCCTCCACACATTCACCCAGTCTGCTGCAGTTTTCTCAAAGAGTTTCAGACTCTGTCTATGGAATACAGAGTTCCCTGGAGTTACTCCATGCTGGCAAAGGGTTGCTCTGATGTAGCCCTAAACGGCACTCCTTGCCGATCAAGAGGACAGGATGGTCAAAAAGTGAGACAACCAAGGCCATTTTATTTGCCTTTAAAGTCTATTTGCAAAAGCTCTCCTTTTCTTTCATCCTATAATTTTGAAAGTGTTTGTTCATGAAACTCTTCTATTTTGTTGTATCTACCTACAAACTTTCAAGAATACTATTTTTAAGACTCATGATGATGAACCCCATTGAGCATGTATTTAATTCACTCCTTATCCCCCCCCCCCACATATTGTGTCATTTCTATTTCTTTAAGTTTAAAAAATCCATCAGAAGGATCTGATCCAAAACTCAGCAAATATTGGATGTGAAAACTATTTTATGAATTTTTATGTATTTACTATTTTTTTGTTGTTGATTTAATAAGGATTGACAAGGCCACAGGATAAGAGGGGTTCAGTTCACACAATTCCCTATATTTACTGTTTTTTGTGTGTGAAAAAGAAAGCAAGTACAGGAGGGAATTTTATCACTAAAGAATAAGTTTGGGAGTCGGGCTGTAGCGCAGCGGGTTAAGCGCAGGTGGCGCAAGGCACAAGGACCGGCATAAGGATCCCGGTTCGAACCCCGGCTCCCCACCTGCTGGGGAGTCGCTTCACAGGCGGTGAAGCAGGTCTGCAGGTGTCTATCTTTCTCTCCTCCTCTCTGTCTTCCCCTCCTCTCTCCATTTCTCTCTGTCCTATCCAACAACGACGACAACAACAATAATAACTACAACAATAAAAAAAAAAAAAAACAAGGGCAACAAAAGGGAATAAATAAATAAAATAAATTTAAAAAAAAAAAAAAAAAAGAATAAGTTTGCTGTTCTCATCTTCAGTATCTCCTCACTAAGCACACATCACTTTTGCCACAGTATATATTTGCATCTAAGAGAATTTATATTTGTGAATGTATGGAGGCCTCGTTTGTATGAGAGATGTATTTGGCTTTGAGCTATTACCAAATAAATCTAAAAAAAAAAAAAAAAAAACCATGAGCCCTGTAACTTTCTTATCAGGTAGCAGATAGTAACTCCATAGGATTTCACACAGTTTATTAGTAAATAGGTAGCAATTTTAAGAGACCATAATTTGTGTTTATTGCATATGAAGTAGGATCCTTTAAAAAAAAGCTAATTAGCCATTGTATCAGTTAATACTCTTAAGAAATCCAGTAAACTAAATGGAAACATTGGGCACTAGAGAAAATGTCTCTCAGAAGAAAATCTATCTCCATCAGAAGAATAGTATGTGTGGAATATTTATTGTAGTGCTGTAGAAGTATTACAAGAGATTGGTGAGCCGATAGGATTATTAAACCTCAAGTTAGCTTCGTACTATCCACGTTGGGTAGTTCCATGGTTAGCTTCAATAGTTAGCACTTAGAGACTGTGTTTTAACAAGTCTCCAGATATGTGTTTACATGATAGACCATACTAACACCTTTTAGTGTTATCTGTCAATCAAGATTTAATACCCTTCCTTGATAAACTATATCTGGTCTTCTTTTCCATTAGGTTACTCTACTTACTTTGTATTTTTATGAATTCTTTAAGGGCCCGTGATTACCTGACCACTTGGCAGCTTTCCCTAAACTTTACATTAACCCTACTTCCTAGGGATAACAGGAGTCATGTTAGACTCCCCTGCGCAGTGGTTAGGTCGAAATCATTGAGATATGAAAGATGAGGGAGCAGAGATCCGCAGATGTGTTCATTCCCAAAAGAAACACTTAAAACGCTTACACCTTTGGCATCCATCTTTGTGTTTTCAGTTTTGGTGAAAGGATTTTACATCAGACAGATATTATTAAAAGATTGTATTTGACACACATAGGTGTTTTGTTCTAAAGCGAATGCTTGCTCAAGATTCTAAGAAGGCTTCATGGGAAGAGCAAAGCAATCTAAGCCATATGTATTGGGCTGGTTGCCAGTTGTTTGCCAATATGCCCAAGCCACCTGGCTGTGCATTCAGCCAAGTATGCCATTCCGACCAGCCAGCTTTAACCTCCAGGCTGCTTTTCAGTGTGTAGGAAACTCCAAAGGCCTGAGAGCCGCACTTCGTTTCTCCCATGCCAATAGTTTTCAGTCAGACACACTGCGTAGCTGCACTGACCGGTAACTCACAAACACCCATTTTGAATGAGCTCTCCTTTTGTTTAAAGGACCATTCATTGGTGTTGAACCAGTGCCATGAGATGAGTCTGGAGATAGCAGACTGAAACCTTTGCCCATATGCCATAGACAGACACTTTGACTGACAAGCAGTATTTTATTCTGAAGACAGGGGTTTGTGATTTTTTTTTTTTTTTTGGTTTACTAAGATTTGGGGTTGTCTTTATTTGCCACTGGTTTCAATTTTTATTTTGGGTGGTTCAGAGTTTTAAAGGTTTGGAAACATTTGTTCATTTGCTTTTCCCTTTTTGTTTGGTTTAGCAATCGGCTGTGCTGTTTCATAATTTATCACGCCTGATTTCATAATCCTTGACAGCCTCGGTCAGGAATTATGTGGAGCAGGATACCTTCCTACCTTACGTTTTTGATGGGATCTCATTAGAATAAATAAAATACTTTTTAAAAATTATGGGAACTTGAAAACTTATGTTCTTTTCAAAGGTCGCAGCTGAGAGAGTGTAATTCCTTGACAAGTGATCATCTTTCTTTTATTAAGTCATCAGAATTGTATATACCTTGTTTACCTTTTTGCCTTGGCTCCCAAGAAACTCAGAGATAAATTTCATTCCAAAGTTTCATAAAGTATCAACCAAGGATTTTTTTTCCCTCTCAACAATCCTTTTCTTTGACACCTGCCATTTTTCTTGACATTTTTTTCTTAATCACCTTAAATTTGCAATGTAAGTATGTATACGAGTGCTTAGTGTATTGGTGAACATGCCAGGTCATTTTGAGGAAGAAGATGATATTAACAAGTAGATATAATTTTATTATATAACTTTAGCATATTCCTAATTAAAACACTTAAATGAACTCTTCTTGTATCATAAGAGGGCGTCTCAGACTTATTATCCCATGTTAAAATAAAAGGTACTGTGATGGTTTACACCTAGAACTCTCACTATTAGAGTTTCCGCGCTAGCCTTTGCACTGGTCACTTTATTATTTCCCACCAGTACTGTGGTCAGTACGTTCTCAGTTGATGCTGTTCCCTTTCCCTGGCTCAATGACCACTATCTCTCAGATCTTCAAGATCTGTTCTGGCTTAGTTCCAATTTATTCTGTCTGAATGGATCCTATTGAGTAACTTGACTCATTCACCCTATTGAAGAGAGTCTGAATACACTATTTCTGAGGGTTTAGAAAAAAAAATATATGAAATGTTCTTTTTGATTAGAATTGTCAGTTACTGCAGGAAAGACCTGCCATGGTGTGTGTGTGTGTGTGTGTGTGTGTGTGTGTTGTTGTTGTTGGGAGCTCATTTTTCATTCCACTAATAAGATTTACTCGAATGGTAACAGTTTGGCCAAAGTCCTATGACATACTCAATAAAGCCCTAAGCAAGGTGGAGTTACACCAGCGCACAAGATGGATAGACAGAGCTGGGGGGGAAGGGTCCCAGTGGGTTTTTGCAGTCTGTCAAGAGGAGCTGCAGCTGTAACCACCCATCTGTGCATCTTTGGCTTGGACTAGGCTTCAGTATTGAACATTTACTCTGAGGAAAGATCTCCAAAAGAAATCAGTAGTATGGCTCAGATAATATTGTCCAAAAGTGGGACATGACTATCTTTTGCAAAGAAAAGTCTATTCCACAAACTTTAGGATTCAACCTTTTGGCAGTTGTAAAATTTCTGTAAAACTCGTTCCTTTGCTTACCAGTACCACTGGAGAGTGGTACTGGTATATCAGTTCTTTTTTTTTTTTCCTGTTATGTGTACATGAGGATTTTCAGAATAATGTTAAATCCAAAAGAACCCTGAAGATTATATCCACAATATTGTCCCTGATTTGTTTTTTATCTCATGAATGAATTTCTACATAGGTGGCCATCTAATATTTCTGTGCTCCTGAGTATTCATTTTCCCTTCATTCAATTTGAAATACAAACAACAACAACAAATAACCTATTTGTGTGTACCAATGAATTCAAAGATCCTAGACAAAGAAAGTGCTGTTCTTTTTACTTTAAAAATATTACAGATATCATTAATAACCAAGAATGCAAATATTTCCCAAATACAGAATTTTTATTGTGGTTTTTATAAAAACAAATGCTATACATCATTTATACTGAATATTTGATATAAACAAAATAATGTTTCATCAGATTTATCTAAAATAAATTATCAGAATCACAGTTTAAAAACAAACCAGGGGAGCCAGGCGGTGGCGCCGCGGGTTAAGCACACGTGGTGCAAAGCCAAGGACTGGCGTAAGGATCCTGGTTCGAGCCTCGGCTCCCCACCTGCAGGGGAGTCGCTTCACAGGTGGTGAAGCAGGTCTGCAGGTGTCTATCTTTCTCTCCCTCTCTCTCTGTCTTCCCCTCCTCTCTCCATTTCTCTCTGTCCTATCCAACAACAACGACATTAACAACAATAATAACTACAACAACAATAAAAACGAGGGCAAAAAGGAAATAAGTAAATTTAAAAAAAAACAGAAAATTGTATTTTTTCATTGGTTGACAAGTTTCATGATTTTTTGTACGTGCCAAAGTAATCATTTTTTACAAATTAAAGAACGTATCACTTTAAAATTGTTCTTGAGAAAAAAATTGCCCTTGGAGAGTGAACTGCAATACTTCATTTCTTCCCATATAATCCTCCAAACCAGTTAGTCAGATATTCTTGAGGAAAATAAGCAATTTTATACGTATCTTGAACATTTTTGATGCATTTGTAGTGAAGTAAAATTTATATCCTATCTCTTACATATTTCCTGTCCACAGTCCTACTGATATACAAAGCAAGATCCTTGGACAGGTTTTTTTTTTTTTTTCAGTTTCATTGCATTCACTAAACTAGATTAGCTTCTCAAGCAAAGGTGAAGTACGAAGCAACATTTATCTCATTAAATAATTTATGAATTTATTTATTGAGTGCTTACTATGTTAGGTGCATTTGCCACCATTTTGCCTCATGGTAGAGGGAAACTTGGGTCAAGAATCATGTGGTTTTCCTTATTCTACAACATTTATTAATCTTCTATCTATGTTTCTATTAAGACTTGTGCAAATACGTCTTACTAGAGATCACTCTGGACAGAAAAGGTTTGATAAAATTCAGTGCTGATTCCAAACATCTAGACGCTCTTGATCATCACCAACAATGTAAAGCAGTATCCTTATCATGATAAAATCAGCTCTGCCATACCAAAGAAGGAATCATACTGAACTGTGAGTTATTGGTACCATCCCCACGAAGATCAGAAACAAGACAAAGATGGCAGCTATCACCATGATTATTTCATATTATCCCTACTATGTTTTGGTCACTGTAATCATAGATGAATTAAAAATAAGAGTTACAACTCTTGGAAAGAAAAAAAAAGGGGGGAACCATAATGAGTTGCAAATGATTAGAATTATCTACTTGGAGAAACAAAAATTCAAGCAAAGATAACTTGGAGTTGACAAGGAAATGTACAGATTATCTGATAAAAAAATCGCATAACAATGTATTTTCATTACAATGTCATCTCTACTAAGAAGTGACAATAGGAAAAAAAAACTCACTCAAGGAGTCAGTGTAAAATACAATGTAATTAGAAATAACCTTAGCATAATTTTTCAGTTATTTAATGAAAAGGCCTACTGTAATGTCGGTGCCAAGAATCATGGTAGTTACAGGAATGGCAAAGAATGTCATCTATTGGAATTACCACTTAAATATTCCCCTCAAATCAAAGCCTGGATATTGTCTTTTACTTTTCACACCTCATATCTCATCAGTCAAATCTACCTTATTATTACTATGCAAGGATTCCCACCTTAACCCTGCCTAACTGCTAACCTAGCCTATCTCTTTGTAGCTTCCTCTTTGTCCCCACACTTTCCCTATCATTTGTCCTTCTCACTCATTCATTACACTACTGCCAACGTAGTCTTTCCAGAGAATTAATACTCCATCAGTGACATTCCTACTGTGTAAAGCCCACATTTCTAAGCATTTTATCCAAAATTCTTTATGATCTAGCTGTTCTTCCTTTTGCTGTCATTAGCCACCCCCAGACCCCCTCATTCCCATTCGCACTTGAGTACAACACCCTCTAGTTCTCTGATCCAGCTCTGTTGATATGCTTTACAATTGGTGAAGGTTCTGTGCTGGTATCACTGTTTCTGGACATCAAAGGCAGTGTGTTGCCATTGCACCTTCTGCTTCCTCTGGTGAGAATCTGCATCATGCAAGTGGCTTTCCACAGTCTGAAGTCCTATGGTTTCTCTGGAAACACATAGTGTACGCACTATACCTTTTGGAAAACCATTCTAGACACCTTCTCCAAAGTTCAGGACTTTCTTTTCTTTCTTTCTTTTTCTTTTTCTTTTTCTTTTTTTTTTTTAAATTTATTTGTTGGATAGAGACAGTCAGAAATCAAGAGGGGAGGGGAAGATAGGAAGAGATAGAAAGACACCTGCAGCCCTGCTTCACCACTCAACAAAGCTTTTCCCTTACAGGGAGGGGCCATCAGCTTGAACCTGACTCCTTGAGTATTGTAAAACGTGTGCTCAACCAGGTGCGCCACCACCCAACCCTCAAAGTTCAGGATTTCCACCCTCTGTTTCTGCAGCACGTTTCTGTACAACTCTAACCGTTCTTAATTACCATTAGAGTATGATGTCATTTTCTCTCTAGCACCTAGCCCAGTGGTTCGAAGACAGTCGTTTTTCAATATTATTTGTTGACATTAATATCAGAAAGTGTCTTAAGTTTGAATTTATGATGTTCCATGTTTCTGAGATAATATTATACCCACCTGCAAGGGGGTGGGGGGTATAAAGCTTTGTGAATGGTGAAGTAGTGTTGCAGTTGTCTCTGTCTCTCTCTCCCCTCTCTATTGCCCCCTTCTCAATTTCTGGCTATCTCTATCCAATAAGTAAATAAAGGTTAAAAAAAAAAAAGAAAAAGTATAGGTGCATACTTGTTTTCTATAACAATTGAAAACTTTTTTTGGGTATCTTGAAACTAAATGACTAGACATAAAATATAAACATTCTCTATCACAGCTGAAGTTTGACAAAAGTTCAAGGCTATTTTTAAGGAATAGATGGCAGTAATGGCTAATCAATTAGGCTATATCTTTTGTTTATGTTATCAGTGCTAATCATGTCTTTATTTGATGTTAGGCCTAAGTTGTGGTAATTTAGCTTATTTTCTGGCATTTGCAAACTAAACAATGTTTGATTTTAACTAGTAAATGATGTGAAATCATACATAGGTAAGATTTAGGACGGTTCAAAAATACTTAGAATATCAAAGTATTGTTTACGATTCTTAGGACTAAGTTGGGTGCCATTGCATTTCAGAAATGTGCAAGTTTCGTTTTTGAGAAGTTTTATATATTAGACTTGCTTACATAATAGGTAGACCAAGATGAAGGGAGTCGTCTTGCTTTCCGAGAAGTATCATCATCCCCACTTTATAGGATAGGAAACTGAATCTCAAGTTTAGTGAATTTCCTAGCATAATACCCACTTATTAACAATGGGTTTGAAGCCGGAACCTAGGTTTTTGGTCTTCTTCTTACATAGGGCTCAAAACAAACAGTTTAATATACTGAAGAGGAACTTAATAAATTGGTAAAAACGTGAAACAAATTTACATGTATCGAAACAGAATAGTGAGTCATAATCTCTCTGATCATTGTCCCCCTACTGTATTTATAGAAGTAACAATTTGATAAGTTCTATCGGAATAATAAAGCATATGGCTCTTGCTGGCTCTTAATATTTCGTAGGCATTTCAGAAATACTAATTAATCTGACTTCACAAATATCCTTCTGATTGATTGGGCTGGGCCCATTTTTAACTTAAAGGGAAAATTAAGCCATATATATTATATGTGCATGCTTATGGAATGCATAGTAGAGCAATATTATATCAAAGTTTTATTGCCCTGAGTCTGGGATGGCATGTTATACGTGGTAACGTCATAAGTGAGTTATGCAGGTCATCTCAACTAAATGCCAATAAACTGTCTTTACTGTACCACATCATCTGATATTCTGCCTATGCTACACATTTAGACCAAACCAATTCTAGAAATTTCCAGAGTTGTAAACGTTTTTATTGGCACTATATTTCAGCCTTACCAACCTATAAATATTAGTTCCATTAACTGTGTCAAAAATTAATGCCCAGAGATGTTTAGAAGACTCAAGGATGAGGTACCTTTTTAAATTTGGTTCAGTTTTTTTCTGTTCGAAATGTAAGTTCTCCCCCCCACCTTTTTATGTAAATTTTTTCTGTTCTCAAAAGCCATCTTAAACTCCACTTTTAAGAAGCTCTCCATGGGTACTCAGTCACATTTAGGTTTGATCTCATTGTTCTGGTCTCTCCTTTTCACATATTGCCAATAAACTCATTTGGCAAATGTTTTCCGAAAAACAGTTCCTTTAGTTCTGCTGCATTGGTAAGCTTTGAATTGAATATATAATGTCTCCCACAAATACTAGACACCAGGAGTGAACATCCAGTGCTTTATATCGCCTCTGGGCTCTCTAAGACAATGTGGTGTTTGTTTGTTTGTTTTTAATATTCTTTTTTCTTTCTTTCTTCCTTCCCTTCCTCAGACATTGATTGATTGTCTACAATTTTTATGCATTGGGCCTTGGAAATGAACGGCTGCCTAGAAAAAAAGTTTATAAAAACGATTCTCAAACTATTGTATGCTTAACAGCCTGGGGCGGCTTGGGGGTGGGGAGAGTGGATTGTTGAGAAATGATTTCAAGGTTTATACCCAGAGATCCTAGAATGCACACCAAACATATATACTTCTGATATCAGATGACTCAATACATAGAGTACATAGACTTAGAGAAACTTCTGTTTATACGGGATGTGAAAATTTTCCATAAGTATTATCATAAAGCCGTGCTTTGAAAAATATTGTATTTATTTATTTGATAGGGACAGTGAGAACTAGAGAGAAAAAGGGGATAGCAATGGAAAGAGGAAAGAGACGTCTGTGACACTGCTTTGCTGCTTGTAAAGTCTTCCCCACTCCGCACAGGTGGGGGCTAGTGGCTCAAACTTGGGTCCTTGCTCGTTTTTAACATGTCTACTGAGAGCGCCACCATCTGACTTTTAAAAATCCCATGTGGATTTTTAAAAATTTATTGGTCATTTAATATTGATTTACAAAAATTGTAAGATAATGGGTGTAAGTCCCACCACCAGAGTTCTGTGTCCCCATTTTCTTCATTGGAAACTGCATTCTTTCCCCAAGATCACAGCTATGGGTTTCCTATTATTTCTATTAATATCTATCTATCTATCTATCCATCTATATTTATATAGATTTGCCCCTTTTGTGGCCTTCTCTTCCTGTCTAAGTCATACCTACTACTTCTGAATGTCCGTTCCTTTTTTTCTTCTTTCTCCTTCTCCTCCCCCCCCTCCTCCTCATCCTGCTTTTCCTTCTTTTTTTTCACTTCTCTTTGTGGGTCCCAATGGAATTGGAGTTCAGAGCCCTCTGGTCATCTTCCCCTATCATCTCTGCCCCTAGGGCAGTAAGGACCAAAATTCTTTTTTTTTTTCCTCCAGGATTATTGCTGGGCTCGGTGCCTGCCATGAATCCACCGTTCCTGGAGGCCATTTTTCCCCTTTTGTTGCCCTTGTTGTTGCAGCCTCCTTGCGGTTATTATTGCCATTGTTGACATTGCTTTGTTGTTGGATAGGACAGAGAGAAATGGAGAGAGGAGGGGAAGACAGAGAGGGGGGGGGAGAAAGATAGACACCTGCAGACCTGCTTCACCGCCTGTGAAGCGACCCCCCTGCAGGTGGGGAGCCGGGGGCTCAATCCGGGATCCTTACACCGGTCCCTGCGCTTTGCGCCACGTGCGCTTAACCCACTGCGCCACCGCCTGACCCCCCCAAAATTCTTTATAGGGTACAGAAGGTGGAAGGTTCTGCTTCTGTAATTGCTTCTCAGCTGGACATGGGCATTGGAAGGTGGATCCATACCCCCAGCCTGTTTCTTTTCTTTTTAATATTTATTTATTTATTTATTTTTCCTTTTGTTGCCCTTTTTTTAATTATTGTTGTAGTTATTATTGCTGTTGTTATTGATGTCATCGTTGTTAGATAGGACAGAGAGAAATGGAGAGAGGAGGGGGAGACAGAGAGGGGGAGAGGAAGACAGACACCTGCAGACCTGCTTCACCACCAATGAAGCGGCTCCCCTGCTGGTGGGTGGCGGGGGGGGGGGGGGGGGGGGGGGGGGGGGTGCCTCAACCCGGGCTCCTTAAGCTAGTCCTTGTACTTCGCACCATGTACACTTCGTACACTTAACCCACTTCTTCTTCTAGCGTTTGCCACTTAACCCACTGCTACCACCTAACTCCCCCCCAGCCTGTTTCTGTCTTTCCCTAGTGAGGGTAGGGCTCTGAAGAGGTGAGGTCATCTGCCCAGGGAGTTCAGGATGAAATCGTAGTAGCATCTGCAACTTGGCTGAAATGCAGTAAGATATAAAGCATGTCCCTGGACTTTCTAAGTAATGTTATAGTTAGTACTTGATACCTACTCTTTGAATAAAAGAGTGAGTAGTTAAATTTCAATTGGACTGGGACTCATGTATGGTAATGGAATATATTGTCATGTGCACCTTTATGCTCCCTATAAAACTGTATTACCAGGAAGTAAGCTACACAACAGGAAGTTACAACTTGTGTTAAAGGATGGACAGGAGGGAGTATTTGTTGAGTAAATGAAACTATTACATCACAAGCAAATAAAAAAAGAATGGTTGTGTTTATTAGCTCATCATTTCATTTTAAGAAATCATGAAGATTAAGTTCTGTCCTCCCATCCCACTCGATTGAAGACTACTTTAATGTTACGTAAATTACTTTTTTAGGTTGTGTGTGATTGTGTGCAGTAGAGATCAGTGGGAAATGAGATTGTCTTACTCACTTGATTTCTGAACTCCCCTTCCTGTGTGCCCTACCTGTTGGTGGCAAAAACATTGGAACTGCTCTTATCTGATAATGCTGCTTGAGGACTGATGAAAACCCTTTGGAAATGGGCAGCCATATACTTTTAATCCAGAGTATATTTATTTCAGAATCAAATCCATCTCACTACAAAGATGGGAGGGAAGGACAGACTTGCTCTAGATGAGTGTCAAGAGGAGAGCAACTTTTTGTTTAGAACAGACAAACATAGTGGTCACTTGAGATGGCTCTTTAACTCCAGATATATGAAGCAGAGGATGTATCTTGAGTGTATTACTAAGTAAGGTTCCAACACGTATGGCACGAGATAGCCTTGAACAAAATAACAGTCTGTATTCAGTGCTTTTAAGACAGGAATTCTATATCACTTTTATATTATTTCTCTGATGTGAGTTCTTACACTGTGATTTGTCACCTTCAAATTGGAACTCACGACCCTCCCCTTGGAAATTCTTATAAAAGTAAGGGAATAGAAAGGGCTGGACTTGAAGAGCTAATATTCAAGTTGCCCCTTGGTTCTTAATTTAACTGGGATACACTTTGTTAACTGTTCTTTGAAAGGACTATTCTTAGAAAGGACCTGCCTCATTTCTGATCATTTGATTTCATTACTTTTGTGACATTTTTCTTTTCCGTGTTGTCAGTTAATTTACAGCCAGGGACTCAATGGATTCGTTTGTTGTATTAGTGTGTGAAGGGCACAACTGAGAAGTATTTAGTCTATAGACGGAATAGTCCATTTCTCAAGTTAGTGCCACACCAAAGATCTAAGATAATTTTTGGTTTTCATCAGTACGAAAACCTTAAAATTTTAACCATTGACTGGCCAGGTGCTCTCACATTGTCATGCACGGGGATCTGGGTTCAGGCCTTGATCCCCACCTGCAGGGAGAAAACTTCATCAGTGCTGAAGTAGGGCTGCAGGTGTCTTTCATCCTCTCTCCTTCCCTGTATCCCCCTCCCCTCTCAATTTCTGTCTGTGGTATCAAAGAAAAGAAAGAAAGCAACGATTACTAGGAGCAGTGGATTTGTCACTGAATACCAGTGATAATGCTGGTGCTGGTGGCAATTGAAGAAATGTAACTTTTGGGGGCCAGGTGGTGGCACACCTGGTTGGGCGCACATGTTATAGTGCTCAAGGACCCAGGTTCAAGCCCCTGGTCCCCACCTGCAGGGGGAAAGCTTCACGAGTGGTGAAGCAGGGCTGCAGGTGTTCTCTCCTCTATCTCCCCCTTCCCTCTCAATTTCTGGCTGTCTCTATCCAATAAATAAAGGTAATTTAAACAACGTAACTTTTGAAAAAAGAAAATAAGACAGATAACACTTTGTATTCATAGCCAATGACTTTCATTTTTTTTTAATTCCTAGTGCTAAAGATATTTAGTAACTGTTGAGTGAGTAAATAAACAAATACATAAGTAGAATCTTTGTTTTGAATTCTCATGTGAATTTTCAGGGAACTGTGTTTTTTGCCTCTTTTGTTCACTGCTGTGGTTCTGACATCTAGAATACTTCATAGGCATAGCAAAAGGGCTTCTCACCAGCCCCAGTGTTGAGTGAGCAAGTTCGAAGCATTCCTTAACTGTAACAGTTCCTGATATGGCAATTAAAAAATAATAATAATTATCTTTATTTATTGGATAGAGAGAGCCCCTGGCCCCCACCTGCAGAGGGTAGGGAAGATAGAGAGGGAGAGATAAAGACAGACACCTGCAGCACTGCTTCACCACTTGCAAAACTTTCCCCTGCAGCTCGGGTCCTTGAGCCCTGTAACATGTGCGCTCAACCAGGTGCGCCACCACCTGGCCCCTTGATGTAGCAATTGCTAATTTACGTTGTCATATTGTTTTGAACCTCAGATTTATTAACCTAGCCATATCTCAAGTTAAAGTACTCTTAATATTCTATCATATGTATGTGTTTTGTAACTTCTAGGTAGTTTCTGTTAATCTACAGAGTAAAACTGAACCCTGTCTCTGTTATGTTGCATTAGTTATGGAATTCAGTATTTTGGCAGTCAACTGGTAGATGGATTCTATTGTTTATTTATTTTTAAATAATATTTTATTTATTATATAGAGACAGAAATTTAGAGCAGAGGGGGAGGAGCTCCAGTGGCGCAATCGGTTAGCGCGCGGTACTTATACAGAGGAGAGGGGGAGATAGGAAAGGAAAAAGACAGAGACGCCTGCAGCCCTGCTTCACCACTTGTGAAGCTTTCTCCCTGCAGGTAGGGGCCAGTGGCTTGAAGCTGGGTCCTTGTGCAATGTAATGTGTTTACACTCAACCAGGTGCACCACCACCTCACCCTAGTAGACAGATTCGTACATCTCCACTATAGGCAAAACTTAGTGCTCAGGTATATAGGACACAACATAGAGAAAATTCACAAACTGATTTTTCTCCTTACAAGTGGGATATGTGGAGGCAAATAGGCAAATAAGCTCTCTTTGTTGTTTGGATCACTAGGGTTATCCTTAGGGCTCAGTGCCTGTACAATTTCTCCCACAATTCCCAGCAGCTATTTTCTTCCTTTTTGACAGAGTCTGAGAGACAAACAGTGAGAGGGCTTCTTCTTCTAGCGTTTGCCCTTCTTCCGTAGCCAGTCAACAGCGTCAGGTTGAGCCTGATGTCTGCTTGTTGCTGGCTTTGAAAGTGACTGGGATCCATGTGGATTCAGTCGGCTAGGAAGGATCGTCAGTTTCCCCAATAAATGGGTACTCACGGGATGCACCACGAGAAGGTCGATCCAATGCATCCCTAAAAAGAAGAAATGAGACACCTCAGCCCTCCTTTACTGCTGTCTAGAGGTTTAAGCCTGATTCCTTGTGCATGGTGATGTCTTTACTATATTGACTGAATCATCATCTGGGTTCTTGTTTGTCTGATTTTTTTAAAGATATTTTTATTCCCTTTTGTTGCCCTTGTTGTTCTATTGTAGTAGTTATTATTGTTGTCGTCGTTGTTGGATAGGACAGAGAGAAATGGAGAGAGGAGGGGAAGACAGGGAGGAGGAGAGAAGGGCAGATACCTGCAGACCTGCTTCACCGCCTGTGAAGTGACCCCCCTGCAGGTGGGGAACCGGGGGCTCGAACTGGGATCCTTAGGCCGGTCCTTGCGCTCTGAGCCACCTGCGCTTAACCCGCTGCGCTACCGCCGCACTCCCGATTTTTTTTTTTTTTTAAGCAATGAAATCAACAGTTGATAAGCTAGATTGCTTTACAATACTTACACAGAGTTGGGTTTTTTTTCCCCCAAAACGCTGTTGAGGTATACTTTTTAAAAGATTCCATAAGTTTTCCACATTTGTATTTTCACCTTGAGTCTGCTCTAGGATCTTGGCTTACCTACACCCTTGCTGTGTCTTGGCTTCCCCAGGTACAAATTTGACCTAACAATGCTCATCTACTAGCAAGGGGGTACGAAACTTAATTAGTAAACAGCTGGAAAGACCCTTGAGATATTTCTGTGAGTTATAGTGGAAGTACCTTGTTATTCATCATCATCATTATTATTGTTATTATTTAACAGGGGCTCAAAGCCATAGCTAAATTTAGTAATAAAATGAAGCATCTAATAATTTTTTCCATGTACATGATCTGTGGTCATGCATATCACAAATTAAATGGCAGGATACTTGTAGGATATGATTATAATGATCCTAGTAAATGATCCTCAACCAATTCAAAATTATGTGATTAAGACCCCAAGGAGCTAAAGCAAGCACTTTGCTTTCTTACCTTTCAGCTTCCCTAACAACTCATTTTGCGTTAATTCGTGTGTGTGTGTGTGTGTGTGTGAAAGGGAATAGTTAGCTTTTTGAAAATTCTTTTTTTTTTTTTTTTTGCCTCCAGGGATATCACTGAGGCTCAGTGTCTGCTGTCTGTACTACAAAACCACTGCTCCTAGTGGCCATTTATCATTTCTTTTTTTCATTGGATAGGACAGAGAGAAATTGAGAGGGGAGAGGGAGAAAGAAATACAAACACCTGCAGACCTGCTTCACTATTTTTGAAGTGACTTCACTGTAGGTTGGAGCCAGGGACTCAAACCGGGAACCTTGAGCAAGTCCTTGTGCTTCATACTGTGTGCGCTTAACCTGCTGCACCACTGCCTGGCTCTCTCTTTTATTTCTTATTTTCGCTTCTCTCGTTTTGGACTCTTCTGTCAAGAAATACCTTTTGGTCAGAGTTAGATTTTATGTTGCAGAGTTGATGGAGAATCCTCTTCCACTGCAGATCATAGACCTTTAACTTGAATTATCTCAGGCAGACTTCCTGCCTAGCTGCAATGCAAAACTCACAGAGCTCAAGCCTGGGAAGACCTTATGTTGGCAGCTCACTATTTGGGGATGAGTAAAAGAAAAGAGAAATTCTATCTTTTCTGGTGCTTTTCCCTTTTTGGTTTCCCCAGTAAAAATCAATAGTGTGGTCGATAGTTGGTTTTGAGTTGTTCACTACATGCTAGAGTTTTTCTGATGTAAACCTTTGGTGTCTGGGCTTCAGACATTATAATGTGTCAGGGAAGGTTTGATAGCTACCATGGCCCTCCTGGGTTACATTTTATTCCCTGTGACAGTCTTTGTAATGCAAGAAGGGAAGTACAGATCAATTTTTATACCATTTAGTTGTTGGGGGAATTTTTTCCCCCCACAAATTGATTATTCTTTTAAAAATTTACCATATTTATGTCTTTTTCTTCCTGCTAAACAGTAATATCTAATAAAGCAAGACCATCTCATTAAAGAATATTTTCAGATTAAAAGCAATTCTGAATCTTGCTCTAAATTGTTTTGACCTGGTTGTACCTGTTCAGAATTTTTCACATTCCTTTTGCATGACTTTGAATGGCACTTCTAGTTTTAAATGTATTTGTTGGAGGAAAACCTGGTGTCCTCTCTTAGTGATACTCTGGAATGGTGATCAAAGGAAGAAGATGGCACAGTATCAGCTATATAACATTTATGTAGTTTTAATGTATACTTAGATTTCTTTGAAACTGTTGACTTTTATGGACATTAACTGGGTAGTAGATAATCATTATATGTTGTGTTTATTCAAGTTTTTAATTTTCATTTGAGTCCTTTCTTAAATCTTTTTCTGTCTGAATTTAGCAAATCGTTAAACCTCTTTTGAAAATAATATTTCAAGTTACTTATTTGCTCTTTCATGTTCATATTTTTCCATCATATTGACTTATGTTAGTGTTATCCCTGCAAAGCCTTAATGTAATCTCTAATATGTCCTGTGAATGCACAATCATAAAGTTGTGTTTGTTAGTTGTCTTCAACTTTTGAAAGGTACGTTTTCAAATGGAATGAAAATGCTTTTGTAAACTTGAGCTAAAATAACATCTTCTAGAGGTGCAAATGTTACATCTTTCAAATACTAAAAACACTTACTTGAACTAGGTGTCAACTAAATGAACGATACTTAAGCAAGGACACTAGAATGAGAACTCATATCCTCAGGCAGTGTTAGGTATCCATCATTCAGTATTAATTGAAAGGATCTGGTATAATCTCATAAAGAAACAGACATACTGGGTTTTCCTCTCTAGTAAAAATATATCATTCATATCTTCCATTACTGTGCTATAATTATGGTAAGTGAAGCAGAACAAAATCGATAGAGCAATTTATCAATGCATTCCAAACTATTCTAGCACCGTTTACGTCATCTGCTGCAGATACTGTCATTCAATAAAGGGCATCATCTAGCAGTCTCATGTCTTTAACAGACCCAGTTGAGTCTCCTGTTTTCCTATGTAATTCTTATTTTGGTCATGCTTTAATTGTTTCACTCTACAATATTATGCAAAATAAAATGCTCCCTCAATTAAGTTATTATAAAACATTCATACAGTCCGGTTTCAAAAACACTGACATTTAAGACATCATAAGTAGCACATAACTTTAGTCTTTTGGGGTACTATTGTGAATTGCATCACAGTTGGAATGAGAATACAAGCCAACTATTCATGATGGCACAGGAAGCATTATATCCTAAATAATTTATTTTTATTTTTATTTTATTTTTTGCCTCCAGGGTTATTGCTGGGACTCAGTGCCTGCACCACAAGTCCACTACTCCTGGAGGCCACTGTTTCCCTTTTTGTTGCACTTGTTGTTTTATCGTTGTTGGGTTTATTATTATTGTTGTTATTGATGTCATTGTTGCTAGATAGGACAGAGAGAAATCGAGAGAGGAGGGGAAGACAGAGAGGGGGAGAGAAAGATATAGACACCTGCAGACCTGCTTCACCGCTTGTAAAGCAAACCCCTGCAGGTGAGGAGCCAAGGGCTCCAACCGGGATCTTTATGCTGGTCCTTGTGCTTCGGGCCATATGCATTTAACCTGCTGCGCTACTTCCCGGCCCCCCATAAATAATTTTTAACAACAACTGGGTTTTGTCTTTTATCATCACAAGATTCAGAGTTCTCTAGACATGGTCAATCATATATATGATTTAATTATGATAAAGGAGTTATAGAAAGATTAGGTCTCTTAGATTTTTTTAAATTGTTTTTATTGTCTTTATTTTTTTATTGGATAGAGACAGTCAGAAATCAAGAGAGAAGTGGGAGATAGAGAGGAAAAGAGACAGAGAGACACCTGCAGCATTGCTTCACTACCTGTGAAGCTTTCCCCTGCAGGTGGGAACCAGGGTCTCGAACCTGGTTCCTTGCACATTGTAATACATGTGCTCATTCAGGTGCGCCACCACCGGCCTTTAGATTTTGTTTATAAAACCATAAGCATTAATATTATCTTGTTTTCTTTTCTTTTTTTTAATATTTATTTTATTTATTTCTTCCCTTTTGTTGCCCTTCTTGTTTTATTGTTGTAGTTATTATTGTTGTTGTCATTGTTGGATGGGACAGAGAGAAATGGAGAGAGAGGAGGAGAGAAAGACAGACACCTGCAGACCTGCTTCACCGCCTGTGAAGCGACTCCCCTGCAGGTGGGGAGCTGGGGTTCGAACCGGAATCCTTATGCTGGTCCTTGTGCTTTGCGCCACCTGCGCTTAGCCCGCTGCGCCACAGCCCGACTCCCTATTATCTTGTTTTCATAAGCCATTCTTCTGTGTTCTACATCTATTTATTAAGTATTCACAACATCAAAAGGAAAGCAGTAAATTATGTATCAAAATGAAACTTATTTCATTATGGAAAAGGTCTGATTATTAGGTTGTCACTTTCCTTTGCCATAAGAAGGTAACATGATCATCCAGTGTTGTTTTAGTTCATTCAACTTTCTACAAAACTATGTAACTCTGGCAATAATGTCAGAGTCACAACAATGCAAAATTATTGTTTGCATTTCAGATTTTTAGACCTCAAACAGATTTTAGGAATCTAATTTGTTTTTGATTGAACTAGATACATGCAAACTTATGGTGAAATTTAATTAATGTCAGAAAACATCTGTAGCTTTTGATTTTTTTTTTAATAGCAATAGGCACAAATTTGTTTTTTATGATTTTTATTGGCCCATTATTTTTTTTATGCTATTTAAGAATTATCTTGGCAATTCATCTTACCTTAAGAAGAGTTAAGAATTGCACGAGTGGATAACACAGCTTCTACAAGTTTGTAAAACATTAAGCAGTATGCAGTGTGAAAATTTTGAGTGATTTTCTAAAATTATACTCAGTATAGTGTGCTGACAGCAAGTATCCCTTCTATTTTGCATCTTAAATTTGAATTGGTTTGTGCATTTTGATGTAAACTGTGCTATGTTTTTGCTCATCCGTTTTATTTTTTATGTCTTCCACTTTCCTACCCACTAATGTCCCTTCAGTCTTGATTCTAAAATATTTTTCTCCTAAAGGGTTAAAGGAGAAAGAATGTTAAACTGCTTTTGCATGATATATTAAGTTAAGAAAATTGGGATGACATTTACCTTAGTGAAGATGTTATAAATTGTTTTGTTGGCAAGATTTATTGAGGGTTATTCTACCTGATACCACATTGCATTGTTTCATGTGGACTATTTTTAACTAGCCTTCTATTTAAACAGTGTTAGCAAATTCTGAGAGCTTGCCAAGCAAATTCTCAAAATGGTTGCCAAGCTGTAAGATGGCTGCCAAGGTCTGAGCACATTGAACAAGTTCAAAATGGTGACCAACTTCCAGGGCTGCTTGGTCAGATTTCCCCACTGCCATCATATTCACCATAACGTCCTGCCATGCTCTCCCTCATATCCCCTGCCACCACCACCACCACCACCCCCCAGCAACCACTCAGAATACCCGAAGATGCAAGACTTGGCACTAACTCTTTGGCACACGAGTGTTTACAATGTCATCCAGAGATTCAAGTAGTCACTGTGTACTACTTATTTCACTTGCCTGGCAAAAGACTGTTCAGGGATATTGCGTGAGGTAGAAACACCACTGTAAAATAATATGACCATTTTCTCTACCTGAAGTAACATGCACCAAATAATTCTTCAGAAAGGCGTCAGGGTTGGGGGACTGGAGTGGTCGTGGTGGGCGGGGGGGGGGGGGGTGTTAGTTGCAAGACTAAACAGTAATTTCAAAGAGCATTCTAAATAAGATCTGGGAGCATTCACCAAGTCTTCGGGCTGTGCCTTTTTGTACTGCTTGCCTGAAGTGGCACAAACTTTATACACAACAGGTTTAAAATTTATTTTAGTTTTGCGTTTGTTTACTTAAGTTTATAGCAATTTCTTTCTGGCAGTTGTGCTACTTAGCAGATTGAAATAAAATCATAAGGGTGAATTAAAACATACTGCTGTTAGTGCTGATTAGAATTTTAGCTTAGTGTAAATACCGGATGTAGGGTCCAACTTTTCAGACACTTGGCATGAGCTCAATAGGGATCTCCAGGCTACACAGGAGACAGTGTGTGTGTGTACTTGGATGCTTTTAAAATTCTTGGATAGGTGGAGCATACTACTTCTGTTGGCATGTTAGTCCATTGTGCTGGCTTCGTACTGTGCTTGAAATCCAAGGTAGAAAAGCTGGCAAAATGATAATAAAGGAAAGTAGTTTGAACTTAAGAAACTAAAACTGGAGAAAATGATTTTTATTTAAACCCTGTACAATTCTTACTTCATGCCTTGGCTATTCAGTATAAATATCTAATATTAAATGAAGCTGAAGAACTGTAAGTTTTGTGATATTTCAAAGAATGATCTAATAGCAAATATATTTCTACAGCTTGTTAAATTTTTTCTCTATGTGACACTTTTAAAAATATACTGATGAGTTATCTTCTCCAGTCAGTCAGTGAATTCTCTAAATGAGTCTTCTGTTTAATACCAGTTATAGACTAGGCTTTATATTTGATTGAAACCTGAATTTCTAAGGATAATTACAATTGATAAAGCATTTAATATTTCAGTAGCAACTTTAAAAAGTTGATTGTCATGAAAGTGTTTTTTCTTTTTTTTTTTTTTTTGTCTATTGGTAGTATAATCCACTGGTGATAATATTACAGTAATGTACTTGATCAAGTTTGAGAGTTTGGAAATCTTTTTCTTTTTAATATTTATTCATTTTCCCTTGTGTTGCCCTTGTTTTTTATTGTTGTTGTAATTTATGTCGTTGTTAGATAGGACAGAGAGAAATGGAGAGAGGAGGGGAAGAGAGAGGGGGAGAGAAAGATAGACACCTGCAGACCTGCTTCACCGCCTGTGAAGCAACTCCCCTGTAGGTGGGGAGCCAGGGCTCGAACTGGGATCCTTAAGCGGTCCTTGTGCCTTGCGCCATGTGCGCTTAAGCCGCTGCACTACAGCTCGACTCACTGAGAGTTTGGAAATCTATAGCTTTTGGGTGTTCTCAGTTATGGATTCCTTAATGATGGTGTGTATGCTATGAGAGGTAGCCAAGAAATGTGACTTCTTAGTCCTTTTTATTTTTAACTATTTTTTCTTTTCTTTTTAAAAATTTTTATTGATTTAATTATGATGACAAGCCTGTTGGATAAGAGGGTTACAGTTCCATAAACTTCCCACCACCAGAGTTCTGCATCCTATCCCCTCCATTGGAAGCTCTCCTGTTCTTTTTCCCTCTGCGAGTATGGATCCAAGACCATTAATTTAGTCCTTAAAAATAAAAGGCTGATTTTTTTTTTCTTGCCATCTAGTCAACAATGTTTGCATCTGTCTCAGCCCCCCCCCCCCCATTCCTAGTCTTTTCTCTCTTAGGCAGTCGTCAACCAATGCCCAATGATTTACTAGGTGAAACCAAATGGTATTGACAGTGCTGAAATTTGAACTCTGCATCCTTCCATGTGAAAGATCAATGCCCATTAAGATTCTCAGCTCTAGAAATTTCAACCGAGAGCCATAGAGGCATTCGAGGTTAATTGGATGAGTGTCTGATGTGAAAGTGGCACCGCACACCCTTGGCTTCATATTTAGAGAGTACATTAATAATGCTACAGGATATCAGGGTACACATGGACTAACACTATTTCTTCCTGACTACTTATACCTTATTGTGAGTTAGTGACAAGAAACAGGAATAGAACACTTTTAAATTTAAAAACTAGGAGACCATGCCTCTGCACAATACATTTTAACAATTTCTTAATATTCAAATTAGGAATGCATAAGTACTACTGCTTTTTACCTATCAGGTCTACTTTTCATTTCTATTAGATTCTCATTGACAGTCTGTTTAGGAAAATGATACTGTAACAAAACCAAAAATTAAATAACTTTAAAATGTGCTATTTTTCTACTTTTACTTTGTTTATAATAGGTTATATCCATGAATATATAAGCAGATATGATTTTTCCGATTGCCTGGGACATGATATAATTTAAAATATTAAGGTATTAAATACCAGGAGTCGGGCGGTAGTGCAGCGGGTTAAGCGCAGGTGGCACAAAGTGCAAGGACAGGCATAAGGATCCAGGTTCGAACCCCCGGTTCCCCACCTGCCTGGGAGTCGCTTCATAAGGGGTGAAGCAGGTCTGCAGGTGTCTATCTTTCTCTCCCCCTCTCTGTCTTCCCCTCCTCTCTCCATTTCTCTCTGTCCTATCCAACAACAATGACAATAATAATAACTACAATAAAATAACAAGGGCAAAAAAAAGGGAATAAAGTAAATATTTTTAAAAAAGTATTAAATACCAATTGAGCAGTGTTTAGGATTGTAAATCATATTTCTATAAATTCAGAAAATCATCAGCATTCTTGCTTACATGAATGCAGGGTACTTCTTAACATTTTTAGGGGAAAAATGTACATTTTGCCATTGTAGGCATAACTCATATTTTAGATTATCTAATGATAAAATGTTTTTGGGGGGGAGATGTTTTTTTTTCTATTAGCCCTACCAAAATATTTTAATTGAAAAGAGTTATTTGAGCCTGGGAAGTGGCACAGTAGTTAAAGCATAGGACAGGCAAGCCTGAGATCCCAAGTTTGATGCCAAACTTCACATATGCCAGAGTGATGATCTTATTCTTTCTTTTCTCCTCCCTCTCCTGCGAAAAAATAATAAATCACTAAAAGTTGAAATAAATTAGAAGAACAATTTGAATTTTAAAAGTATGTGGTGATGCCCTTAGCATTTTAGCCTTTTCTACATAGTCCTCATGTGTGATTAGTACCTGAGGAGCATGTGTATGCTTCTGTCTCCCCACCTAGGTATAGAGATAAAAAAATTTACTTTCTATATAGTAGCTTTCTGCATAGGGCAACCCAAACAGCTGTTATTCCTTTTTATAGCTTCTTTAATCTATGTGCCAACAAGTCAGTTTACAAAATCTGTTTTGTTGATGACTGCTGAGATAATAATTGTGGTGTTTTGTGGCTTGGCAAAAGGCTGGGGTCTCCTCTGAGGACTCTTGCCAAAGGCTTTGAAGGGGTTGAGGTGGATTCACTGCCAAAATGAGTCACCACACTCTCTATTTTATTTAGTGTCCTTCTGCCAAGGCCTTAGACACTTTCTGTTTTCATCCTTCCGTAGGCTTTCCTCCCCACATTGTGGTTTTCTTCACAGCCAGAGGCCTGGGTCTGCCAGCATAGGTGACAGAGGCCGGCTCCCCTTCACCACATGCCAGTGTGCAGTGAAACCAAAGGGCTGTAGGCTTAGCTGTTGTGCAACTTCAATGAATATGCATTTCATTCGAGCATTATAAATTACAAAAAAAAAAAAGATGGACTTATATAATCTAGTATACTCTAGTCACCTGGCCTCTGGCTGGATATTCTCCAAGGAAGAAATAGTTGTTTATTTGTTCATAGTACACTTTATAATGTGGCAGTATTTGTCTGTTTTTCATAAAATAGATTACTTATAAACTTTACATTATTCATGAGTTCTGGCTATTGGCCCAAAGCAGGACATCCCTCCTCCCCCCCCAAACAAGACTGATATCTCCCTCCTTTTTTATTTTTATTTTTTTATATTTGTTTATTTTCCCTTTTGTTGCCCTTGTTGTTTTTCATTGTTGTGGTGGTTATTGTTGTTGTTATTGATGTCGTCGTTGTTGGATAGGACAGAGAGAAATGGAGAGAGGAGAGGAAGACAGAGAGGGGGAGAGAAAGACAGACACCTGCAGACCTGCTTCACCACCTGTGAAGCGAGTCCCCTGCTGGTGGGGAGCCAGGGCCTCAAACCTGCATCCTAAGGCCGATCCTTGCACTTTGCACCACTTGCACTTAACCTGCTGTGCTACCGCCAGACTCCCATCTCCCTCCTTTTAAAGACCATAATATTTTGCTTCACAGACACTGTTTTCTACATATACCTAATAGTTGTTTTTATTTTTTAAGTTAATTTTTTTCTTTTTAAACATTTAATTAATTAACTAATTGATTAATTTTTTACCAGAGAACTACTCAGCTCTGGTCTGTGGTGGTGCTGGGGATTGAACTTGGGACTTTTGGTGCCTCCGGCATGAAGGACTCTGTGCATAACCAATGTGCTATATCCCCCCGCCATACCTAGTAGTTTTTAAGGAGTAACCTTAAATATTTCATTTCTGTGCATTTAGAATTAACTCTGAAATATGGGCTGCTAGTCTGTGGTCTAAACTACTTGAAGATTTAAACTTTTTTTTAATTAATTAGGTAGGCTTTTTATTGATAGATTGAAATCAGTTGGACTAAACTTTCTTACTAGGTTCCTTCAACTCAGATATATATTATACAGACAAAAGTATAGCTGGGATAAAATTGAATGTTCACAATGTCAGCAAAAATGGCACTTGATATGCCACATTGAGGACTTAGTCTCACCTTTACTGACATCAAACTCATAAATTCAGATGGCTTTTTTCTTAATTGCAGTTATGACACCATCCTAAAATTTAATAAACTATATTTACACAATTAACATGAAGTAGGCTTTGTTCTGCTAAATAGGTAAACATGGTCAACACGGTAAAACTTCATTATTCAATTCCCAGGAAACTTTTCCATTATTATCAAATGTGTATTTCAAAGTGAAAAGGCTTGACAGTGGGGCACCAAGATCTTTTCCACATGCTAGTTTTTACACTTTTTTATTTCCCTATAAAGATTCCATAGAATAAGTTTTCTCTGACTATGTTTACAAAATAAATGCTATTAATAATGCATTATTATTCTTTCTATCTCTGTTAGAACATAGGTAACCATCTAAGTGAGAATTATGGGATAATATGAGGAAGAAAATGGATATATTCCTATCCTACTAAGGTATCAGTGGTTGGCATTCAGATATAAACTGTAACATACTACATAAGTTAAAAAAATTACATTTTAATTTCTTTTTGACCTTAATAAACTTCAGGTATCAAGTTTCAAATGAGAAATCCAACAGTTTCTAAAAATCTGGAGTTACTTTGTGAGATAAATCCTTTTGGAATTTAAGTAAAGCTTACCACATGATTCCAAGAGAGACATTCTTTTGGATGATCTATAAACCACTCAATCTCTGGTTACTGCTCAAACCATGTGAAAAGTTCCAGGTGAAGTTCACTTTGAGCCTTGTCTTAACCTCATAAACTGAGCTCAGTGCTGGAGACCCCGTGTGAACCTCAGAGTCAAAGTAACTTAAGTCTGATCCATCTAATTTAACCCCATGAATTTCTATTGACTATGTTATATGTCCCCAGTTTGAAGACAAACTCTGCATTTGAAAACAAGGTATTTTATTTTTGGAAGTTCTGAGTCATAAGCCACTTAGTATTTAAATATAATTATCCTGTTGTGATGATCTACAAATAATACCCTTTTGGAAGACGAACTAACACTTTCTAACATATCAATATTCCTAGGATCTCTTATTAGATCATCAAAGCATAACTATAGTAACAGCAATGGCTCCTTTAGTAATGGGATTAATAAGAAATGAATTCAGCGGCGAGTCGGGCTGTAGGGCAGCGGGTTAAGTGCACGTGGCACAAGGCGCAAGGACCAGAGTTAGTACCCCGGTTCGAGCCCCTGGCTCCCCACCTGTAGGGGAGTCACTTCACAGGCAGTGAAGCAGGTCTGCTGGTGTCTGTCTTTCTCTCCCCCTCTCTGTCTTCCCCTCCTCTCTCCATTTCTCTCTGTCCTATCCAACAACAGTGACATCAATAACTACAACAATAAAAAGGGCAACAAAAGGGAAGATAAATAAATTTTTTAAAATAATAATAAATAAATAAATTCAGCAGCATTAATTTGAGGACAGAGAAATACTACATTGAATATACACAGACCCTTTGTGCAAAATTCTTAAGACTCTTGGTATGTCATTTATTATGGTATGTGTTGATGTGGAGCTAGATAATTTGGGGTCCCTTTGTATAAAAAGAGAAACACCATTACTAATCAGTTGACCCACATGACTTTGGGACATTGCTCTTCTGAAAAATGACTGTTTGGATTCTTTTGGGTTAAAAATAATCAGTAAGTAAGTACTGCAGCCAGTATAGGAAACTTATCCCCAGGAGCCATGGACTTTGGAGTCATTGCTCATTATATCTCTTCTGGTGATGAACTGACTGGTCTGTGGAGGGCACTTTATAAATCACTAGCCTAACTTCTGGTACTAATCACCATCCTCAGAAGTATAATCATAGTAATCATATATTGAGTACTTACATTGTCTTAGGCATCGTGTGCTGGGCTCTTTTCATGTATTAGCTCACTGGTCTTCCTGTCGTTCTTCATTAGTAACCATTACTGTCAGTGTTATCAAAGGTCACTAAGAACTTGCTTGACTATTTCATGAAGCCGTATCTTAGAGTCTTCAAAGATCCTGAAACATCCCCTTTGGCTATGAATGTTGACAGTGAACCAAAAAGAGGATCCTATTTCTACCTTAACTGTTTTGCTGTTTTGACTATCCTGTGATAATTTTGTAAGTAAGGCTTTGTCATTTTTCATACATTCATCTGTCCCTCAGTTTGTCAGTCTGTCTGTTCTTCTATACATTGGTGTACAGGTAGCCTTTTCCACACTGGGAAGAGGTAGTTAAATAAGAAATCCTGGAAGTCAGGCAGTAGCGCAGCGGGTTAAACGCATGTGGTGTAAAAGCTCAAGGACCTGCATAAGGTTACTGGTTTGAACCCCTGGCTCCCCACCTGCAGGGGAGTCACTTCACAGGCAGTGAAGCAGGTCTGCAGGTGTCTGTCTTTCTCTCCCCCTGCTCTCTCCATTTCCCTCTGCCCTATCCAACAATGACAACATCAACAACAACAACAATAATAACTACAACAACAATAAAAAACAAGGGCAACAAAAGGGAAAATAAATAAATAAAATTAAAAAAAAGAAGTGCTGCTTGTCTTCAAGAAGTTCTGATTCCCAAAATTACTGATCCTATATGAAAAGATGCCATGGCAAGCCTTAAGTTTATCACCTAAATGGCAGTTTCAAATATTGAGTTGTGAGAAAAAGTATGACACTTTTTTTTTTGCATAGGAAAAAAAGCAGAAAGAATACATCATAACTTTTCCTATAACTCAATATTTATAGATGGGCAAAATGTGGGCTACTGCTGAGTAAAGTGAGTCTTTCATGATTTTTCGTGTTCTGCTCTTACGGGGAAAAGAAAAAAAGAAAAGCAAAGAGCTGTCACTGTGTAGAACAGGCTTTGTAGAATGTGTTTTTAGTCAGTTTTATGTATTAAAGAGAGTCAACAGTTGATGAACTAGAACTCCATCAAACAGTCAAGAATGTCTTCAAAGCAGACACTACCTATAACACTGTATAGTATAATAGGCTGTGATTGTTTTAGGGTCAGCTCATTACAGCTATTTTCCAGGTCTTTGTTAATGTCATGCAGACCAAGTGACAGGTGTTACAACAGCCAGCCTGGCACAGTCTATTGGGGGCATGCTGTAATTGCTCTTGATGCCACCCTTAATGGGTGGAGAAAGAAGGCAGCATCATGGGTGAGGAGGAGATAAGAGGATGCCCTCGGGCTGTTACTGACATCTGGACAGCACTGCTGTTTAATTGTTGTATCTGTTTGGTGCCTACAAATACTGGTCCTTTGAGTTGAGTTTGCTGCCACCATTGAACTCCTTACAGCTATCGTTATTTCACAGCTGGGCAAAGATTTTGACTTGGAAAAGGGATATTCATCTCAAATCCAGAAACAATCTACTGCCACCATGAACCTAGCAATTCTTCATTTATTAAATGAGAAAATAGAATATCCCCATGGCCTTCTTTATTGCAGGTTTCTTGGTTTAGAACTTTTATGTTTTTGTTTGTTTGGGACATGTTACCTTTCGTCATTACTCCTGACTCTTTCTAGGTCTGAATTTCCTCCTTAAGAGTCTGAGATACTTCTTGTATGTATATAGGATGATAAGCAAATACTCACCTGAAGAATTTTGGAAAAAAAAAACCATATTCAGCCAGCATTGACTAAGTTCCTTTGTGTTGGCCTTGAACTAGATGTAGTCAAGTTAAAGTAGACCTCAGCTGTCTCTCATTCCAGCTGGATGACAAACATATGCACAATTAATCACAACATCAAGCAGACTGTGATTTAAATGAAAATGAATTTGAGTTAAACTAGGTGATTTTTTTTTTTGCCTCTAGGGTTATCACTGGTGCTCAGTGCCCACATTACTAATCCACTGCTCCTGGAGGCCTTTATTTTATTTTATTTTATTTTATTTTTTAAAAATAGGATAGGACAGAGAAATTGAGAGAGGTGGGGGAGATAGAGAGGGAGAGAGAAATATAGACACCAGCAGACCTGCAGACCTGCTTCACTGCTTGATAAGCTCCCCTGCAAGTGGAGAGCTGGAGGCACGAACCAGAATCCCTGAGTAGATGTATGCTCAGCCCGGTGTTGTACTGCCTGGCCCCAAAATAGGTAACCCTGAGTACAGTCTCTGCACAACAGAGAAAGATAGTGTTTGTGGTAATAGCTTGGGTGAGATGGACTGTGGAAAACACTATACTCAGTGCTGCTCAGAGCTCTACGTTGGCAGCTTGTTCTTAAGAGGGAGGGCTTCAGACTGTCTAGCATCTCCAAGGGAGTTTTGTCCACAGGCCTAAATGATTACCTCTCTCTGATCTTTGTTAGTCCACCAGCGACATCCCCCTAAGACTCTGCATTCTTTTTGTTGTAGTAATACTCTTGACTCTCACTGAGCCACATAGGAGGTCTCTGGGACAATTAAAAAAGAGAATTTAGGTGTTTATTTCAAACAGGTCTCAAAGTTGTTCTCTGTAAGAAATGCCGAGAAATGACACAGTTCTAACTTAAATACCAAGTTAAACAAGGAATTTCCACTTCCAAATGCACTCAATAAATATCCGAAGACCATTTCTGGGGTATTATAAGACACTTTCAAACCACTTAATTATAGAGATATTAGTAACTAACAATTGCCAATTAAAGTTCCCCTTCCAACAATCCCATGCCCCTTCTTGTACAGACATTCTAAATGCTCCTAAAGAAAGACTGTTTATGATCTAATCTGACCATAGTGATTTTACAAATGTAAAGGTAGCATCTCTTGGTCCCTGAAGTGATATCATATTAGGAGAGTATTCATACAATTTTGTTCTAATTGATTCTAGTGCTTAAGTATGCAACCAATCTGTGTATATTTCCTTTTAATTATTTATCTGATCTGTGAGAGAGAAGTAGGTTATCATTTGATGTTCCATTCAAATATCTTAAAAGGAAGCCCTTCATCTTTCACTTGACATATGCACTAAAAGATATAAATCAGTTATTTGTGTTTTATAATTTCATTAATATCGTTTATAGTAAAAATTATTTAAAAACAGAATTGACATGAACTATCAAGAAATATTTTTATTTATATATATTTTTTGTCATCACTGGACCTTTAACACACCAGACAGGATTTTTTTCAGATAAAAATACAGAGACATTAAGGAAAAATACAGAGACAGAGACAACACAGTATGGAATCTTCCTTTAGTATGCTGGGAGCTGAGCGCCAGCCCCGTGAATATTTTGATTTTAAAATGGCTGCAGTATTTGAATTTGTCAAGTTTTCTGAGGAATACAACTAGAACATAAGGATATGATAAATAAAGTAATAAAGTAATAAATTAATTTTGGAAAGAAACTAAATGTTAGGAGAGTAATGACGTATTCTCATTCTGAGAGAAGTAATTCAGTCAACATATTTATTTATTTGCCATTAGGGATTATTAGTAGAGCTGGATGTTTACATGACCCCACTCTTCATGGTGGCCTTCCCCCCCCTCCTTTTTAGGTAGAGGAGAGAGAGAGAGAGAGAGAGAGAGAGAGAGCAGAGAAGAAGCTATACTGTAGCACTGCTACACTGGCCATGCATCGTTCCCTTACAGTTGTTCCCGTGTGGTCCACGGATCAAATGCAGGTCCTTGCTCAAAGTCACATTGGTACTCAATCAGGTAGGCCACCTCCTGGACCCCAAGCAACACATTTATTAAGTGTCTTCTGTATGCTTACATGGTAAATGGGACAGGGAAGCTCATAGACCCGCATAAACAACTGTAATATTCACTATGTGTTGTGTTGACAAATTTGAATACCCTCGATCCACTGGTGAAATGGTGAAATCATGGAATGTAAGTACAGCATATGTTAGAGTCATCATAGATGAATACTTAATAGAAACAGCAAAAGAAGCATGTCATTCCTTTTTTTTTTTTGTAAGTTTAAACACTCCATCTGCTTTTTTAAATTTTTTTTTATTTATAAAAAGGAAACACTGACAAAAAACATAGGATAAAAGAGGTACAACTCCACACAGTTCCTTCCTACCACCAGAACTCCATATCCCATCCCCCCCCCTGATAGCTTTCCTATTCTTTATCCCTCTGGAAGTATGGACCCAAGGTCATTATGGAATGCAGAAGATCAGATCAAATTGATGGAGATTACAGTCAACAACATTTATATACCTTTTTCTATATTTGGGAGCTACTCTCTTTCTTGATCCAGCTTTCTGGTCCTCCATGACATTATCTCTTCAGACAATAACTTGGGTCCACCTGCATATCAGATGTCAGGCTCAGAAAATAAATAAATAAATAAATAAATAAATAAATAAATAAATAAAACTAGTATAGGCATGGGCCCTTTGGAATATAACTAAAATGGGCCTACTAACTATCTGCAAAGCAATTCCTTTTTTAAGAAAAATTTTTTTAAGAAAAAATTATGCTTGACTAGTACGAGTACTCAGAAAGCATGTGGAAGTTTTCATTCTATTATCAATCGATTTTCCCCCATCATGTTTCTAAAATGCAGGGCACAAGACGCAGATCCTTGTCCTAGTCCTCTGTGCTGAAAATGATCATTTTAATTGGATGGATTCTTTGGAAACAAGACAAACAGTACATTGCTAAAAGCTTCTGGAGTCCATTTTCAATATCTGTAATAATATAAGTGCTAGAAATGTGTTTCCATTTATATGCAAAGGCAATAATGCCTTCAGTAAGCATAGACTTTCTATAAGACATTTATAATATTGTCTATTTAAATGCAACCAGACAAAAAGTATTTTTAACTTCAGCTAGTAGACCAACTCCATCTTTCCATTTTGTAACTTTTTGGCCAAACTTTACTCAGGAATGATTTGAAAATCAGTTATTGTTTTGTCAAAATGGAAATGCTTACTTCTACAAATACCCTATCAGTTCCAAATCGGTGCAGTGTATGTCACACATATGATAATATATATTGATTGACCACATTTTAAAGTTTCAGTTGAAAGTTCTTCTGTAACCTATAAAAATGGGAATGTTTGTATTAAGATATTGTAAGTTAATAAATATTGAACAGTTTAGTTACAACACTCCACTATTACAGATATACAAGTGAAACACATTCAGAAGTGAAATTTGCTACACTACACGGTTTTGTTTTTCACGATTTGCGTTTAGAATTTTACAAAGTTATGCATATTGTCAGATGAAAATGAGATTATAAGAAAACCGTGGACCAGTTTAGGGCCTACTAAAGTATCCATTGGGATATTGAAACACTCTGGAGAGCATTTTAAATATAAAGTGAAAAGATTATCCTGTCTATCCTAAGATTAGGTCAAAGACTTTGCTTTTATAACAGTATTGAAAAGGATACTATAGTTTTTTTTTTTTTAAATCTCACTTTGAAAATGATTTCTTACAGATAAGGAATTAGGGTTAGAACTAAGGACCTTATTACAAGATAATATAATTATGTTTAATATAGAGAAACTAGTTGAAAAATCTGTGTATTTTATTCATCTAAATGATAGAATGTGTAAACTTACTTTCCTTCTGGAGAGTTTATATACACCAGACTTTTTTTTTTCTTTCATTCCTATGTATGAGAAATCAGTATACAATAGAGAAATGATGGAGAGCTTTCATTTCCCTTATTTTCACTTTTGTTCCATCCCTCTGTGCTTGTTCTTTGTTTAAATAAACTTTTGTGGTATGTCTTTCACACATCATCGCTCATTTCTTCAAAGACTTCTTTTAATAACTTAGCCTGGGCTCACTTTTCTTTTGCATATGAAATTGATTAAACTAAAGTGTGTGTGTGTGTGTGTGTGTGTGTGTGTGTGTGTGTGTGTGTGTGTGTGTACATGTGTGTTCATGCCAATATGCACACACATCTGTGAAAATATAATTTTCACTAGAAAGGGAACTCTGATCTATGGTTTACTTTATATGCATAGACACACACACAAACACACGCACACAGGCACAGGCACACACACCACTTGTTGAAGTGGAAAAGCCTAAGTTCGGAGTCAGTTGGTTTCTGAGTTCCAAAAGTTATCTCTTAATACTGTCTTAGTTTCCTCAACTGGAAATAAGGCTAATAAAATTTACTCAGCAGGGGCTGGGTGGCAGCTTACCTGGTTGAGTGCACACATTCCAATTCTCAGGTACACAGGTTCAAGGCCCCACCTATAGTGGGGAAAGCTTCACGAGTGATAAAGTAGGTCTCTTATAAAAATATTAAAGAGTTCTCTTTTGAGATTATTTAGAAGGTTCTTTAAAATCTCCATGCACTTAAAAATAACTGGAGATTTTATATGATGCATTTTATAGGTTGGGCTTACTTTTTTAAAATGTTGCATTTAATAAACTCATGAAAATAAAGGTCTATAGTCAAGTCAAAGCACAAAAAGAGCAAGGAATAAATGTGCATATATGTGTTTAAAGTTAAATAAATGGGAGTTGGGTGGTAGCACAGTGGGTTAAGTGCACGTGGCGCAAAGCACAAGGACCAGCATAAGGGTCCCGGTTCGAGCCCCCAGCTCCCCACCTGCAGGGGAGTCGCTTCACAAGTGGTGAAGCAGGTCTGTAGGTGTCTATCTTTCTCTCCCTCTCTCTTTCTCCTTCTCTCTGTCTCCCCCTCCTCTCTCCATTTCTCTCTGTCCTATCCAACAACGACTACATCAATAACAACAGCAATAATAACTACAACAATAAAACACTAAGGGCAACAAAAGGGAATAAATAAATAAATAAAAATTTAAAAATTAAATAAATATTTAAAGTGTGTATGTCGTAAAAATTTTCAGTTCTTTACTGAGTTGATAAACTAACCAACTAATTACTAAAGTTAACTATTTACCCTAGCAATATTAAAGAAAAGCATTTCTAACCTGTTTTTTTTTTTTTAATTCTTTTTGAAATGTCAGAAATGGTTTGTTTCCTTCCCACTGAGAGGGAGAGGAGGAAATTTACAGATGGATTCATATATTAGGATGTGTGACTTGTAAAGACCCAAGATCTGAAATCAGTATGTGGGAGTTGATATTTTTGGTTCTTGTTTTTTTGCTCTTTGGGGGCCGGGGGGTAGAGCTAATTTTGTAAGGATAGTCAGTTCTAGTGGAAGGTTAATGTGCAGTGTCTAATGTAGAGGCAGTTGGGAGTGTCCCCAAAATTGGGCAGCACCAAAGAGTACATGGATAAATTAAATTAATCAAAGCAGGTGGCTAGCACCAGAAAGAACTGTCATCAGGCAGAAGGATTCTAGGTACAACCCTGGGTTTCACTGCCAGAATGTTGTTCTTGGGAACAAATGAAGTGTTTCTCATTTCAGATGATTCAGGTGTAGGAGTTGGTCTCTAAGGTAGAGCTTCCCAGGTTCCCACCAGTGACTGGGACTAGAATTGTGGCATGAGCTCAGAAGCAAGGTAGTGGTTTAGTATGAAGGCCTATCATCACAGGAAATATATATGTATATATATTTAAGGGAGCACTGTTCAGCTCTCATTTATGATGGTCCTGGGTATTGAACTTGGGACTTTGGAGCCTCAGGCATGAGAGATTCTTTGCATAACCATTATGCTATCTACCCGCGCCTGACAGGAAGTCTTTTATAGACTCCTCTTGTGTTCTGATGGAAAATGTTCAAATGAAAATGCTCAAATAGGAAAGAGAATAAATCCGTCTGTTGTGAAGAAGACAGAAGCCAGTTGTCAAAGGGCAAATTTCTGAGTATGAAAGGAGAGACAAAAATGCCTTTTCTTGCTAAGTCAGGATAACAGTGTACAAATAAGATAAATTATCTGTATTTTGTTGTAGTTGTTGGATTTTGTCCTGACATCTTGAAAATGTCTGGTATACCTCTTCCCGGTATTTTCCTGCTTCAAGGGGAAAAAAAAAAAAAGCAATGAACCCATAAGGAGCAAAAAAGTCAATGATGAATAACTATTGGATAACTTGATTTTTTGATAGCATTTTTAATGCAGCTGCATCTTTCATTAAAGCAAATATAGACAGTATTTAAAAACTCTGAACAGGAGAGATTCCTCAGTGGTAATATGTTGTACTGGCATGAGAGTGGTGCCAGCTTCAATCCAAGGCATACCTGTAGTCAGAGCTGAAGAGTGCTCTGGTGAAAAAGAAAAATCTACTCACTACTTTTACAAATGTGGATTCCTTCTATTTTGATTCATGTTTGTTGTTCCTAGTGGTGATGCTGGTAGTGTTTTCCAGTGGGGTATCACTGGAGCTCAGCTAAGAGTGTTTCAGGAGGTCTTGATAAACAGTAATTTTACATGGATTTAAGTCATCTTACATAATTTTTAACACAGAATGTGTCTGTAGTTAGTTCTCAGAGCACTGGGGCAGTTCATTCATAGGTTAGCCCACCTATATTTACAGTAGTTCTCTGTAGTATAATTGGAACTAATTCCCACTGTTTTTTTTTTTTTGGGGGGGGACTGTAGTCCATAATTATGTGTCGGTACATTTTAAACAGCTCCCTGCATTGTCATATAATTTTAAATGGGTTCTGTTTTTAAATAGACTTTCATGTTTTGATTGCAAGAATATAGCCTGCACTGGTCTGCACTTAGCAAAACGCAAGCATCTAGTAAATGACAGAGCATCAACACAACACTAGAAACATTAGCTAAACATTGTTAGCACTGCTCTAGTCTCAGGGTGGGGTCCTGGGGAAAGTCGAAATCTCCTGTCCTCTAATAGTTCGTCTATGCTACTGGTTGGGTAATTTATTATATACAGGGGCTGGAGAGGTGGCTCAGTGGTAGAGTGCATGCCTTGCATTATTGAGGCCCTGGGTTCAGCCCCCAGCAACAGACAACATAAAGTTCTGTCACAAGTTTAGGAGACAAAAGTAAAGATACTATGTAGAATAGCTAGAACACATAGTAACCACTTAAATGCAAAAACATTTCACATATATCACATTTCACTTTTGAGGGTCCACTTATAGGAAATCTCAGAGCATAGTTAAAGTGCCATCTCCCCAAAATTAAGGGTAACAAGAGCATTTTGGAAAATGTTACCCCTATCTTTTCCCCCAAATGGCAGATATTTGCATATAGTTAGTCATCTGGACACACCCTTCCTCAGCTACATTTCGTTGCCATATTAGTAATAGAATTTTAGTGTGGATTTAAAAGACAGTCTGCTTTAAAGCAGATTGCATAGTTTGCACACTGTGAATTGTAATTAAAGTGTAAGGGGTCCTTATTATGTCAACAACTGGCATGAGAACCCCCAAGCAGCAGGTGACCCCGAGCATGTGACATTTGTGACAGCTAGGATCCCCTTTTCACTGGCTTCACAATCTGAAAGTCCAAATTGAAAGAAGCCCAGAGGCTGTATATTTCATTAGATCCCAGGGGAAGTAGAGGATACAGCTTCCTTCTGTTTTCCTGGGAGGTCGCCAGAAAGTTTGTAGAGCTCTGTTTCTGTCAGAGACTCAAAAGAGAAAAAAAAAAGAAAGAAAGAAAGAAAGAAAGAAAGAAAGAAAGAAAGAAAGAAAGAAAGAAAGAAAGAAAAAGCACACACAAAATAAAACAAAACACCATACACACCACAAAACCATCCACCAATCACCCCCAGGACCATAAATTTGACATTTCCCACAGTCTCTCTGAGACCACAGTGTTGCTGTGTCAGCAGTATGCCTCTAGCTTTGAATTGTTTGAAAGGAGAGCTCAGTGCTCTAACATTTAAAAAATGTTTAAATTTCAGTATGTGAGGATTCTTTCATTATAAAAAACAACCATGAAAAATTATCAAGTACAGAAATCACGTGATTGACCTTAAATAATTTTGCATTATGCATTATGTGTGCCTCTCCATCTTTCTCCAGGGCAGAAAGACCAAATTTAGAAAGATAAAAACCCCTTAAGTAGTAAAGGAAAACAGACTAAGGAGACATGCCATTTTAACTTTGACTGTGAGGGGGCAAATCATCTGAAATGTGGTTACATTAAAGGTATATGCCTTTCAAGAACGTAAATCCTGTTTTAAGAGTACATTTTCATTCTATTCCACAGTCAGTATAGACTCCCACTAAGATTTGTGTGTAGGTGGAAGGTTTTGGTTTTTAATGTCTTGGATCCAGGAAATGGCAGGTGCTTCCATGGATAGAAAAGGTGTTATGATTTAATTCTGGGATCTCACAGTGGATCATAGTGTTTCTAAAGTTGGAGAGTTTTTGTATTAGAGAAATGGGAATGATAGTAGTTTGTTGCTGCACTTTTTGGTAATACAGATAGATTCTTTGGCACTTGGTTTTGAACTTGAGACTCGAGCTGCCTACATGCCTGAGGTGTAGGCATCTACCAGTTGGGAGTGCACATTTAAGGCCACTGGGAAGTTTTATTTTATTTCATTTTATTTTTTGCCTCCAGAGTTATCGCTGGGGCTTGCTGCCTGCACTATGAACACGTTGCTCCTGAAGGTCATCTTTTTTTCCATTGCTGTTGTTGGTGCTGACAGGACCAAGAGAAATGGAGAGAGAAGGGGAAGATAGAGAGGGGTAGAGAAAGATAGACACCTGCAGACTGCTTCACTGCTTGTGAAGTGACCCTCTTGCAGATGGGGAGCCGGGGACAGGAACTGGGATCCTTATCCAGTCCTTGTGCTTCGTGCCATGTGCCCTTAACCCACTGTGACCCCCTACTGGGAAGTATTTTTAACCCTACATGTATTGAACACACAAATTTAGATCCCTAATATTTGTTCAGTTTAAATCAGAAAATTTAAGAGTATCTTGATCCAAACAGCAGTGCTTGTGTGTGTGTGTGTGCGTGTGCGTGTGCGTGTGTGTTTATGCGAGAGGACAACAGAAAGGAGGTTAACAATTCCTTGCTGGTATGCAGTTGCATGTTTGTGTGTGCCTGTGTGTGTGTGTGTGTGTACTCTTAGGCTAGCCTAGGCAGAAAACTGCAAATCTTCATTTTATAAAAGATTCACTGAAAAGCTGAATGCAAGTGTTGGTTTTAAGAGACTACCAGCTTTTTAAGTTCTATTTTAGTCAGTTCACAAACTATGTATTTTTGTTTTTCAAGGTAAATTTCTTTATTCAGACAGGGAAACACAATGTCCTCGGCAGAATGACAGAGAGATGAGAGAAGAATGAATTGGGAAGACGGGATGGAAGTATGTGCTGTCTCCCGCTGGTTGACAAATCATCAACTTATCTAGTTCCTTTACCCTATATACTTACTTGCTTTGAAAAGTGTGTATTATGTTGTTTTATGATCTGTTCAAAATCATGTCTCTTCATGGTTACCCTAAAGGTAATCTATTACTATGTAACATCTAATAAAATGTAGATAGTGTTAAAAAGTACTCAGACTCAAACCCACCACCTCACTGAGGGAAGCTTTGATGCCATTGACTTTCCCAATTACTCTCTCTCTCTCTCCCTCTCCCTCTCCCTCCATCTCTCTCTCTGAAAAAGTTAGCAAGCAACAGTGAAATAGTCAATCCAGTGATTGATTATATAGATGTTGTCTTCCAAATAGGTGGCTAATTTTAGAAAGAGCGTTCTATACTTGAGGTCAGGTGTGTAAAAGAATTTCAGAGTACCCGACATTATGCCAACATCAAGTCAAAGCTGAGAATTCCTCAATTGAGACAAGCAAAAGTATGGCAAGTAGGTTAACATTTCCAGCAGAGTTTCACTATCTAGCTGCTAAAATGTATGTTTGAGTGAAAATCTGAAAATATTTTTTCCTGTCTTATTTTTAGTTATCTAAATGTGGCTTCCAGTGCATCCTCTTTGGTTACTGTTCTCTTGTCAGTGACAGCAACTTCCTTGATATCCTCATCCGAACATAGTTATGTCACTTCTTAGTAATGTGTTCTTGATCTCTGCTATATATCAAGGGGGCTTCATTAATTCTGACAGAAACACAGAAAATCCATCCATACAGGAGGGATTTTTCTATAGTGAGGACCTAAAAGGATTTACATACAACAAAATGTATCAGCTTGACCTCACTCTTGCTATGAGTATAACAACAAAAACAAAATGCTTCTCAAGTCCTAAAATGTCTGAAGAGAGATGTCAGAATGGTCTCATGGTAGTCCACTTCCCTTTTAAAGTCTGACTTATGTTGACTTAGGCTTGTTTTTATGTGGTGCTGGGAAAGAAAAAGTTGGAGGAGTTTTGCATACACTTTGTGGGAAGCAGCCTCCCCAGCCTGATTTGTTAAGACACTTTCTTTACTTAGAGAAAGAACAGAGAGACAGACAGAGAGTAGAGAAAGACAGAGGGAGAGACACCAATGTACACTGTACTACTATTCATGAGGTTTCCCCTAGTGTGTCTATG
The DNA here is from genome assembly GCF_950295315.1 of Erinaceus europaeus. Lineage (NCBI taxonomy): Eukaryota > Metazoa > Chordata > Mammalia > Eulipotyphla > Erinaceidae > Erinaceus > Erinaceus europaeus. Next base: position 81,142,108 of record NC_080174.1, on the reverse strand, counting down.
GTGCCAAGAAATCAAATCCAAGGCCTCACATTTGATAAGTCATATACTCTACACACTGAGCTATTTCCTGGTCCTTGGTTTATATTTTAAATATAACACTAATAGGATTAACTAATAGGTGAGCACTTGATGAGATGGTTTCCCATTTCAGATGGAGGGAAGGAAGTTATTTTCTTCTGTATACCAATGTTGCCAGTTCTAACCTAGAAGGGTCACAGGGGACTTATGTGAGGCTGAGGTGTACTAAGACATATATATATATATATATATATATATATATATATATATATGTTTGTTGTTTTTTTTACCTCAATTTTTAAAATTTACTTATAAAATGGAAATATTGACAAGACCATAGGATAAGTACAATTCCACACAATTCCTATCACCAGAACTCTGTATCCAATCCCCTCCCTTGAAAGCTTTCCTATTCTTTATCCCTCTGGGAGTATGGACTCAGGGTCATTATGGGATGCAGAAGGTGGAAGGTCTGGCTTCTGTAATTGCTTCCTCACTGAACATGGGCATTGGCAGGTGGATCGATACTCCCAGCCTGTCTCTCTCCTTCCCTAGTGGGGCAGGGATCTGGGGAGGTGGGGCTCCAGGACACATTGGTGGGGTCATCTGTCCACCGAAGTCAGGTTGGCATCATGGTAGCATCTGGAACCTAGTGGCTGAAAAAAGAGTTAAGATATAAAGCAGAACAAATTGTTGACTAATCATGAACCTAAAGGCAATAATATTGCAGATGAAGATTTTAGGTCTCCATTTTGGAAAAAGCTAGTAGGTCTATTTTAGGTATATTCCAAGGGGCCCATGACTTTACTAGTTTTTGCTTGCACCTGACATCTAGTATGCAGGTGGACCCAAGTTATTGTCTGGGGAGATGGTGTCATAGTTGGAAAAAGGACAAGAAAGCTGTATCAGAGAAGAGAGTAGCTCCCAAATATAGGGAAAGTTTATAAATATTGTTAATTGTAAACCCCACTGATTTCATCTGGGGCCCATATTCAGCACAGGAGCCTATGTAACCTCTCCATCTCTGTAGGTCTGAGCTTGCATTCTGTGGTCACGGCTAGGAACATTCCAGGCTGCACTCATTTCAGGACCCACTTTCCTTGGGTGATAGGTAGAATATGTTATCTAACCTCCCTTCAGAGAATTACTATGACATATTTGAAGGAATGAGAAATAGTACCCTGAAACAGTAGTCTTGAAAGAGGGGGGGGGAGGAAAAAATACAGCATATTTTCGTGTGTGTGTGTGTGTGTGTGTGTGTGTGTGTGTGTATTTTTTTCCCTTTGGGGATAGAGAGAAATTGAGAGGGAGGAGGAGATAGGGAGCAAGAAAGAAAGGTACCTGAAACACTGTTTTACCACTTGTGAAACTCCCCCCACCCCTGCAGGTTGGGTCTAGGGGCTTGAACCTTGTGTATGGTAACATGTACCTACCCTCTACCAGATGCACCACTTCCAAGTTCTTCCAGCGTATTGTCTAAATAGACTTTACTTCTGGTAGGAGATAGAAAGGTCTGGAGGTCACTTTTAGAATAACCCTTGCTTAAAAGCCTTAGTCAGGCTGACTACTCTTCTTCCTCTTCTTTCCTTCTTTCCTTTCTCCCTCTTCCTCCTCCTCCCCTCCTTCTCCTCCTCCTCCTTCTACCCCCCCCCCCATTTCCAGGTCATTTACTGAGCATTTACTATGTGCAGGTTGATTCTTTAGGCAAGAAGGAGCTCAGTGTCCTCAGGATTTGCAACTTGTTGGGAAAGCAGATGGGGATTATGCACAGGGAGAAATAAAATAGAAGCAGAGCCTTGTTCTTAGTAACCAAGCCCTAGGGAGCCAGGGAAAAGCATGATTAATTCTGCTGAGAGGAAGGGAAAGGGGTTGTCTTCATCCTCTTCTCCACTGAGTAACCTTCTAAATTCAGGACAGGGATCCGTCTTGTACAAATGTGGCTAGCCAGGGATCCAGGAAGAAAGCAATTATTTGCTGTGCCTAAGGAGCATGTTGGCGAAAACAGGGCAAAGCCAGAATTGCATGAATTAAGTGAAATCTTTTCAAATATTTGATGAACAGCATTGGGTTAAGTGTAACAGTATTCATTAATGTATTTTAGTGGCAATTGAGGGTTAATAAGCCCAGTGAGCATTTGTCCTAGTTATCAACATGTTGCCATACATTTGAGACTAGCTGTGTGGGCTTGCTTGTGCATTACCAGTGGGTTAATTAAACTTTGCTGCCGTTCCTCACTTATCCCTCAGGCAGAGGAACTACAGAGTTTGCTATAGCTCATCCTTGGTTGCTGTTTTGCTTTTAAATTTAACTAAGGTGAAACCTACAAGGGGAAAAATATCAAGAGAATGGAAGAGATGAACTGTTGAATAAGAATGTACTCACGAAAGACAGAGGGCCAGTTCAAGCAGCTGAAGGAGGCCCTGCATATCTTTACTAGAAAGACCCAGACTACACTTTTCACGCTGTTCACCTCCTCACTGTCCCTACCTCTTTGCTTCTAAAGGCAGGAGGTCTATTGTCCATCTATTTTGTTAGAAGGTGTTTTTACATGTGGATTTTACTTCCCACAAGGAACTTTCAAGCACATTTTTCAGTGTGGTGAACCCCAAGGACCGTGTTCCTTCCTATCTGTGTGGTTATTCTGTCCTGGGCAGGGTGGCTGGGATGAACTCAGCTCCCTTGCTGGTGAGCAAATTGTATTGTAGAATCAGGAAGGGCAAGGCTTTGTGAGTCTGATCTTTATCCCTCTCTGTCTCTCTCAAGGACTCAGTAAGAGTGCTTGGTCTACAATAGGTACTTGAGAAGTTATTTGCTGTTGTACTGATTTTTGAAGAAACTGATCTCTGATCGGATTGTAACATTACATTTGTCATTTTCACCCTGGGAATACTACACTGAGTAAATGATTCTTTATATAATGAAGGATTTTTTTCCCATGACTTATTTATTTATTTTTTGCTCTCTTTTTAAAATTGTTTTTATTTATTTTATTTTTGAGAGAGATGCAGACACACACACACACACACACACACACACACACACACAGAAACACCAGAGCACTGCTCAGCTCTGGCTTATGGTGGTGCAGGAGACTGAACCTGGGACTTAGGAGCCTCAGGCATGAGTGTCTGTTTGCATAACCATTCTGCTGTCTCCCCCTCCCCCCATGACTTATTTTTTATTACATATGAAAGTTTCACATGAGACAAGAGAAAGGGTGGGAGAGAGAGAGAGAGAACAGATGATCAGTTAGGTATATTTAGGTGCCATAGATTGAACTTCAAGCATAAAAAGTATGGTTCCTTATCAGCTGATCCTCTTCCTCAGCCACATGAAGGCATTTTGGTCATTTGTTGCTAAATTATTTTAACTAGTAGATGGTATAATTCCTAAATTATTTTCAAATTCACCACTAATATCTAGTGCTCTTTTTACTCCTTTGTAATCATTAGTTTCTTGGGACATACACAGGGTTCTTAACACAAACAAACAGAAAAAAAAAACCTGGGTATTTAGGAACTTTTAGGTAAATTTAGAACTCATTTAGCTTAATAGCCCTAAAGATGAGGTAAATTAAACCCAGATTTACTAAGCTTTCAACATCAACTCTGAATCCAGATTTTCGTTAATTCTGAACCTGGTGTTCTTGTTTGGGATATTAAGCAAAATACCTTAAGGCTTTTCCTCTCTGTTGCTTTCACGTTTGATCTGTCATTTGTGAATACTTTCTTTAGACTAAACAGGGAATAATAATTTTTAAAAAAAGTATTGCAGGAGAGGAAAACACACTGGTGAACTTCACGTGGAAATGTTACAGGCCTCTCTGTAAGGTACAGCCAAAAAAACATGCTGGCGATCTGCCTTCTATGCAAAGGTTATTTTTTCTTATTACAACAAAACTAATTAGTGGATTTTCTAATGTAAGAAAATGTTGCTGTTAGTATAAGTTTCCTCTGTGTGCCAGAAAGCAGATGGTAGCACTGAACAGTGTTTCCGTTTGCCAGGTTTTGTAGATGCTTTCTAAACCTGCAAGAGAGTTTGCTTTTCCAGATTCAGAATCCTGATCTTTTTTTTTTTTTGAAACAGAAATAGAAACTTATATTTAAATGTACTTGAATCATGTGGTCTGTTTGACATATCATGGTTACTTGAAAATGTTGAGTAACATTTGATGTTCTGCATGAATTTCTTCTCAAAGAGTCTTGGGACTTTTCTGTGATGTCCTCTCCGTTGTCTCTTTGTGGGAAGCAGGCATCTGTGCCTGAAGTGTGCCGCAATAGGGAGTTCTGAAGGACTTGTGAAAAGCAATGTATGCGATTTTCATGGGCCAGGACATAATGTGTTATAGCATCAACCCATAGGCTGCAAGTTCAAATCCTGATACCACCTTCTGCAAGAGTCTAGCAGTGCTTTGGTTCCTCTCTTTCCCCTCTCTCTCTCTCTCTAAATCCTCAAAAATATTTTCTTCGTATGGATATGTCTTATTTTTGTTAGTTAGCTTCCTACTACTATGAAGTACATTTTTTCAGTGAGGAAACCAATAATCTTCTCTAGTGATTATGACATCAGTATTTGTATACTGTTTTGAATAAGCCATTTCACAGTCTGTAGGTGAGATGCTACTGTCTATTAGTTTGAAAATGTTTTTTTTTGCCAAGTGTTTTCTATGAAATTCCCTCTAAATATGCCTGTTTTGAGTCAGCCCCTATGATGTCTAAGACTGTGCAATACCAGTATGAGTATAAACTGTTTTCCAACTTTAAGAAAAATTGGGAGAATATGGGTCTTCAGTGCTGTTGATGTTGAGATTGTTTTGAACACATGTGACTTCATAAGACTTTATAGATGAGGGGTCCGGCTTTGGCACAGTGGGTTAAGCACAGGTGGCGCAAAGAGATCCCTGTTCGAGGCCCCGGCTCCCCACCTGCAGGGGAGTCACTTCACAGGCTGTGAAGCAAGTCTGCAGGTGTTGTCTTTCTCTCCCCCTCTCTGTCTTCCCCTCCGCTCTCTCCATTTCTCTCTGTCCTACCCAACAACGAATGACATCAACAATAACAATAATAACCACAACAAGGTTACAACAACAAGGGCAACAAAAGTGGGGAAAATGGCTTCCAGGAGCAGTGGATTCAAGGTGCAGACACTGAGCCCCAGCAATAATCCTGGAGGCAAAATTAAAAAAAAAAAAAAGACTTTATAGATGAAGTCTTTAGATTCCTCTTTCCATTTCCTATGGGCTTCCATTTAAAAAAAGAAAAGGATGGAAGCCGGTTAAGTGGGTTAAGTGCACGTGGCGTAAAGCGCAGGGACGGGCGTAAGGATGCCGGTTCGAGCCCCCGGCTCCCCACCTGCAGGGGAGTCGCTTCACAGGCGGTGAAGCAGGTCTGCAGGTGTCTGTCTTTCTCCCCCTCTCTGTCTTCCCCTCCTCTCTCCATTTCTCTCTGTCCTATCCAACAACAGCATCAACAATGGCAATGATAGTGTCTGTCTTTCTCCCCCTCTGTATGCAGGTGTCTGTCTTTCTCCCCCTCTCTGTCTTCCCCTCCTCTCTCCATTTCTCTCTGTCCTATCCAACAACAACATCAACAATGGCAATGATAGTGACCACAGGGGGGTTACAACAACAAGGGCAACAAAAAGGGGGGGGGGAATGGCCTCCAGGAGTGGTGGATTCATGGTACAAGCACCGAGCCCAGCAGTAACCCTGGAGGAAAAAAAAAAATTTAAAAAAAAGAAAAGGAAACAGTGCCATTAGATGTATAAAATAAAAAATGGAAAATGAGACCACTTTGTGGTTGATTTTTTTACTCCCCAAATTTTTCTAGGTAAATGTGACAACAGAGAATTGTCCCCCAGAATTAAGCTGGTCATTCAGACCCCACACAGTAGTATTATTTTGCCTTTAATCCCTGAACAGACTTCTGTTTTTCACTTGGGAGTTTTCCTATGTCTATTTCAAAGAGTTTGCTTTTTAAATTTGTATTTATTTATTAATTATCAGAGCACTGCTCATCTCTGGCTTTTGGTGGTACAGAGCTAACGGGGGATTGCTCCTGGGACTTTGGAGCCTCAAGAGGGTCTTTGCATAACCATTATGCTATCTACCCCTGCCCTCCATCCCATTTGTAGAATGGCTGTTTCTCTCCCCACTTCTTGTCAGTATCATTTGTTTTGTTTTGTATATTTATTTTCCATATTTTTATTTATTTTTCACATTTGTAATTGGTTTTGATCTTCTTCTCTAGTGACCATAATAAAGTGAAGGACAGAGTTTTAAAAAGGCACTCCTAGGTTTTATCCTAGAGTGATTTTGTCACAATTTATTCATTTATTATTTTAAGATTGTAAATCAAAAAAAAGACAAAGGTATTGAAATCAATTTGACCTATAAATTGGGGTTTTAACTGCAAATACATAATGGAGTTTGTGCATTGCTCCATAAAGCACAGAAATGGAAGAGTATGGAGCTGAGGCTGTGAGGCGACATGTTAGCAGGTATCACTACTCAATTTGATTTTTACCTTAGTGCTCCAATTTCTCTAAAAGCTTTTGCTTATTCATAGGCTTCCATGATGATCAAAATACTGGAAGAACCCAGAGATATGTCATTCTTATTGACTATAAAAATGGATAAACCATTTCCTAGTCATTGAAATATTTAGCTGTCTGCAGAATTCTATGTTCCTTCCTTATATTTTGGAAAGGGTTCTAACTTAAGAAGAAATTCCTTGTTACCATAATTTATATAGGCCTGAGTGGAAGTAACTACCCTAAAAAAAATAATTTGTATGTTCTTTTATAAGAGCCTGTATCCTGCCCTCCCTTTTTTTTTTACCAGAGTACTTCAACTCTTTTTTTTTTTTTTGCCTCCAGGGTTATTTCTGGGGCTCAGTGTCTGCATCATGAATCCACTGCTCCTGGAAACCATTTTTCCCCCTTTTGTTGCCCTTATTGTTGTAGCCTTGTTGTGATTATTATTGTTGTTGCTGACGTCATTCATTGTTGGATAGGACAAAGAGAAATGGAGAGAGATGGAGAAGACAGAGACGGGGAGAGGAAGACAGAGACACCTGCAGACCTGCTTCACCGCCTGTGAAGCGACGGCCCTACAGTTGGGGAGCTGGGGCTTGAAGTGGGATCCTTATACCGCTCCTTGCACTTTGTGCCATGTGCACTTAACCCTCTGCACTAATGCCTGACCCTCCAACTCTGGTTTATGAAGCTGTAGATTGAACCTGGGACTTTGAATCCTCATGCATGACAATCTCTTTGTATAACCACTATGCATCTTCTCCCATAAGTGGGATTCCTAGTACTATGAACTAACTCAGCATATGGCCGATCTCTCAGTGCTTTGCACACAGTAGATGATCATTAATGTTTGATCAACTGAAACAAGCAATTTTCTTTTCATAATGACTAATTATTAATGATTTTTTTTGCCTCCAGGGTTATTGCTGGGGCTCAGTGCCTGCACCATGAATCCACCCACTGCTCCTGGAGACTATTTTTTTCCCCTCTTTTTGTTGCCCTTGTTTTTTTTTTGGTTGTTGTGGCTATTATTGTTGTTGTTATTGATGTCATTTTTATTGAATAGGACAGAGACATGGAGACAGGAGGGGAAGACAGACACCTGTAGACCTGCTTCACCGCAAGTGAAGTGACTTCCCTGCAGGTGGAGAGCCAGAGGCTCGAACTGGGATCCTTACACCGGGATCCTTACATCGGTCCTTGCGCTTTGCGCCACGTGTGCTTAACCCGCTGCACTACAGCCGGACCCCCATTAGTGATTTTTTAGAATTACAGTAATATTTGAAAAATGATTAGGAGTAAATATTAAATCATCCACTTAGGCTTTTGATCAGGAAAAAAAAAACAACTTTGCAATAGCACCTATATTTGTGACTTCTCAGAAAATCTGATTTTATAAAATTAAAATAAATCTATAAGACAAATAGAAAGATTTTTTTAAAAAAAAATGTATCCTGCAGATAGTTCATTTAGCTAATCTTACAGAAACTATCACTAGACAGTTTAATTTTAGGATTATTATTAAGCAAATTACTCATCCATACTGAGTTACCAAAATGAAATATACTTAGCTCTCACCAAATACAACAACAGCAAAGCATGTAGATAGTGCCCTATAACGAAAACCAAAAGTGACAGAGAATACAAACTTCAGGTGACTGTGAGACCACATACACTGAGTTGGTACCGAACTGGATGTCAGTGGGTCAGACCTCATGAACAGTGATGGAGTTTTGAAAGCTTTTCTGCATTTCAGAGCTATGCACACACATTGGTGACGGTTGACTAAGCTTATTCTTTCCCTTGTTATATACAGTATTTTGCAGATTTCTCATTTATCTCAACTCACATTTTGAAATCTCATAATTCAGTATAGTTTGGTTATAGATTAAAGTTCACTGAGTAATCTTTTTAGCATGTTTAACTGTTCCATGGTATAAAGATACACAGAACTTGATGGCTTCCAAGTGTGGTTCAAACATCCAAAGCACTTGAGATTAGCACCATGAAGAAATTTTAAAATATTGTACTGCAATTAATTTTAAATAACTTAGCACTGCATATGTCAGGGAGAAAGTCACGATTGAATCCAAATGGAAACTCCCACAAGCGAAGTGACTCAGTACATTTAAATCATTTCCTTTACCGTAAAGGGATAGGATTAAAAAAAAAAAAAAAAAGACTATTTCTATTGGCAAACGCCTTGGATGATTTCCTTAAAAATCAGATATCAGGGGCTGTATGGTAGCGCCACTGGTTAAGTGCACACTTAACAGGGTTAAGTGCCTGCTAAGTGCAGGGACCAGTGTAAGGATCCTGGTTGGAACCCCCAGCTCCCCACCTGCAGGAGGGAGGTCACTTCACAAGTGGTGAAGCAGGTCTGCAGGTGTCTTTCTCTCCCTCCTCTTTCTTCCTTTCCTCTCTGGGTTTCTCTCTGTCCTCTCCAACAGCAGCAATGGCAACAATAACAAGGGCAACAAAAAATGGAAAAAAAAATGGCCTCTAGGAGCAGTGGATTTGTGGTGCAGGCACTGAGCCCCAGTGATAACCCTGGAGGAAAAAAAAATCAGTTATCACTTGTTCTTTATTATAAAATATGGAAGACTGTGAACCATATTTTACTTGAAGAAATGAAGTGATAACTCCTTATGTTTCAGACATATTACAATAGAGAAACCAAGCTACTAGGGAAAAGTTATTGTCAATGAGCATATAATTTAAATATTATACATATATATATATATCTACATATGTATGTAGATATATATAGATATATATATATATATTATTTGAAATCTAAATTATTGTCCTAAATTTTAAAATCTAGAATCTGGACTAAATTCTTTAAGGATTCTTCTTTTTTAATTTTTAATTATTAATTATTGGGTAGAAACAGAGAGAATTTGAGAGGGGAGGAGGAAATAGAGAGGGAAAAAGACAGAGAGACACCTGCAGCCCTGCTTCACCACTCATGAAACTTTTCCCCTGCAGGTGGGGGACCAGGGGCTCGAACTGTAAGGTGTAGGCTTAACCAGGTGCACCACCTCCTGGCCCCAGAATTCTTCAGTAGCTCTTAAAACCCAGACTTCTCTGGTGTTCTGAATGCTATGCTAGATCACAGTATAAAGGATAAATGGTTTTTGAGTTGCCCTTTACTATTGATAAACATTTACAATTCTTAGTAGGCCATTTGTGGTTGCCTATACAGAAGAGACACTCTTTGATTTATAATGATCAGTGCACTCAAATTATTTCTAATCGCACTTATGACTGGCAGCAGGCATCGCCCAGTCACTATTTATGATCAGGAGTTCCAGCCTGAAATTTAGCCCAATGTCCAATAACTAGCTTGTTAATCATGTGCTTCAAATGAGATCTCTAGAGCTAAAAGAATCTTTATAATATATGTAACTTTCTTCTTTTAAGACCTGGATGTAGGTCCAGAAAGCAGTTCTTAGAACCCCTGTAAGGTCTATCCTCACCACATGGAATATAACATAACCCAGTCATGCTGTTTCCACAAAACAAAAAACTTACTCAAGACATCTGTTGACATATTCAAAGATAAGTCCCACTGTATTTTATGACCCCCAAAGAGCCATTTGTCACTTTGATTTCAATTCCATTTCAAACTATTAATATGTATGTTCCAGAAATTATGCTATTTGGGAATAAAAATCATGAGGTGGGAAATAAAAGTAAGTAGTCAGTGTGATTCTTGAACCAATTTAGAAAACCTGCTTCCATGCAGTGCATAGTCACATAGCTATAGCTTCTATAAGTTAAATTAAGTCCTTGTAACCTTAAAAGTCAAGCATCTGGAAGATGAGTACTTTGAAGTTCAGAAAAATGAGGGGACTTGCCTAACTTCACAAAGGTAATATGCAATATGTATGAGTAAGAAGGAACGCAAACCTAAAAGAGAGAGAGAGAACGAGTGTGTGTGTATGTTTTCTCCTATCAAGTGCATTGCCTTTTTAGTTTGTACCATAGCCAATTTTCAGAACTGTCATTTCTGTTAAAGGTGACAGCAGAGCCCATGAGGAATAGCGTCATGCATTACCCATGAAATGGTTTCTAATGGACAAACATAGTTTTAAAAACCGGTTTTGATGTTTTACTCCATTCCAGCTGTGTGTGCTATACAGTAATAGTGCTGCATTTCTCCTGGAGGACTCTGCCTAGATATCTCTACATCTCCACAGGAAAAGCTAAGCTCAAACATTACCACCAATAGTTTCTAGGCTACTACTCTAAATTCCGTGACAAAGCTCAGATTACTCCTAGTAGTGAGAACATAAAAGCAGTTACAGATGTACACAGGAACATATCACTGCATATTAATTTCACCAAAAGAGAGGACTTAACCAAGAGGGGGTGCCACTGACTCTCGATTTTTTTTTTTATTTCCTCCATCTTATTTATTTATTTATTTATTTATTTATTTACTATTTGTATTAAGGGAGTGAAAACATCAGTTGGGTCAAGTATATGATTAATTCATAACAAAAACTAAGATAGTTACATAAAGTCTGGGATCAAAATGGGATCTGTGGCTTGGTGGGTTTCTGGAGTGATCCTAGTCTTATCTTGTGTTCTCAGGCCCGAATCTTGATTTTATTGTCATTATTCTGAGTGACTAAGTTCCATGGAACAAGAACCTGGCACTTTTCTCACTTTGTATCTCCAAGTATATAAGCTGAAAGGTATCTGAAATAGCATTACGTGTATGAATTAATGAATCAAAGACGAGAAAACAAAAAGGGTGCAGGCCTATTTTAGGACAGTATCCCAGCACCATTTTCTCCTTTGGTCACGTTTAGTGATGTGAGCATTAATAAGCACTGCAGAATCCCAGACTTGTCTAAATTTTTTTACTTTATCATCTCACCAGTGGTGCAACATAGGAACACATTAATAGATAGTTATGTTTTCAGAATGTTCCAGGAAGGAAAGACAAAACAAACAAACACAAGTTTTCCACATTTACCCAACCACAGAGATCTTAAAGTGTCCCCATTTTTTGTTTGTTTGTTTTTAAATAAGGCAAATTGTTGCCATGCCATAATCATTCCTATCCTTTTACAAAATTATTTTCTGGTTATGCACATGACTGGGCTCAGTTGATTTTTGAAAGTTTGGTTATATAGTCTTTGAATTTAAATATTTTCTACCATGTCCTCTTTCCCACCACTCCAATTCTTAGTTCTTTTTCCCCCTTTCCAAGCAGGGTAGTGTTAAATAGTAAACCCTACCACCTTGTCCTCCAAAAATTCCATGGGATCTTTAGCTCTGGGGGTCTTCTTCTTGAGGCCATAACCTTACTTTTAGACAGTTGTCATTATCTTTGTCTAAAGGTCATAGCTAAATTGAATAAAAGGAAAGCTGTGTTTTCCTGTCGATGCACAAAGGCAGTATTGACTTCCCTAATCCAGTTTGCTGAGGGGTGAGAGAATTAAATTAGATATCTAAGCACAGAAATTGAGAGCCTTTGAAAACAAAGATAAGGAGACAAGACTGTATTTTCCCTTTTCCTGGGAGCTCTGTGCTCAAGATTTTGCAGGTGTGTCATCTGATCCATGGCTTGCATCGATCAAAACTGTGCCAATGCATATTTAATTAGCAAGGGGACCCCGGGTGCATTATAGCCATCATCCCCATATTGAATGGACTGTCAGACTTTCTGCACTTCTCCACCCCCACCTTCCCCTAGACCCATGCCCCGCCCCCACCCCACCCCCCTTGCCTTGTTGTTTGGGAAGCTTCTGCATTTTGTCTGAGCAGCTAAAAAGTTTCTTTGTTTTTAGCTGCTGATGCATACAGCTTCCCTGAGGAGAATGCAAACAAGTAGAGTCCGGAAGTGTTTATTTTGTCTAGGAAGACAAGCTAGGCCCAGGCAATTCCTTTGGTAAGATTTTTCAAACCCTGTGGAAAGCCACTAAAAAAAAGCAAAATGGAAAGAAATACACTTCGACTTTTTCATGTATAGATTTTAAAAATAAAAGTCAGTTGCACTAAGGTTTTCAAAAAAAAAATCCCAGGATAAATAGCAATATATACTTTTATGATATATATATATATATATATATGTATATAATTTTTTTTCCATTTGAAACTTCATTTTGGGCTACTACATAGGGCATGGCAAGCAGAATTTTCATTTATCAGCCCAGTTATTGTGATAAAATTCATCATTTTGTTCAGAACCTACCATGCCATCAGAGGAGTCTTTGAATGAGGAAAAGTTATTGAAGGTAGAAAGTAGATAAAAAGTTAAAAGGTGGATGAATTGTTTTAAAAGTTTCAAAGGTTTCCTGGGAGTTTCTTTTGGTGCAGATTCTTAAAAGTAACAGGAGGCTTGGAGTTTTGTCTCAGACAGGTTATTTCATGGGATTATGGACACTATTCATTTTCACACAGGTTACAAAGCGTGAATACCCAGACAGTGTTGTCTGATAAACAGATGTAATGCACCAAGTCTGCTTAGAATAAAGAGCACCAGACTGTGAGCACATGTTTAGGACTCATTTAAACTCATCAGCATAGTCTAGCTCATAGTTCTGTGTCTCTAGCCTACTTTTGAGGTAGCTTCTTGCTGGTAAAGTAAAAAGAAAAAAAATTTTTTTTTCCTACTACAATTTGCTGCAGAGACTCTTGGGAAAATCATTTGCATACATCTTGTTACAAAGACTGACTACTTCCTGGCTTAGACAAAGTGTTGCCTGATAAACAGACTTAACACACAAATGTCTGTCTGGAATAAACAAGGCAAGCTGAGATTTCATTTCCATTATCAGAGATCATCTCTTTCCCAGTATATGGGAATTAAGAATTTTTCCTTGAAAACAGGGTCTATGATGCTGATGTTCTCTACCATCTACCAGAGACACATAACATATGAGATGGATTTTTTTTTTTTTTGGAAAAGAATCAACTTTTTTGGGGGGAAGAAAAGTTTACACTGCAATGTTGCACTTAACCTTTTCACTAGTTGGCCCCCATAGAGAATAAAGATAAGATGTTGTTACATTGTTTCATTTGATAGACACAGCAATCCTGTGAAGTTAAGCAGAACTATCATTCTAGCTCCCCGTTACAGATGGAGAATCTGAAGTCCAGCACAGTTAAATTTGGAACTGAGATTCTCGAGGCCTTTTTTTTTTTTTTTAGCCACTTCATATCCCTTTCAGTAATGAAATAGGAATACAGAAATGTTACTGCTTAGAGAACTATCTGAGTTTAAATAACATGGATAACATGGCTACCTTCAGAAGAGAGTATTTTTCCTATTTTAATAAATTCCTGTAGTAGCTATCCAGACGCAAGCAAATAGTGTATATGGACTACAACTTAATTATGCATCATTTTCACTTGACAAATCTGTTTTTACAGCATGAAAAGTTACAGAGAGGATTTCTACTTTAAGTTGTATAAATAAGTACATGGGTAACCTCTAACTTTGTATCTTTCTGTTTATGAACTCCAGGAACTTACTACTATGATTAATTTTGTTTGTGGAAAAAAAAAGTGATTAAAAGGGGGACATTGAGCACATTTTTGAAATGCAGTAGTAGTGATTTTTTTTTAAGTTAGTTGTTGTTTACCTATGAGTGGATAAGCAATCTGTCTGACTTAATAACTAGAGTTCTGAACTGGTTAACAGGTTACTTTCACATGTCACTTCAGTTCCCATTAGAAGAAAAACAAAACTATGAGTGGTGACCTAAACATTTGATTTCAGTCACAATCCCTTGTTGAAGAAAATGTTAGACATTGCAAATTTAGTCAAAGTATTATGCTTACATATCTTTTATCATTGCCATACGTTTGCCTTTGACTTGGTGTGTCATAGAGAAAGCTGATCCTTGTAGTCAGCCTTGTGCAAAAAAAATTGAAGGTTTAAAGTTTGAGTCATCCTGTCACTACTTTCAGAGTGACTGAACTGGTAATTTTTAAAGCTTAGGAATGATTCTCCTTCACAGTCATAACACAACAATAGTTACACCATTTTATTTTTTTTCCTCTCTCAATGTGTTAAAAACTATGTATCATTCCATAACCTCCTTGTGCACATAGAAAAATAACACATTTATGAGTAGGTGATAAGACAGTTGAATCACTCTTCAACCTAAACAGCCTCATCATCATACACAGTCCTGACTAAACAGATGGGCTTTGAATACCAGCATTAATGCCAAGGGGGGGGGGGCACCAATTCCTGCAGATTTAATATCTCACAAATTCTTCTTTTGAAAAGCATTTAAGAGTTTCAAGAAAGAAAATTGCAGTAAACTAGATTATGTAACAAGTCTTCAGTATACCCAGGAAATACAGGGATACAAGGGGGGTGGCCAAGGGGTAGATCTCTGAGCAGCTGGTAGCCTCGGGGGTGGTCTGGTGGAACCCTTCCAAGTCACTGTGCCTCATGAGCACAGCCTTCCTGCTCTGTCCGAATCCCATCAGAGGAGCAAGGACCACTGTGTGCAAAGCAACTGGATTCTCTGAATCAGAACTTACCCTCTGCCACCGCTCCTCACTTCCCTCCCTGGAAAGAACCTGTTCTGCATGCACTGGTTACCCAGGCTGTACTGTGTACAGACATAGCCTTACAAATTCTCAATTCTGGCTTGCTGGGAAAGCTATACAGATGAAATTTTATAACTTAAATACAACAAAGGCAAGATTTTTCCAGTTCTTAAGAACTCTCTAATGTTCCTTTTTTATTTTATTTTAAACCAAGTTATGCTCAGCTTTGGCTTATATTGATGCATAAATGAAATTGGGAGCTCAGGGCCTCAGGCATGAAAATGTTTTGCATAACCTTTAGACTACCTCCTCAGCTCTAATGTTTTCCATTTTTAAATTAAATTTAAATTAAAAAAATTGACGGTGTGATTCGCCTCTCACTTCCTTTTAAAAACTAGGTTATTGTATGTTAATTTTTCATTAAGTAGGCGAGAGTTGTATACTTTAATTAGCATTAAATATTGACTTGGCTATTGCCTGAACTTAAAGGTTTTATCCATTTTCTTGAAATGCTAATATTAGTTAAATATGTTTAGTGGTTCTGATTTAATTGCGGCATTACAAATTTCTGTTTGCTGTTTACCAGAGCAGGATGGATAAAACTATATTTTGTTGCTGGTATTGTAGTCGATGATGTTTCCTTGTAAGCTACTGTCTCTGTACACCAATATGCACCTATACACAGGCATTGTACATCCTCAACTAGCTCCTAAAACCTGAGTTTTTAAGGTTACGGTGATACTGGAAAAACAGACAATATTCCTAGTATAAAAACTATAATATTGGGGGGTCGGGTGGTAGCGCAGCAGGTTAAGCGCATTTGGCGCCAAATGCAAGGACCTGTATAAGGATCAGAGTTCGAGCCCCAGGAACCCCACCAGCAGGGGAGTCGCTTCACAGGCGGTGAAGCAGGCCTGCAGGTGTCCATCTTTCTCTCCCCCCCTCTGTCTTCCCCTCCTCTCTCCATTTCTCTCTGTCCTATCCAACAATCTTCTAGCGTTTGCCCTTCTTCCGTAGCCAGTCAACAGCGTCAGGTTGAGCCTGATGTCTGCTTGTTGCTGGCTTTGAAAGTGACTGGGATCCATGTGGATTCAGTCGGCTAGGAAGGATCGTCAGTTTCCCCAATAAATGGGTACTCACGGGATGCACCACGAGAAGGTCGATCCAATGCATCCCATTCCAACAATGAAGGACATCAACAATAACAATAATAACCACAACAAGGTTACACCAACAAGGGCAACAAAGGGGGGGGGGAATGGCCTCCAGGAGCAATGGATTCATGGTGCAGGCACTGAGCCCCAGTAATAACCCCGGAGGCAAAAAAAAAAACAACATAGTATTTCTGGGCTAGGGAGATAGCACAATGGTTATACAAAAAGGCTTTCAGTCCTGAGGTCCCAAAGGTCCAGGTTCAGTCCCTGACATCACCATATACTCTTTTTTAACTGTAGCAATAAGAGTAATAAGCTAATGTGACTATCATAGTCATCTGGTTTTCTAAATTTCCTTAGTGTAATAAACATGATAATAGATCAAAGTATAGTAACTCCAAACCCCACTCTACTAATCAGAAATATAATTTTTCTATTTTGACATCAGGAAAGTATCGAAACAAGTATTGGTATTCATCACTCTTATTCTTTTGCAAAGAACTCATTTACCAAGCCTTAAGCAACAACAAAAATATTACCTAAATTTTTGCAATATTTTTTAAAAACTTCAGATGTAGAATGTAAGTTTATTACATTCAGGATATAATAATCCATATTTTTGGGATTCGGGCAGTAGCGCAGCGGGATAAGCGCACGCGAAGCACACGGAACGGCTAAACCGGTTCGAGCCTCTGGCTCCCCACTTGCAGGGGAGTCACTTCACAGGCGGTGAAGCAGGTCTGCAGGTATCTATCTTTCTCTCCCCCTCTCTGTCTTCCCCTCCTCTCTCCATTATCTCTCTGTCCTATCCAACAACGACGACATCAATAACATCAACAAGAATAACTACAACAACAATAAAAAAACAAGGGGAACAAAAGGGAAAATAAATAAATGAACATATATATAAGAAATAATAGTCCAGATTTTTAATTTTCCTATACTATAGGAATGACCTTTCTGGTTCATTTACTTGCAGGGAAGTATCCATTCCTGCCTTTATCTTTTCTTTTCCACACTATAAAAAGTGCCAACTGCCGTAAGTTACAATTTCATCCTTTTCACTTAACTGTGTTGGAATACCTTCTTTTTTCTTCCTGTTGCATCTGGATGTGGGAGACTTAAAACCAGACATGAAATTCTTTAAAAAATTTTTTAAATATTTATTTATTCCCTTTTGTTGCCCTTGTTGTTTTATTGTAGTTATTATTGTTGTTATAACGATGTCGTCATTGCTGGATCGGACGGAGAGAAATGGAGAGAGGAGGGAAGACAGAGAGGGCGAGAGAAAGACAGACACCTGCAGACCTGCTTTACCTCCTGCAGGTGGGGAGTTTGGGGGGGGGTTTCGAACTGGGATCCGTATGCCAGTCCTTGCACTTTGCGCCACATGCACTTAACCCACTGCGCTACTCCCCAGACACTAAATTCTAACAGTGGATTTCCAGATTTCATCTTTAGCCTAATCATTATGTATGAAGGGGGAGTTGATGTAGGTGAATTATTTTTCTCCTAACACCAGAATTTGCTTTTGTATGGTCGATAGCCTTTTGTTGATATCGTGTTGACTGAATAGAAAGGACACTAAATCAGGGTCTTCCCTACTGCGTGTTCTTGTTCTTTATCAGCGATTTACAACAGCAGTTAGGATTGTGAGGCACTGTCTGGGCAACAGAATCTGCCAGATTTATCTTTGTATTATTTTCAGTGTGCAAAATAGTGCTCTGTTGTCAGTCATTTTAGCTGGAGCACATTTGGTGTTGGATTGGACAGGGGAATGGGGTGGAGGTCCTCCTTTGGATCAGGTGCTGTGTTCAGCTCTTGTTATTCTGATGAGCCTCTTGTGGTGTAGGCAAGAGCATCATAGGAAGTGATTGTCTACAACTTCTACATACTGGGTGAGATTTCCCACCCACAAACCAGAAGATGTTCCTGCCAGGCCCTATAAAGAGCCTTATAAAGACTTTCTGCCTCCCCTTTTCCATTTTTAAGTCCCAGTTACTTTCTAAGTGTGAACATAGTATATTTTTTTAGTCACTGGCAGTGTTTCAATATTAGAAAGCTGAGCAAGTAAAAATTCATCTCCTTAGTCCCAACAGCTATTGGATCCTTGGGTGGGCCAGGCTCCTTTGAAAGATACAGGGGAAAAGGAGAAAAGAGAAAGAAACTCTTCTTCATGGAGCTAAAGGTCTAATAGGCAATGATTTTAAATCACCTTGGTACAGTGTAATGTGAATTCCACAGGAAGAATGCCTGTACCATGCAAGGACCAGGCAGGAGAAAGTTAAATTCTAGGTTGAGCACAGGGATAATTCCTCTACATTCCATCTCTGTCTTCTGCCTGATAAACGTAAAATACATGGAAATGATCAGCATATTTTTTGCTTTCTCACTTTACCATTTTGACATGTTTTTGACATTAACTGACCTTTCCAAAAAAAAAAAAAAAAAAGTATTCTCTGGGGTTCCCATGCAGATTCCAGGGAGTGGAAGAGAACAGGTGGATAAAAGGCAAATCCAGTGTATCGTTTCTGATCTTAGATTGCAAAAGCCTTTGGAAGCAGAGAGGAATAAGTACGCTTTAGGATTTATATTGTTTTCTTTCCCCAGTGATGATGCTGACAGTGAACTCCAGCAACCTAGCTGTAGGTGCTATAAAAATGCATGGATGCAGGGCAAGCAGGTCAATTAACACATCTCAACACAGCTTTAAAAAAAAAAATGCAAAGCTCTTTTAAACTTCTCATTTTTTTTTAAAGCACTGCTTTTCACCAGTTAGAGTGCTATGTTATTTTTTTTTTTAAGATTTTATTTATTTTATTAATGAGAAAGATAGGAGAAGAGAAAGAGCCAGACATCACTCTGGTACATGTGCTGCCAAGGATTGAACTCAGGACCTTATGCTTGAGAGTCTAGTTCCTTAGCCACTGTGCCACCTCCCAGACCACAAGTGCTATGTTCTTAAACAAGAAGCAAATCCCCTAGATTTGCTAGGGAAAAGAATTGATCATCCAAATGCACAGAAGCATTCACCATTTCATCCTTTAAACAGACTCTAATAATTCTCTTCAGTAGAAAATACAAATCTGGCTTCCCACCAGCAAAACCAGAGAAAGTCATTGTCACCGAGGGCACAGATACATGAATGCACCCAGTTCTATGCAGTTGGGTTTGCTTTCTGGGGTTTCTGATTATTTCAGTTGATGAGAATCAACTGACCATGAGATAATTGTCCAAAAAAAAAAAAAAAAAGCTTTTGGACAATGTTTCGACAATGTTTCTACCAAGTGTACAAAAGAAAAGAATTAACCGTCATGATAGTGTTTTAATACAAATGATTGGAAAAAGAGATCTTTCATTTGTATCCAATAGAGATGGGTAAAAATTAATTTAAAATTTTGGTTATTTGGTTGCCTTCCTACTTAACAGCATGGGCAACGTTTTACAGTACTTGAAAAATTGTTCAAGCAGCTTCAGCAGAGGCTAGCAAGGGGACTGAGAAGTTTCAGTCCTTGTTGACTTAGTGGAAAAGAGAGGGGTGGGGGGAAAGGGAGATACACAACTCATAGTAAATATATATGTATATATATAGTACTTTATTATAATATATATATATATATATATATATATATATATATAAGTCTATAATTCCTTACAATTTCCTATAGGTCTTTGACTTTGCTCATTCCTGTCTTGATTAATGAATTTTTATAGATGGTCTGGGTGTATGTATATCAGTGTCCTCAGCTTTTGAATATAACTGGAGAAATTAAATTCTGTTTTCAGTTTGGCTAGATGCCTCCTTCAGTGTTTGTATCGAGCTTTCACAAGAAAGCTGCGGCCTCTTTCAGACTAGCTCTGAGCATTTTTCTGCCGTGCAGTCATTTACGGCTTGCTTCCTTTCTCTGTGACTTGGGATTTTAAACTTTCTTTGAACACACCTATAGCTTCAACTGATTGTTGACATTCTCTATAGTCATGTACTATTTCCATAGAAAAAGGCTATAAAGAGAGACAAGCCTACTTGCAGGTTGCTATGCATTATTATTATTATTATTATACAGAGTTTTGGATCTCACATGATCTTTTTTGCTTAAAAATTCCTGAGTGAATATCGAGAAAGTAATTGACTGTTGTGAGCTTAGATAACTTGAGATTTTGAAAAGGTGTTTGTGTGTTGGTTCATGGAGAAGCAATTAGTTGTAAAGGTTTTTAACACCTTTACAAAAGTAGAACATTGACCAAGCTGTCCTCGAAAGACAGGCCTTTTTGTTTTACCCCAAAGAGAAATTCTGCTTTGCAAAATTTTGTATCTGCTTTGTGATAGGATTAAGAAGAATTTCAGCATTCCCTAAAAAAAAAAAAAAAAAAATTAGATACCTTTTTCTTAATTTTTATAGAGATACTATATAAATATATTTTTAAATTGGGATAAAATAATAAAGATGTATCTTTCTCCTAAAATACATTTGGTTTTAATTTTCAGAATATTTAAAATATTTGAGAATTTAATGGCTAGATTTTAGATCTTTCCTTAAAAAAAGAGCAGGTAACCCATAATAAAGGCAAAAAAAATAATGGTTTGCTGTAAAATGAATACAGTTTTATGGAGCCAAAATTTCCAATTTGACCCTGTATAAATTTGCATTTTCAATCTTCACTGTAGGTTTTGTATTTAATTTTCTAGTTCATTCTGAGAACTTCTCTGAAGTGTTTGAACTTATAATGCTGTTTTTTTTTCTCCTTGTTATGTTTTCTCTGTGGCAATTATTGCAAGAATATAAAAACCACCATTTCACCAGACAAATGAAGATTCATGTTTTCATGTCCTTTGCTGTCTGAAAGTTTGAGTCAACATAGATTTTTGCCATAGTCACCAGTTTAAAATCATCTGAAAATGTTTAAGTAGGCATTTTCTTTATAGCTGGCTGCTATAATTAAAATCTTCATTTGCTCAAAAACAGGAAACCTTCTTTAAAATAATAAATTAGCATTATTGACCGAGGGTCACTCTTAGAATATAACTTCTATTTTCTAATCACTCCAAGAAAGAGAATGGCAATGCTCTAACTGTGTTGAAATAGAAGTAATATTTTCAATTTAATCACAGTTAAGTGTTATGACCTTTTGATCTTGCATTGAATTTCTTGTTGAAATGTGGTCAGATTTCAGACAGCTAGTTCTGACCCTGTGGAGTCAAGGTAAAGTTAGAATCAAGTAATTCTTTTCCCATACAATTTGTCTTGTCGGTTTGCTTTTAGATAATGTTATAAGCTGTTTCAAATCTCAGAAAATACTTTACATCAAAAAATTTTCTCCCTGAAGTATTTTGCCTCAAAGTACAATGAATATACTTGTTCTAGCTCTGTGACTTTGTTTCTTCTCTCACTTAATTTTATCTAATTTTAAAATTAGTTGTAGAGGATGTATTCTAGATTGTCCCACTTAGAAAAACTGAATTGAATTTGAGCAGAATTTCCTTTATAAAATAAAAAATTGATCAAATTCAGCCTATTCTCCCCCCAAAAAAAAAAATCCTTTAGGCTCTCCCAAAATGTATGAGTACAGTAGGAAAAAAAATTAATTATTAAATGGGGAAAATATATACCTTCCCAAAAGACATCTTTCAGTTAGCCTGCTATCTCAAGTAAATGTGCTAAGAGAATATTAGAACTCTCATATTTAATGGTGTTAGTCTGCATAGTCTGTTGCTGTAATACAGAGCTAAATATCAACAGAACTTGTTACTGTTGTTTGGGTTGCTTTTATATACCAGCTTCAAAATATGTTTTGACACTTTATTATGTTCTGAATCAAGCTTCAGATGTGTGTAATGAAGGATGAAGTCTTTATCGGGCTGTAGTGTATAAATAATGGAGAAGAGCAGTTAAGAAATTGTCTCTAAGAGCATGGTTCATGGACGATTTCCACTTACAATCCAGCACAAGGCAGACAGCCCTGGAGGGGTCTAGTGTCCCATATACCGAGGCGGGGCTGCTGCTTTCTCTTCTCTCTTTCTTTTTTTCTCTTCACTCCTCGTGTCATTTCTGTGATGTTCTCATGCCTCGTTTATATACTGCACCTTTTGAGAATGTCTGGCACCACTGATCCACTTTCCTTCACAGACCCTATAATTTTTGGCTGTATTTTTTTGTGTTTTTCAGATTCAAGTCAGTCTGAAAGTCCCAGCCAGCCAAGTGATGCTGACATTAAGGACCAGCCAGAAAATGGTAAGTTTAGCTTGGGACTCTGGCTGCTGCTATGAGAGTCTATGTGGTAGCCAGCGGCCAAGCAGATATAAAGATTTCTGGGTCTGCTCTGTGGATAGTCCACAGTATGGACAAGTCTGAGAACACAAGGAGCTCCCTGGATCACTTTAGCTGCCCCCAAACACTGTCAAGATACCCAAGAAAGTTGGTTAGTATAAGAAGAGGGGTGGATTTACCAAATCAGAATCTTTTACTGTATAGGTGAGGCCTTCTGGCTTAGTAATTTGATTTTCAGTTCCTTTTAAAGTGGTAAATACTTAATGAGATCTATACAGTGATTTGAGATCATAAATATTTTTGAGACGTTTGAGATAAGTATTTCAGGACACTGTTTAACCCTTTGCTAGTAATTAAAAGAAAGCCATTTTTAGCGGCTTTTTTTTTCTTTTTTCTTTTTCTTTTATTTATTTATTTATTTATTCCCTTTTGTTGCCCTTGTTTTATTGTTGTAGTTATTATTATTGTTGTTGTTGTCGTTGTTGGATAGGACAGAGAGAAATGGAGAGAGGAGGGGAAGACAGAGAGGAGGAGAGAAAGACAGATACCTGCAGACCTGCTTCACCGCCTGTGAAGTGACTCCCCTGGAGTTGGGGAGCCAGGGTTCGAACCGGGATCCTTATGCCGGTCCTTGTGCTTTGCGCCACCTGCGCTTAACCCGCTGCGCTACAGCCCGACTCCCAAGAAAGCCATTTTTTAACTTGAAGTTATCTAAATTAAATGGTAAGGGTACCTAATAGTCCTGGATTCCTCAGTTGAATAAATATGTAGACTTACTTTTTCAGGAAATCATTTGAAGTAGAATTTATATCATAAATATGTCATATATATGTTTCTGGTAAAATACTAAATTTGTGACAATATTAAAAAGCTGGTCATAGGTTGTCATTTAAGATTGAGTGAAATGATTCGTGAACTAGCAGTAACGGTTACATATTAAATGATATGTACTTTCATAATTATTGTATCATGAAGTCTAGAGTGCTCTTGGTGATAGAACAGAGGGGTTAAGTGTGAATATTAGACTTTGAGGGGAATACATCATCAGGGTTAAAACTTACGGTATTGATGTTTAGTCTGTGCTCAAATTCTACCCCTATTTCTTATCTTTCGAACATTAAATGAATTATTTAATAGCATTGGTTTATTATCTTCAGAATAGGATGACAATATTTCTATGCCTGCTGCAGAATTAAGTGTTTAGATTTTTTTTTAAGATTTTATTTATTTATGAGAAAGATAGGAGGAGAGAGAAAGAACCAGACATCACTCTGGCACATATGCTGCCAGGGATTGAACTCAGAACTTCCTACTTGAGAGTCCAAAGCCCTATCACTGTGCCACCTCCCGGCCCACAGTGTTTAGATTATTTAATAGATAGTGGTTGACATAGTATCTTTCAGATCATTTATAGAATAAAAAAGAAAGTTGACTACTGTTCATCACTTTTAATAACTTTTAGTCAGTGTAATCCTACCATTCTTGTTTTTTCTTTTCTTTTCTTTTCTTTTTTTTTTTAAATATTTATTTTATTTATTCCCTTTTGTTGCCCTTGTTGTTTTATTGTTGTTGTCGTTGTTGGATAGGACAGAGAGAAATGGAGAGAGGAGGGGAAGACAGAGAGGAGGAGAGAAAGATAGACACCTGCAGACCTGCTTCACCCTCCTTGTGCTTTGCGCCACCTGAGCTTAACCCGCTGCGCTACAGCCCGACTCCCACCATTCTTTTCATTTGTGTAGAAATGGGCTCATTCCTTAAGGGTCCTCCTCCTCCTTCTCCTCCCCCTCCTCCTCCCCCCTCCCCCTCCTCCTCCTCCTCCTCCATTTTTGTTTTCATCTGATATCTAGGAGTAGATAGGGAAACTGAATTATTTCAGAATAGTGTAGAGGGTTACCTTGGCCTCACTATATCCTGCCACAAATCTTTCACGTTTTTTTCATTTCCGGAGCCTGGGAAAGTCTTGTTAATATGGCTGGTTGCCAGCATTAACGGGACTGTGTGTCTCTTCCTTTTCTCATCTTGGTATTTTGGTGGCATTTTTGTTTTCAGAATTGTCTTTTCAAATCAGGCATTTAAAAGGAAAAAAAGACACTTGTTTTTCATCTTATAAACAGCTGTGTCTTATTTTTTTGTTGATATTTTAAGGAGTGATATTTATTGGTTACTTTTATTCTTTATTTTCTATTTGTCTTATGGGTGATACCTTAAATGTCTTTTTCACATTATATATATATATATATATATATATATATAAAATTTATTTTCTCTTTTGTTGTCCTTGTTGTTTTTCACTGTTGTTGTAGTTATTATTGTTATTGATGTTGTCATTGTTAGATAGGACAGAGAGAAATGGAGAGAGGAGAGAAAGACAGAGGGGGAGAGAAAGCTAGACACCTGCAGACCTGTGAAATGACTCCCCTGCAGGTGGGAAGCCAGGGGCTCAAACCACATTTTATATTTATAATCTGCCTAAAAGTATGTCAAGTTAATAATTTTACTTTCATTAAAAAAAAAGTTCGTGTGTTATAGGTAGGGGTATGTGGTTCACGTAGTTAGCTCTGGCGGCCCTCTAGCTGGCCTGTGATTCATCTGTCTTCATAAAATGGCCGACAAGCTGTTCACATGCAAATATAAATTGAGAGCGCGGGGAGATCCCTGGCATGCCTCTCTGGAGCTGCCTGTAATACCGATATTGTGTGTTTCCCATTCCAAAAAGCAACCACGATTGAGCCTGGATTTTTTCAGCCAAAAACAAAGAGATGTTAGCCAAATCCACGTTTAACCCCATGTTACTTGATTTGTGGTACCATTTTGGGAAGAATCATAAGAGCTCAAAGGAAAATAGTGTTAATATCTGAAGAAGTAATTCAAAGAGAAACAGAGGACATTTTACTTGTATTATCTTTTTACCTAAAGTTCACACTAGACGACGTAAGACCTTTATTTCTATCTGCCTTTTTGTCAGTCTCAGATGATGTTATGGAGGAGATCAGTATTTAATCTCTTTTCTCAATACGTATAATCCCTAAAGGAAAAAAATAAAGATTTCAGGACTGGGTATTTATATGCGTGAGATAACTTTCTGGCATTCTTCTAATTACCCCAGTTTCTGGAATATGAGTTCCGGAAACTGCTTCGTCCTCCTCCCCTTTGGCATGACAGAGTTTTGTGCTTGTACTATTCCACTCCTGTCAGTGGACTGTTTTTTCTTCAGTTTAAGATACTGACAGAGACAGAACGGAAGAGAGACACAAAGGGAAAAGAGAGTGATGCGTAGACACCAAAGCATCTGCCTTTGTGGTGGTAAGGCTGGAAACTCAGGTCTCGCTCATGGGAATGCATGTGCTCTGGCCCCATGTCTGTAGGGGTTCCGTTAGTTTGATTTGGTTTTGTTTTGCAAGAGGGTTCTCTGATAATGGGTCCACCAAGAACTTTTGGAATCTTGTGGAGTGAAAAAGTGACAGGTTCTTTCTTCAAATGAAGTGGAAACTCATTATTCCTTCTCTATGTATATATGAGAGGAAATAGTATTCCTTTTATCCTAACTCATGAGGAGAAAGGTAATAGGAAACGAATGGCATTTTCCTAGTAAACCATGGAGAATGAATAGACAAATGGCAACATGCCGTTTCATCCAAAACCATAAACAAGGCCTTGTAACTTAAAGTGGATACAGCTGTTTCTTCACTGCCTCAATAACTCCTTTCTCTTACCACCACCACCACCCCCATGGATTTTTTTGCTTTCTTTTCTTATATGCCTTAAGACTTGACTGTAAAGAAAAAACAAATCACTGTAATAGATGAGAAATTAGAGTAATAGATGAGAATTTTGAGGGAATCATCTGAAACCCAGAGATAAAAACATTACAATCTCTGAAACTCAAAATAGCAGTGATTAAAAACTTTACCTCTGGAGTCAAATAAACCTGAGTTCAAATTCAATAACGGTTTGATGACTTTGAATAAAGTATTTTCCCAATCTTAATTTTCTCATCAATAAGATAGAAATACTCAAGCGCAAGGACCGGCGTAAAGATCCCGGTTCAAGCCCCCGGCTCCCCACCTGCAGGGGAGTCGCTTCACAGGCGATGAAGCAGGTCTGCAGGTGTCTATCTTTCTCTCCCCCTCTCTGTCTTCCCCTCCTCTCTCCATTTCTCTCTGTCCTATCTAACAACGGCGACATCAATAATAACTACAATAACAACAAAAACACAACAAGGGCAACAAAAGGGAAAATAAATTTAAAAAAAAAATTTAAAAAAAGATAGAAATACTCAACCTAACTCAAGACTGAGGAGCTCAGTCCCTATCATGGAATAAGATCTAGTTTGCCTGGTGCAATGTACCGACACCTATCTTGGGGAAATGTTGAAATGTACCCCTAAAAATTAGTATTTCCTCCATAAAGTGATAACTGGAATTGGAGGAAAAACATGGGCATAACTCATGAGTATTAAAGTGAAAATATACCCACTGCCACTCTCCAGTTAAAACCTGTCACATCTGTAGTGAGTACACATATGTGAAAAGTCTGAAAAAGAGGATATTGGTGTGGTAGTGTAAGGACAGTGTCAGAAATTAGCCAAGACTTTTTAGAGACATCTTTTGGAGACACATTCTTTGTTCTGAAATATTAGCCATAAGTTTCTTTATATGTGTCCATAACCCCCACACAGGGCCACATCTATTTTGCTATTTAGTTCTCTCCAAGCATTCTATTCATCTCCCAGAAGTGACTTAGAATTTTTAAACCTCAGTAGGGTAGATAGCATAATGGTTATGCAAAAAGGCTTTTATGTCTGAGTTTCCAAATGTATCAGGTTCAACCCTTTGCACTGCTATAAGTCAGAGCTGAGCAGTGTTCTGGTCTTTCTTTCTCTTTCTCTTTCTGTGACCATCCATGAAGATAGAAATAAAATAAAATAAAATAAAATAAAACAAAATAAAATACCAAATTGTTGCATCATTAAAAATGAATCCTCAAGAAAAATCATTCTAGTATTCTTTATTTTTGCTGATTTTTTTTTCCTTTTGATACAACTCTCCATGGGGGTGAAGGTAGAAAGAAAGGAAGAAGAAAGAAAGAAAAGATAGAGAGAAAAAAATATCTTATACTCTATATAATTCTGTGACTTGAACCTATTAGGTACTCAGTATTAATTTGCTTGATGAATAACGTTAAGGGCTAAGAGGTAACCTACCCAGTAGAACTCATCTAGTACAATGTGCAAGGACTAAGGTTTGAGCACTGGCACCATATGTTAGCGCCATGGTTCTTAGGGAAGTGGAAGAAACAAAATGTACTGAGGAAGCTGAAAATCCAACTCTGATGTGGAAGAAACTTGTACAGGGACAGATGCCATACATACACGGCTATGACATGTAATCAAAAGAAACCAGAACTAGGGGCTAAACTAATGGTCCCATTAGATCCAGATGTACCTCTGCTTCTGCCCCAATCCCTGTGAGGACATGAAATAAAGATAAGAAATCTCATCACGCTAGTTAATACTTGATGACTAAAGAGACTGCTGTGTTGTGGTCTGGGACGTGGCACAGTAGATAAAGTGGATAAATAAATGAAGTTAAAAAAAAAATGAAAATAGACTGCAGTACTGACAAAACTCTTTTTTTTAAAAAAAAAAAAAAGAATTTATTTATTCATGAGAGACATAGAAGGAGACAGAGAAAGAACCAGACTTCGCTCTGGTACATGTGCTGCCGGGGGGGTTGAACTTGGGACCTCATGGATGAGAGGTCCAGTGTTTTATCCACTGCACCACCTCCCGAACCACCTGACAAAATTCTTAGATCTGACTAGTATCATCTATTTCACCTTGTGCATATCATTCAGACTTCCTTTTCAACTTTTCAAGAGTACCTAGAGGTTTTAGGCTGGTTGGACTTGGGCTTAGAACGTCGACTTTAGCCATCTTTGTAAATTCCTGTGATGTATTTTGGCTCCTGTTAAGAGTATTTTGGTGAGGGAGCATCTGAAGTGCTGTTCGAACATTCACAGAACCTGTGACCAGTCCTCCAAAGCTCATATTCTGTTGTCCATCAGGTCAGCCATTAATCAGGGAGACGTTCACCTGGAACCCGTCTGTTTAATTCAAGACACGCTTCTGTAGAATCACAATAAGTGAGTGTCTGTGGGAATAGCAGCGACCATGAGTGTCTGTGGGGATAGCAGCGACCATGAGTGTCTGTGGAGATAGCAGCGACCATGAGTGTCTGTGGGGATAGCAGCGACCATGAGTGTCTGTGGGGATAGCAGCGACCATGAGTGTCTGTGGGGATAGCAGCGACCATGAGTGTCTGTGGGGATAGCAGCGACCATGAGTGTCTGTGGGGATAGCAGCGACCATGAGTGACTGTGGGGATAGCAGCGACCATGAGTGTCTGTGGGGATAGCAGCGACCATGAGTGTCTGTGGGGATAGCAGCGACCATGAGTGTCTGTGGGGATAGCAGCGACCATGAGTGTCTGTGGGGATAGCAGCGACCATGAGTGTCTGTGGGGATAGCAGCGACCATGAGTGTCTGTGGGGATAGCAGCGACCATGAGTGTCTGTGGGGATAGCAGCGACCAGTGCTGGCACGCAGAGAGCACAACCCCTGCTGGGACGGGACTTGCTGTGAGTGCATCCTTAACTTAAAAAAAAAAAAGTGGGGGGATTCCCTTGCCAGAAAAAGAAAAGCTGTATTCATGTAGTTTTCTCTCTGCTTCCTAGCATCACCTGCTCAGATTGAAAATAATCTTAAAACTTGGCCTCAAATGGGATCTTTTTGACAGGAAATCAGAGCTAGGGTTTACATTTTCTTTAGGCTTAATCACGTTCGTTCTTTCTCATTGTTTTTTCTCTGCAACTTGTACGTATGGCAGAGGCATCAACACTCAAATAGGCCTTTGCCATCCGTGGAAGGCCATTAATCATGATGCTTGCCTCAGATTTGGAAAATTTCTGAGGCTGAGCAGTGGCGCACCCAGTTGTATGAAGAGCAAGGATGCTGGTTTTAGCGCCCCTGCCCCCGCCCAGGCTCCTCACCTGAGGGGGGAGGGGGTCGCTTCACAAGCAGTGAAGCAGGTCTGCTGGTGTCTGTCTTTCTCTCTCCCTCTCTGCTTTCCCCTGCCCTCTCAATTTCTCTGTCCTATCCAAAAGATTGAAAAAAAAAATGGCCACAGGAGCGGTGGCTTCATAGTGCAGGTGCTGAGACCCAGTGACAACCCAGGCAGCAAGAAAAAAAAAAAAATCCTGATCTGCCAATTTGAAAATCACTCTTGAGTATAATGGAATATAGTTTCTTCCATGTTGTCATCTTTATTGATAGCATCCCCATCTTGTCTCTTTTAAACAGCAGATCATTACGATTAGTTGCTAGATGAACAAGGAATAGATTTGTCTATAATCCTAATTTTCAGTATCTCATTAGTTGCTGAATCTTTTATGTATTTTGAATAGTTTAGGATTTGTGAAATAACTTCCGAAGCAGCTAGCTTGTGGTTTATATGTAAAATTTGCTTTATCATTTGCAGGTGAGATAAGAGAACTATATATTTTTATATACTTTTATCTGACATTTCTTTTTTTAAAATATTTATTTATTTTCCCTTTTGTTGCCCTTGTTTTTTTTTTATTTTTGTTGTAGTTATTGTTGTCGTCGTTGTTAGGACAGAAAGAAGTAGAGAGAGAAGGGGAAGACAGAGAGGGGGAGAGAAAGACAGACACCTGCAGATGAAGCGACTCCCCTGCAGGTGGGGAGTCGGGGGCTTTAACCAGGATCCTTATGCCTGTCCTTGCGCTTTGCGCCACTGCGCTTAACCGTCTGTGCTACTGCCCGACTCCCAGACAGATTTCTTAAAACACTGCCAACTGCCTTACTTCTTTTTCCCCACTTCTCAAATGTATAGATGATATATTGAAATATTAATGTATGCTGGAAAGACAAGATAAAGTTCATAATTCTAAAAGCTGTTCTTCAACCAGATGATTGCAAACCTTGAGTGTGCATGTTACCATGTGCCAGGACCCAGGTTTAAGTCCCAGGTTCCTACTTGCCAGGCGGAGCTTAACACAGTAGTAAAGCAGTTCTATAGTTGTCTTTCTCCTTTCACCTCTTCATTTCTCTCTGTCCTATCAGATGAATGAATAAGTAAATAAATAAAATATTTAAGAACAATGCATTTTTTTCCTTATTGGAGGGTGGGCTGCTTCTTGTAGAAACTATTTTGATTAAAGTCTGATTTTAGTTGGGTTATTAGGAAGTGTGAAAGCACTTAAGCCTTAAGAATGTCTTTTTTGGGGGGTGGGAGTTGGGCAGCGCAGTGGGTTAAATGCATGTCGCCCAAAGCACAAGGACAGGCATAAAGATCCTGATTCCAGCCCCCAGCTCCCCACCTGCAAGGAGGTCGCTTCACAAGCGGTGAAGCAGGTCTTAAGGTGTCTATCTTGCTCTCCCTCCTTTCTGTCTCCCCCCCCCCCTATTTCTCTCTGTCCTAACACCATCAGCAACAATAAGTTCAACAGTAAAACAACAAGGGCAACAAAAGGGAAAATAAATTTTAAAAAAAGATTTTTTTTTTTTTTTGCTGGGAAAGCTGGAACATTCTAGCACCACTGACTTGTAAATACAGTTTATCAATATTTCATAATTTGCATGACTTTCTTTTACAGTTACCTAGTAGCAATTATTTCCTGCAATGTTCTTTCAAAAAACCCTGCAGGGACAGACACAGTAGAGTGACCACCATAATAGTAGCAATAACAGTAATGATCAATATTCTAAAATATGTAAAGGTCCCATCTTAGGGAGAAAGACGTTAAAAGCTAAATGCCTCCTGGTTCCCAGAACTATGTAATTAAAATCTGACTGATGAATTTTCAGTAATGGGATGGAGCTTGTCTCTCTTTTTTTCAAGAGACTAGGGAGCTAGGATTTGGTTTGATTTAACGGTTCAGCTTGAGACCAGGTGAATTGTGTTTACTTAGATATTGTGAGCAAATGTGACCCATTGTTTGCAGAGCCTCTTCTGAAATGCCTCCAGGAGACACAGGAAATTCTTGGATCTTGCCTGGTGAGAGATGAGGTAGCAGGTGAGGCTGGAGCCTTGCCCCCCCACACACATACATCTTGCAGGGTAGCCTGTGCTCTAACCACAGGCCCAGTGCTGTGAAGGGGTACGTTCAGCTGACACAGAGGGAGGAGATTTGTAGTCATTTTTAGGAAGTACTTTTTTAAAAATTTTATTTATTTTATTTATTTATTCCCTTTTGTTGCCCTTGTTGTTTTATTATTGTTGTAGTTATTATTGTTGTTGTCGTTGTTGGATAGGACAGAGAGAAATGGAGAGAGGAGGGGAAGACAGAGAGGGGGAGAGAAAGATAGACACCTGCAGACCTGCTTCACCGCCTGTGAAGCGACTCCCCTGCAGTTGGGGAGCTGGAGTTTGAACCGGGATCCTTATGCCAGTCCTTGTGCTTTGCGCCACCTGCGCTTAACCCGCTGTGCTACAGCCCGACTCCCTAAGAAGTACTTTTTTAAAAAAATATTTATTTGTTCCCTTTTGTTGGCCTTGTTCTTTTATTGTTGTAGTTATTCTTGTCGTCCTTGTTGGATAAGACAGAGAGAAATGGAGAGAGGAGAGGAAGACAGAGAGGAGGAGAGAAAGACACCTGCAGACCTGCTTCGCCGCTTGGGAAGGGATTCCCCTGCAGGTGGGGAGCCTGGGCTCGAACCGGGATCCTTAAACCAGTCCGTGCGCTTCGTGCCAT
Source organism: Erinaceus europaeus (assembly GCF_950295315.1). NCBI lineage: Eukaryota > Metazoa > Chordata > Mammalia > Eulipotyphla > Erinaceidae > Erinaceus > Erinaceus europaeus. The sequence continues at coordinate 81,109,839 of NC_080174.1, read as the reverse complement.
GTGCGCTTAACCCGCTGCCCTACCATCCAACTCCCTTTAGGAAGTACTTTTACCTCACTTCCTAGGTACCTTATTTTCTCCATTTGGAAGATAACTAGCTGCATGGACCTTAGGTGGTTGGTAAGTAGTAAAAATAAAGATTTTTAGACCCCGCTAAAAATTCTGACTGCTAAAAATTCTGGCCCCGCTAAAAATAGGGACTGCTGACTTGGTCTAAGCAGACAGCTACCTCTCCTGCGCTCCCCTCCCATACATCAAGTCCAAGTATGAGACAGAAGAAAGACTGGGAAAAGTGGGTCTCTTGTCTCCTTCTGGTTCCTAGATTCATTTGTGTTTGAGTTGAGTGTTCATTGGCTATAACACTGCAAGAAAAAAAATATACTATACGATTTTTTTTTCTTTATTGGGGGAATTAATGGTTTACAGTCGACAGTAAAATACGGTAGGTAGTTTGGGCATGTGTAACGTTTCTCAGTTTTCCACAATCTGACCCTCTCCCCAGGTCCTCCCCTGACATGACATCTTGTCCCGGGATCTGAACCCTCCTCCTCCACCCCACTCTTTTACTTTGGTGCAATACACCAACTCCAATTCTAGTTCGGCTTTTTTTTTTTTTTAATGCCATGCCAGGCAGCTAATCAAAGGCCTTGGGTATATGCTCTACCGATGAGATAACTCAGCCCAGTTTTTCTATTGTGTACTTTCCTGAGAGAGACACACAGAACACAGCCCCACCATCATGTAGTTCCTCTAGTCTCTGCCCTTGGAGCTCTCCCAAGTTCAAACCCAACGCTTCATTTAGGAAAGCTACACACTCTGCCCACTGAGAAACCTTCCTGTACCCTGAAAGAAACATTTAGTGGCTCAATAGTGATTTTCTTTTCTTTATTTATTTTTATTTTTATTTATTTTCCCTTTTGTTGCCCTTGTTTTTCATTGTTGTAGTTATTTATTGTTATTGACATCGTCATTGTTAGGACAGAGAGAAGTGGAGAGAGGAGGGGAAGACAGAGAGGGAGAGAGAAAGACAGACACCTGCAGACCCTGCTTCACCGCCTGTGAAGCGACTCCCCTGCAGGTGGGGAGCTGGGGGCTTGAACTGGGATCCTTATGCAGGTTCTTGCACTTTGCGCCATGTGGGCTTAAGTCACTGTGCTACTGCCTGACTCCCAATAGTGAAATAGTGATTTTCAAGATTATACAATATTAGGAATATAGTTCCTCACCACTTCCACCTTTTCCAGAGTTCTCTGCCTCCCTCATTCCCACCTCTGCCCCCCACCACCACTGTAATTCTTCCAAGGTCTTAGAGATGGGTTGGGTACTTTAAAAATATTTTTTAATAATTATTTTTATTATTGCCACTAGGGTTATCACTGGGGCTTGATATCAGCCCTACGATCCATGGTCCCTGGTGGCCCTTTTTTTTTTTCCCCTTCCTACTTTATTTTTATTTGTCAGGACAAAAGAAATTTAGAGGGAGGGGGAGATAGGGAGAGAGAAACAGAGACACCTGTTGACCTGCTTCACCATTCATGAAGTGCCATCTTTCCTGTAGGTGGGGCGTGGGGGGGGTGTGGGGGTGTGGAGGCATCTTTGCACATGGTGATATGTGAGCTTAACTGAGAGTGCCACCACCTAGCCCCTGGTTTGCTACTTAAAAAAAAAAATTCATTTCAAGTATTTATTTATTACTTATATGAGACTGTGTAAATAGGTCCTTATGTCTCAATTCTGGAAATATGAATCCATACAATTATATAGTATTTTCATGATGCCAGCCTGACTTTCTTGTGCAGCCGACTTCACCATTTGTCCTGGAACCCCACCTCCCCAGAACCCTGCCCCACTAGGGAAAGGCAGAGAGAGGCTGGGCAGTGTCCATATCCAGTGGAGAAATAATTACAGAAGCCACCTTCTTCACTCCATAAAGAATTTTGGTCCATACTCCCAGAGGGATAAAAAATAGGGAAGTTTCCAATGCAGGGGATGGGATATGGAACTCTAGTGGTGAGAACTGTATGAAATTGTACCTCTTCTTATCTCACAATCTTATCAATCATTATAGAATCACTAATAATAAAAAAAAGTTGAAAAATAAGCAAACACTAAACAGAACTTGGACTGAGTTTGGTGTATTGCATCAAAGTAAAAGACTCTGGGGTGGGGGGTTCAGGTCCTGGAACATAATGGCAGAGGAGGACCTAGAGGGGGTTGAATTGTTATGTGGAAAACTTAGAAACGTTATGCATGTACAAACTACTGTATTCTACTGTTGACTATGAGCCATTAACCCCCCTCAATAAAGAAAAATAAATAAAAGCCAACCTGAACCAGTGCACACTATTTTGTCTGAATGACCTAGCATATCTTTACCAGTGCTTACATTTTATTAAAATATGTAATGCTTGCAAAAAAGAAATAACTATGTAGTATTTCATTTGAGTTTGGAAAAATAGTCAAGTGGAGAACTGATATTAAATTACAGTACTATAGGAGGTGTGCCCGGTGTTTTGATGCAGTTGTATCTGCTATTAGTTCTATCTGCTTCCCTGTGACCTTTGCCTAGGTGGTCTCTGATAGGACCCTTTGACACAGATATCATTAGAAGGACCCACAGTGTATTTCTAGTGGTCATGTTCAAATGTCTCTCCATTCCATGAAAATCATCATGGTGAACTATCAGGAAGGCTAGTTCTAGGCCAGGAATAGTGTGTAAGATTTCCTGGCCATAAATAATAGGATTTGTCACTTGAGTGGTGAATTGATTTTAAAACTTGTATGTATTATTTTTCTGGAGGAAACTACCCATTTGTGGATAATACTAGTAAACTGAATCTAATATAAATAAATTATTTGGGGATTTAGAGTCACTAATCCAGACTGATTAGTTGTCTGCTAGAAACATTCATATGGCCACAAGGATTTCTGGCACCTTTCTCCCTTCAGCTTCCTCATTCTCTTTCTCTTCTTTGAGTTTTACTCAGCTCCAGGCAACTCTGTTCCCTTGGCATCAACCTGTCGTTAAGGAAATCTACTGGGAGATCTCAAATAGAGATGGGGGAGGGGAGGCTTTTCTGCAGATTACTCTGCCTCATCTCAGCTGCTAATTTCTATACTTGGTTGATTTTAATCCAAAGGGAATGAGGGACTCTCATATGCCTTATCTGCAGACATCATATGGCAGAAATCCAAAGAGAGTGGTGTAGAGAGTGCTGGGGTAAGGTCCAGGAAAATAAGAATAGGCTTCCAACAATCTCTCTGCAAAGGGAAGTTTTTGTTTTCTTAGATCTCTGTAGGTCTTTTGCAACCAAAGACTTTCTCAGCAAGCAGCATTTGTAAACCCCAGAGATGAGCAAGAGGAAGCCAAAATCCAGCTTTTGAATAGGTCACAGCAGCAGAGGCTTGCCATTGAAAGCCTGGCACTAGCATCTATTAAGGGACAATCCAGGTGTCTGAACCATTTAAATATTGGTAGCTTAGGGGCCAGGTGGTGGCGCACCTGGTTGAACGCACATGGCACAGTGCACAAGGACTCAGGTTCAAGCCCCTGGTCTCTAACTGCAGGGGGAGAGCTTTGTAAGTGGTTGCAGCCACTCTCTCCTTCCCTGTATCCCCCTTCCTCTCGATTTCTGGCTGTCTCTATCCAATAAAAAGAAATAAAGATAATTAAAAAATTTAAATAAATAAATAAATATTGGTACCGGAAGTTTTTCATAAAAACAGTTCAACAGATAATTGTGAGGAAGCTACTGGGCACATTTGGACTAGGACTAGTCACTGAAGGCATGCATTAAATGTCCTCTTTTGGGGGACCTGGCAGTCTAGTAGGTGGAAAAAAGGCTTCATTCATTCATTCAATAAATATTTATCAAATGTATTCTAAGAATGAGATACTGAGAAAAAGAGAATCTCTGCCTTCATGGTCTTTTATCTTTTCTTTTGTGGGAGAAGATAATGGACCCACACATACATAATAAGCCAGGTGGTATTAAATGCTAAGAAAACCATTGATAAAATAAAGGAAGAGGATAAACTGTGGAGGACTTGGTGCTGTTTTGTGTAGGATAGTCAAGGAAGTCTTTTCTGATCTGTAGACATTTGTGCTAAGATCTGAAGGCTGGAATCATGTATATATGAAGTAGTTTTGTTTGAGGAAGAGGGAAGACCAGGAAATGTTAAAGCATTCTGGAGGTACAGTAAAAAAGGTCATTGTAACACGAGGAAACTGGAGTCAAAAGTGATTTGAGATGAGAATAGCTGAAAGCCAGATTATATTGGATCGTGAAGGTCTAGGAAAGAACCTAGTGATCCTTGATAAACTTTCATTTATTTATTTTTCTATACCAGCTATGTGTTGAACCCCTCTCAATATTTTAGATATTTAATATTTAGTCTGAGCAAAGAAAAAAAAACCTACATAATTTATAGCACTGTCAAGGAATGAGGCCAGGTAATGTGCTATGACAGTATCTTTTAGTATCCCCAAAGATCTTCTCCTGTGCTTTCACCATTAAAAGCACAAGTATTTGCCTGAGAGATTTAACCTCATAGACCCGTCTGTGAAAATGATTTTTTTTAACTAATGAAGTTCTAAACCTGTGTGATTTTAGCATAATCCTCATCGCACAACACCATTTAGATTGTAAGCCCCCAGGTCTCCAATATGTTTACATGAAATCTGAATTTCCTCCTGAATAGCATTCAGATTTACAAACTAGAAATATAACATACTCACTTAAATTTGAATTGCAAGTGAACAATTTCAGCGGACCCCAAATCATATCCTGATTAAAAAAAAATGCATTTGTTGTTTTTCTGAATTAAGTTCTCTATTTTCCCTACTATTTAGTCTGCGTTCTACTACCATTCCTGTGAAGGCTACAGGGGCAGGGGTAGCAGCAGCATTTGAAAAGGTTTGATTAGTCTGTGATGACTTCACTGGTCACAAAGAGTCAAACTGCTGGAATGTGACCCACTGAAAATGAAACCTGGGAAGAGCACTATAGCTTCTAATGACTTGTCTGCTTAAATTCCATTCCTCCTGAATCAGTTGGTACCTAGCCCAGTAGTCATCATGGAACAATAAGCCACTTGTGAAGTACAGTCAATAGGTACAAGACAGTAGTTGAGAGCCACTCAACCTATGCAAGTAAGTGTGCAAGTTTAATTAGTGGAGTATTAATTGAGGAGACCACTGGGAAAGTCCGTGAGTCTCTTCTTCAAAGCAAAAGCAAAGGAAGTATACCTTGTCACAAGTCCAGTGACTGGCAGAATGTTTGCATCCTAATAGATGATGAAAGTCAAAAACTAGTCGAATAATAAAGCAATTCAAAAATTCCACATGCAAAGATGTCGAGAAATTACCTTTCAGTTAGACGCGAAAATAGGAGGAACTGTTTTGTTGTTGTTGTTGTTGTTGTTTGTTTGTTTTTGTCTTGGATAATTTCAGGAAAAAAATTAAAGTTTTCATTTATTTTATTTTATTACTTCTTTTTTCTTTTTTATTTTACCAGATCACTGCTCAGCTCTGGCTTATGGTGGTGCAGGGGATAGAACCTGGGACTTTGGTGGCTCAGGCATGAGAGCCTCTTTGCATAACCTTTATGCTATCTACCCCCACCCTATATTTTTTAATATTTTATTTATTTATTTATTTATTTTCCTCTTTTGTTGCCCTTGGTTTTTTTATTGTTGTGGTTGTTATTATTGTTGTTATTGATATTGTTGTTGCCGAATAGGACACAAAGAAATGGAGAAAGAAGGGGAAGATAGAGATGGGGAGAGAAAGACACCTGCAGACCTGTTTCACTGCTTGTGAAGCGAACCCCTGTAGGTGGGAAGCTGGGAGATTGAACCAGAATCCTTATGCCGGTCCTCGAGTTTTGTGCCATGTGCACTTAATCCCCTGCACTATAGCCCAACCCCCCTATTTTATTTTTATTGACTAAGTTGCAAAATATGGCAAAACTTAGCTGAGTATGTTATAAATATTACCTCTCTGAACTCCCCTACTTTAAGAAAGAATAATATTCAGGAATTCAGAGGAAATGTTTCATAGTAAAGTTTAGAGCCAGTTAATGACCAAAACAATGATTTTGGTTATAATCAATAGAAGAGCTCATATTTATGTGAACTTTCTGTATGCTTGGTATATTAGTTTTGGCCAGTCAAGAAGATGGTAGGATTAGATGTGCAGAAATTTATTGGAGTAAAATCTATGAACTATAAAGTTAGCAGCAAAGTTATAAAGGGAAAGCCTTTAGACTACAACATTGGTTTTATCTCTGTGAAATAAATGGAAGGAAGTGGGACCAGGCATTAGCACACTTGCCTGAACACATGTTACAGTGCCCAAGAACACAGGTTTGAGCCTCCTGTCACCATGTGCAGGGGGAAAGCTTAGTAGGCGAACAGCAGTGTTGCAGATCTCTCTCTTTCTCTTTCCCTCTCTGTCTCCCCCTTCCCTCTTGATTTCTCTCTGTTTCTATCCAGTAAATTAAATTAAAAAAGAAGAGGGGAAAGCAATTTTTTTTTTTTACTGAATAGAATTGAGTAGGAAGAATCAGATAGCAAACTTCATGAAATTTCTCCGTAGACATATGGGGAATCTTTGAGCCAAAGTCATCTGTTGCAAGAGGCTTTGATCTCCTAGGAATAGGCCTGCACAAGTATCCCTCTTCTCAGTCATTAACTGTATGCCAGAAAGGACCCTGGAGGAAGCATGACATTTCAACCACATGGTGATAGATCCAAAGAGGTTGTCAGACAATTATGCCTCTTTGTAGCAAATGATATCAGTGGCTTATTTTAATAGCTACCACAGTGAAGTTTTGTGCTAGGAGATCAATCAAATATATTCCTGCTCCTATGTAATCCAATTGATCCTATAGTTTATAATTGTAATCCAATTGATCCTATAGATTATAGGTGCTGTTAGTGTGTATACTGTCCAGATGATGAAACTGAGACACAGAGGATTGTTTTGTTTGTTTTTGCCTCCAGGGTTATTGCTGGGGCTCGGTGCCTGCACCACCAATCCACTGCTCCTGGAGGCTATTTTTTCCCCTTTTGTTGCCCTTGTTTTATTTTTGTTGTAGTGGTTATTATTATTGTTGTTGTTAGTGATGTCATTGTTGGATAGGACAGAGATAATTGGAGAGAGGAAGGGAAGACAGAGAGGGGGAGAGAAAGATACTCTCTCACTTAGATCAACGAAGCAGAGAATCAACAAAGACACAAGAGAATTAAATGAAGAGATGGACAGACTAGACCTCCTGGACATTTTCAGAGTTCTTCACCCCCAAAAAACTGGAATACATCTTCTTTTCAAATCCACACAGCACATTCTGAAGGATAGACCACATGTTAGGCCACAAAGACAGTATCAACAAATTCAAGAGTATCAAATCAACCCAAGTATCTTCTCAGACCACAGTGGAATAAAGCTAACATTTAACAACAAACAGAAAATTACTAAAAGTCACAGAATTTGGAAACTAAACAATATACTGCTTAAGAACTGCTGGGTCAGAGAGACACTTGAGCAAGAGATTCAAATGTTCCTGGAAACAAATGAAAATGAAGACACAAGCTATCAAAATATTTGGGGCACAGCTAAAGCAGTACTAAGAGGGAAACTCATAGCCATACAATCACATATTAGAGAACAAGAAAAAGCTCAAATAAATTACCTTACTGCATGCCTTAAGGACTTAGAGGAAGAGGAACAAAGGGACCCTAAAGAAACCAGAAGGATGGAAATCACTAAAATTAGAGCAAAAATAAACAACAGTGAAAATAAGAGAACCATACAAAAGATCAATGAAGCCAAATGTTGGTTCTTTGAAAAATTAAACAAGATTGACAAACCCCTAGCCAGACTCACTAAAAAAAGGGGGTGAAGAAGACTCAAATAAATAGAATTGTAAATGATAGAGGAGATATCACAACTGACACCACAGAAATCCAGAAAATCATGTGAAACTTCTATGAAGAACTATACACCACCAAGCTAGAGAATCTGGAAGAAATTGAAGAATTCCTAGAAACATATGCCCTTCCAAAACTGAACCAAGAAGAACTACAAAACCTAAATGCACCAATCACAGACAAAGAAATCGAAACAGTTATTAGGAATCTTCCCAACAACAAAAGTCCTGGACCAGATGGCTTCACAAATGAATTCTACAAAACGTTCAGGAAACAGTTAATACCTATACTTCTAAAGCTCTTCCACAAGGTCAAAGAAACAGAAACACTCCCTTCCACCTTCTATGAAGCCAATATCACCCTGATACCAAAAGCAGATAGGGACACAACAAAAAAGGAAAACTACATACCAATATCTCTGATGAACATAGATGCCAAAATATTAAACAAGATCCTGGCCAACCAGATACAGCAGTATATCAAAAAGATTGTTCATAATGACCAAGTGGGATTTATCCCAGGAATGCAAGGCAGGTTCAACATATGTAAGTCAATCAGTGTCATTCACCACATCAATAAAAGCAAAACCAGAAACCACATGATTACCTCAATAGATGCAGAGAAAGCCTTTGACAAAATCCAACACCTATTCATGCTTAAAACACTACAAAAAAATGGGAATAGATGGGAAATTCCTCAAGATAGTAGAGTCCATATATAGCAAACCTACAGCCAACATCATACTCAATAGACAGAAGCTGAAAGCATTCCCCCTCAGATCAGGCTCTCCATTATCACCATTACTCTTCAACATAGTATTGGAAGTTCTTGCCATAGCAATCAGGCAAGAGAAAGAAATCAAAGGAATACAGGTTGGAAGGGAAGAAATCAAGCTCCCACTATTTCCAGATGATATGATAGTATACATAGAAAAAAACTAAAGAATCTAGCAGAAAACTTCTGGAAGTTGTTAGCCAATATAGCAAGGTGTCAGGCTATAAAATCAATGTACAAAAATCAGTGGCATTTTTTTATGCAAACACAAAATATGAAGAAGAAGACATCCAGAAATCACTCCCATTTACTGTTGCAGCAAAAACAATAAAATACCTAGGAATAAAGCTGACCAAAGAAGTGAAAGACTTGTATACTAAAAACTATGAGTCACTCTTCAAGGAAATAGAAACTGATACCAAGAAATGGAAAGACATCCCATGCTCATGGATTGGAAGAATATCATCAAAATGAATATTCTCCCCAGAGCCATATACAAATTTAATGCAATACCCATCAAAGTTCCACCAAGCTTCTTTAAGAGAATAGAACAAAAACTACAATCATTTATCTGGAACCAGAAAACACCTAGAATTGCCAAAACAATCTTGAGGAAAAGAAATAGAAATGGAGGCATCACACTCCCAGATCTCAAACTATATTATAAGGCCATCATCATCAAAACAGCCTGGTACTGGAACAAAAATAGGCACACAGACCAGTGGAACAGAATTGAAAGCCCAGAACTAAACCCCCACACCTATGGACATCTAATCTTTGATAAGGGAACCCAAAGTATTAAATGGAGGAAAGAGGCTCTCTTCAATAAATGGTGCTGGGAAAGCTGGGTTGAAACATGCAGAAGAATGAGACTGAACCATCTTATCTCACTGGAAACAAAAAATAAACTACAAATGGATTAAGGACATGGATGTTAGACCAGAAACTATCAAATACTTAGAGGAAATCATTTCCCACCTAAACCTCAAGGACATCTTTGATGAAACAAACCCAATTACAAGGAAGACTAAAGCAGAACCAAACCAATGGGACTACATCAAATTGAAAAGCTTCTGCACAGCCAAAGAAACTATCACACAAAGAGACCCCTCACAGAATGGGAGAAGATCTTCACATGCCATACATCAAACAAGCGACTAATAACCAACATATACAAAGAGCTCAGCAAACTTAGCAACAACAACAAAAAAAATGGCCCTATTCAAGAAGTCCTGAGATTCCCAAAATAGACATGATGGGCCTAAACCTTGAATAAACCCCTCTCTTCATTGTTACTGGTCATTCCTATCAGGAATAACACAATAGACCCCTTTATGAGCCCCCATAGGACATTGCCCTCAACTTGGATCAACAATAGTAGAAAATCTTCATCCTCTGAAGGGGTGCTGGACAATATAGTCTATGCTACACATGAGGAAGATGGGTCCTGATACTGGGGCAGCTTGGAATGTTCCTACTGAGAATACAGAATGTGACCTCAGACCTACAGAGGTCTCATAGGCTCCTAAGCTGAATATGGGCCCCAGATCACATCAAATCGATGAGGCTTACAGTCAACAATATGTATACACCTTTCCCATATTTGGAAGCCATTCTCTTCCCTGATCCAGCTTTCTGGTCCTTCTGCCAGCTATGACACCACCTCCCTAGACAATAATTAGGATCCACCTGCATATCATATTTCAGGCTCAGGCAAAAAAAAAAAAAAAAAAAAACTAGTATAGCCACAGGCCCTTTGGAATATAACTAAAATATGCCTACTAGCTATCTACAAAATGGAGGGCCCCCCAACTCTTCATCTGCACTATTCCAGCCTTTAGGTCCATAATTGGTCAACTATTTGTTTGGCTTTGTATGTTAACTCTCTTGTCAACCACCACGTTCCAGATGCTAGCAGGATGCCAACCAGACTTCCCTGGACAGACAACCCCACCAATGTGTCCTGGAGCTCTGCTTCTCCAGAACCCTTCCCCACTAGGGAAAGAGAGAGACAGGCTGGGAGTATGGATCGACCTGTCAATGCCCATGTTCAACAGGGAAGCAATTACAGAAGCCAGACCTTCAACCTTCTGCATCCCATAATGACCTTGGGTCCATACTCTCATAGGGTTAAAGAATAGGAAAGTTATCAGGGGAGGGGATAGGATACAGAGTTCTGGTGGTGGGAATTATATGAAGTTATACCCCTCTTATCCTATGGTTTAGTCAGTGTTTCCTTTTTATAAATAAAAAAATTTTTAAAAAGAAAGATAGATAGACACCTGCACCCACTTCATCGCTTGTGAAGTGGCTCCCCTGCAGATGGGGAGCCAGGGGCTCGAACCAGGATCCTTACACGAGTCCTTGCACTTTGCACCACCTGCACTTAACCCGCTGCGCTACCATCCGACCCCCAACACAGAGGATTGTTAAATAGCTTATCCACAGTCACGAAGCAAAAGGAGTACTCAAACTGATGCTCGAGCCATTTTAACTGCTTAGCCATTTCATCTATTAAGCTTCAATAACTTATTGGTTGTGTAAATTTGGACAAATCGGGGCTGGGTGGTGGCGCACCTGGTTGAGCACACATGTTACAGTGCACAAGGACCTGCATTCAAGCCCCTGATTCCCACCTGCAGGGGGAAGGCTTCATGAGTGGTGACACAGGTCTGCAGGTGTCTCTCTGTCTCTCTTCCTCTCTCTCTCTCTCTCTCCACGTTCCTTCTTGATTTCTGACAGTCTCTGTGCAGTAAATAGAAAGATTAAAAAAATTAAATTTGGACAAATCATTTAACATTTTTGACATATGTGTCCTCATTTTTAAGGGTGAATGTTGTCCCTTTCCCACGAAATCTATCTTTGTTCAGCTTTGGTTTTGAGTTCAGACAATGTCAGTTTCTTTCCTTCATGTTGTTTTTTTTCTCATCTAGGACACTCATCTTTTCCTTTATTTATCTCATCCTCACAGCTATCTGCTTCAGTTTTGTTCACACACCCACAAGCTTCTGTCTGACCTCATAGCTCCTAGATGCAGTTCATATGTAAAGTATGTAGCAAGTGCCCAGAACTTCTGAAAATTCATTTTAAAAAGCCTCAAAAACATGTAGCTAACATTGTCTCATTCACTTAACTGCTTTATGGCTATGAACCATATCCAAGAGGGAAAATCGAGAATATATCTTTTCTCTGTTTAATTGGGGGGCACACAATTATTTATTTTTAATAGTGATGTAATGTTGATTTACATAATTATGAGATACCTCAGATATTATAGCGTTATAACTATTATAACATGATAATAACATTTATATATAATCACATATAGATAATCATTATAATATTATAATAACCATTCCACACCCCACCACCAGAGTTATATCTCCCTGTTCCCCCCACTGTAAACTGTGGTAATTTTCACAGGGTCACAGATATGAGTTGACCAGTATTTCTATGACTGTATATATTTGCCCTTTTTTTTTTTTCTTATGGTCCTGCCTTCTCTTCCTAACTGAGTCACACCTACACCTATTAATAATTTTGAATGTCCTTCTTTTTTCCCTTTTCTCTACATGTCCTGATGGAATAGGAATTCAGAACTCTCTGGTTATCTTCCCCTAATATTTCTCCCCCTCTGGAAGCATGGACCAAAACTTCTTTATGGGGTGCATAAGGTGGGAGTTCTGGCTTCTGTAATTGCTTCTCCTCTATACATGTGTGTTGGCAGGTTGATTTATACTCCCAGCCTGTTTCTATCTTTAACCACTAGGGCTCTGGAGGGGTGAGGTACTGGGGCACATTGGTGACATCTTCTGTCCAGGAGGTCATGATAGAATCATAGTATCTACAACTTGGTGGCTTAAAGGTGGTAAGATATAAAGTAGGATATAGTGTTTAATAAACAGGAATCAAGAAGTAGAAACAGAGCAGATGACTATAGGGACCTTGGGGTGGAGAGAAGCTAGGAAGTCTAATTTTAAGTATGTTCTTACGAGCCCATGACTTTAATAATTTCTGCTTGAACTTGATAGCTAACATGCAGGTGGCTCAAAGATACTGTCTGTAAAGATGATGTTAGAGTTGAGAATAGGGTTAGGGAAGAAGGAAGCTCTTAAACTTGAAGAAAGTATATAGATACAATAAACTGTTTACCTCATCCCTCTGACCCAGGGCCCATGTCTATTCATACTTAGCACAGGAGCCTGTGTGACCTCTGAGTCCCATAGTCAGAGTTCACATTCATGGTCACAGCTGGGAACATTCTAGGCTGCACTCATTTCAGGATGAATCTTCCTTAAGTGGCAGTGCAGGATGACCCAGCCTCCCTTCAGAGAGTGGGGCAGTCCCTACCACCGCTGCTTTATAATGAGGGCAAAGTCCTGGAGTGGTCCACAAAAGGGCTTATGATGACATTCCTGATTGAAGTGACCAGTGATGGTGGAGAGAGGGATATACTAGATGTCTAGGCCCATCATATCTGTGTGGAAACCCAAGGATTCCTGACTAGGGCTCCAGATGATAGAGTGGCCTGGTAGTGACCCAGAAGCCCACCATTAATTGCCCCAGTCTCTTGCCCTTATCCAGCTTTTGTCGTCTTTGCTATCTGAGGAGTTTAGAGTTTCTCCCGGTTGTTAAAGCCTAGCATTGTCATTTATAGTATCCAAACTGATAATAGGTTTATGGGATCTGTCTTAAAGTTAGGGAGGAAATACATGTTGGATGGAGCAATTACATTTAAAAATATTTTAATTACTTTTATGTGTATGTAAGAGAGAGTGTGTGTCTGCATATATAATTGTACATGCAAAACACACTCAACTCTTACCAGAAACAGAACCTGGGACTTCATGCATTTAAGCCCAGTCCTCTACCAGAGAGATACTTCCTTACCACTGAAATTACATTTTTATGAAATAATTACATTCTCTCCCTCTGTAATTTTTTGCTCCCAGGGTTATCACTGGGGCTCGGTGCCTGCAATATAAATCTACGGCTCCTGGCAGCCACCTTGTATTTATTGTTGTTGTTGCTGCTGTTGTTGTTACTGGATAGGACAGAGAGAAACTGAGAGAAGAGGGGAAGACAGAGAAGAGGAGACAAAGATAGACACCTGAGACCTGCTTCACCACTTGTAAAGCGACCTCCCTGCAGGTGGGGAACTGGGGGCTCAAACCTGAGTCCTTGCGCTTCACACTATGTGCACTTAACTTAGTGCGCTACTGCCCAGCTCCCAATTTCATTCTTAAAAAAAAGATTGTTTATATATTTTCATGAAGGAGAGATACAGAGAGAAAGAGAGGGTGTAGGGGCAGGGGGAGGAGGAGAAACGCACCACTACATTGCTCAGTTCTGCCTTATGGGGGTTTTGGGGATTGAAAATCTCTTGTATAACCATTACGCTCTCTCTTACTTTTCTTATAACAATTCTTTGCTATTTTATTTTATAATTTTTCCCACTAGAGTTATTGTTGGGCTCAGTGCCTGCATGCAGCCTTTTAAAAACTTTCTCTTTCTTTCTTTCTTTCTTTCTTTCTTTCTTTCTTTCTTTCTTTCTTTCTTTGTTTCTTTCTTTCTTTCTTTCTTTCTTCTATTATATGTGCTAGGCCAGAGAGAACTTGGTAGAGGAAGGAGAGGGAAAGATAGGTGCCTGAAGACCTGTTTCACTCCTCTGATATGTTCCCCCTCCAAGTGGGAAGCAGGGGCTTGAACTCTGATCCTTGAGCATGGTAGATTGTGCACTCAACCCGGTGCACCACTGCCTAACCACATCTGTATTTTTTCCTATGTGGCACCAGGGAATGCATTTAGGTCTTAATGCATGAATGACACTGGTGAGTGGCCTTCTAGATGTTTTTTTGTTGTTGTTGTTGTTTGTTTGTTTTGTTTTTTTCCTTCAGTCTTCATTTAGAGAGTCAGAAAGAAAGAAAACCAGAGCAAGGGTGGAGAAAGACAGGGAAGGGGAGGGAGGGAGGGAGGGAGAGGGACAGAAAGAGAGAGAGAAGGAGAGGGAGAAGAAGGGAGAAGGAGGAAGAGGGAGAGGAAGAAGGAGAAGGAGATGGAGGGAAAGGAAGAGGGAGAGAAAGGGAGGGAGAGGGTGGTGGTAGGAGAGAGAGGGGATGGGGGAGAGAGAGAGAGAGAGAGAGAGAGGGCGATGCAGAGAAATGATAGAGGCAAAGAAAAGAGAAACCCCTCAGCACCATCCCATCATCCATGATGCTCTCTGATGCTTCCCATGGTGCTTAGTGGTGCTGTGGCCCAGATTCAGGGTCTTGCACTTGGAAAGGTAGATTTTCTACCATATGAACTCTTTCTAGTCTCTCTTTACTCTTTTCTGCAGTCTCAAATATTATTAGTATCTAGTTCCTTAATGGATGTATTTTAACAGTGGACCATATTTTCTTTCTTTCTTTCTTTCTTTCTTTTTTTTTTACTGGAGGTAGAGTGTATAACATGAGATTAGTTATAAAGTATTTATACCAGATGACATTATATTTGTTGGATGGCATAAAACAATTATGATTGCCAATAAATTGGAAAGTATTTCAGTTACAAAAGATGTAGACATCTGGTTTTATTGAAAACATAAAATGGTTATTTCCAGTTTCCATTTTTTTTTGTTGTGTAATGCAATAGAAATGTGCCTCTCTTTGATTTTAGAATTCTGAATTATTTAAAGGAATCAGTTCATTCTCCATTTCAAGTGAGTTAGACAAAGTTCATTAAGGTATCTGATTCCTAGCATGCCCCCCACATTCAGAGATCATGTTCATGCCACAGAGAGGTTTATCTACTTTTAAAACTACAAATGCTGTCCAAATGAAAAGCTTTTCAATTTAATGCCTTTGTACAACTTTGGACTTTACGTAAGATCCTTAACAGTGGAGAGGGTCACAGTAAAGCCCCTATTGTGAGACATTCGACAGCTTTAGAAGTCCCAAGGTCCTGTGTATTTATGTCCCATAAGATCTAGTGGATTTGCAAATCGATATCATGAGATACATGTCAGTAGCATATATTCTTGGTAAGTGTTTGCCAACTGTGACCTTGATGGGCCCCAGAAAATTCTTTTAAGGAAGTGAAGCATTTTAACCTGAAATAAAACAAAACACACTGAAGAAATTTTGTTTTTGACTCTGAAACTAAAGGTTGTCTTTTATGGAGACTCTACTTGGCAGTTATACTTTAGATTCACTTAATAAATGGAAGAAGGAGAGAGAGATTAATTATGTATTCATTAATCAAGATGACAAAATTAAATACTTTGAGAAATGGGTTCCATGAGGAGGATATTATGCAATGTCTTTACCGATGAAAAGATGCAGAAATCTCTGCCGTAGATTGGTGATTAATAGTGGTCTTTGCACTGGCCAGTGGCCTACCTGGTAGAGCACACATGTTACAATGTGCAAGGACCTGGGTTTCAACCACTCATCCCCACGTGCAGGGGAAAGGTTTCATGAGAGACAAAGTAGTGCTATTGGTGTCTCTTTTTCTTTTCTTTTTTAAAAAATATTTTATTTATTTATCAATGAGAGGGATAGGAAGAGGGAGAGAAAGAACCAGACATCACTCTGGTACATGTGCTGCTGGGGATTGAACTCAGGACCACATGCTTGAGAGTCCAATGTTTTATCCACTGCTCCACCTCCACAGGTGTCTCTTTTTCTTTCTCCCTCTCTGTCTTCCCTTCCCCTTTGAATTCTTTCTGGTTCTTTCCTATTAAAAAAACATTAAAAAATAAATCTGTTATCAAACAATAGTCTAACTTTCTTTTAGGGAAATAGAAGGAAAACAGAAAGTCAGCCCATCTTCTCCTCTATGTATGCCCGCATCCATTCTTTCAACCGACTGATCGAGTTGTCTGATCAGATTTGATAGTGTGGATTGTGGGGAGAAAGCAGTTCAGTGGAAGAGACTGGGAAATCGCACACAAATTGACAAGGAAATTACATGTTTGAAATAGGAGATCTTAGTAATGTTTCAACAACCTGATCATACATAATTGTATAATATATGTGAGTTCTGGGAAGAGAACACTTTCTATATGAATTTTTTCTGAGCTTCTAGAGGAGTGCTGAAAAAACAATGCTAGTTGAATCATACTTTGTACTTGACACAGACTTCAGGAGGGTTATGGTAGCTGCGGGGGGACAGAAACTGGATAAGTGTGATGTGCCAACTACACCCTTGCTATCTTATTTATTTTATTTTATTAAATCTTTTAAAAAAATTTTAAAAAATATTTATTTTCCCTTTTGCTGCCCTTGTTGTGGTTATTGATGTCGTTGTTATTGGATAGGACAGAGAGAAATCGAGAGAGGAGGGGAAGAGAAAGATAGACACCTGCAGACCTGCTTCACCGCCTGTGAGGGGGGGATCCTTACGCTGGATCCTTACGTCTTTGTGCTTTGTGTCATGTGCCCATAACCCGCTGCGCCACCGCCTGATTCCTGCTATCTTATTATTTTGAAAGTTACTATTATATCACTAAGAAAAAGAAAGAAAAAGAAAGCCAGAGACAAAAGGAAAACAGAACAAAAATTACTGATGATCTTATCCTAGTTTAGTTTGATAATGCTTTTCTTTTTTTTTTCTTTTTTTTTTTTGCCTCCAGGGTGATTGCTGGGGCCCAGTACCTGCCTGCACTATAAATCCACTGCAACTGTAGCCATTGTTAGATTTTTTTTTTTATAGGACAGAGAGAAATTGAGAGGGGATGATAGATACCAGCAGACGTGCTTCAACCACCTCGTGAAGCCTCCCACCCCCAGGTGGGGAGCAACCGTCTAGAGTCAGGCTCCTTACACTTCCTTTTATGTAGGATTGGCCTGGTGCTCCACCGCCCAGGTCTCCTTTTTAGGTTATTAATTAATTAATTAATTGATTGATTGATTGATTGATTAATTTTGCCTCCAGAGTTATTGCTGGAGCTCAGTGCCTGCATCATGAATCCTCTGCTCCTGGAGGCCATTTCCCCCCCTTTTGTTGCCCTTGTTGTAGTCTTGTGATTATTCTTGTTATTGTTGATGTCGTTCGTTGTTGGATAGGACAGAGAGAAATGGGGAGAGGAGGGGAAGACAGAGAGGGGGACAGAAAGACAGACACTTGCAGACCTGCTTCACTGCTTGTGAAGTGACTCCCCTGCAGGTGGGGAGCCAGGCGAATCGGGATTCTTCAGCCGGTCCTTGCGCTTTGCGCCACTTGCGCCTAACCGGCTGCGCTACCATTCGGCACCCTAATTAGTTTATTTTCACTACCAAGGTTATCACTAGTACTCTACATCTGCGTGTACCCACCATTTATGGTGGTTTATCCCCCCCCTTTTTTTTCTTTCTTTTTCATGGAGGGTGAGAAACACGGAAATATGTAGAGGAAAAAAGCTGGTGCCTTCCAAGTGTGGGCCTGGAGCTTGAACCCTGATCCTTTTGCACAGTGACACAATCATTCTGTTAGAGGATAAGGAAAATGAGGTTAGTGAAGGGTGAGGTACAGGTTCTTGCCCCACAGTGTGTGTGCAGGCAAGTGCTGCTTCCTTTTCTTGGAAGAGAGCTGAGGGACGAAATAGAGCTACAAGCAGAGTGAGGTGCTTTGAACTGTCTTTGAATGTTTTACCCACAGCAGCTATAATAATCATAAATCATCTTATCGTTAGGTTTTTCAATGTATTTTCTATATGTTTTGCCTCTTTTCCCAGGGAGGTCACGAGCTTGAAGTTAAAGAGTGACAGTGGTGGTGAGACGTAAAGGTATTAATTAGTTAAAACCAGATAACCTGCCAGTGATAACACCAAGGAACAAAAGCAGTAATGGGTCACTGTGTGCTGAAAGGGAGCCAAGAAGTGAGGTTCTACAGAAATCCATGTTTCCTTAGGGTCCTTTGGGCATTGTGGATGATATAGACTCTGTTGATGTGGGTACCAGGTGAGGGAGATGGCATTATTAATAGTTAATTCATTATACTTGTTAGAGAAGCAAAGTAAATGTGAATAAAAGCCCAAATCAGAGGTCCCTGGCTACCTCCATTGTGTTTTGAAAGAATGCTATTCTTTTTTTTTATTATGATAGCATGTCTATATTTTTTATTTTTGTTTATAAAAAGGAAACACTGACAAAAACCATTAAGAGCAACAGACTCCACACAGTTCTCACCACCAGAACTCCATATCTCACCCCTCCCCTGATAGTTTTCCTATTCTTTATCCCTCTGGGAGTATGGATCCAGGGTCATTATGGGATGCAGAAGCTATTCTAGACTGTGTCTTCCCTGACTGTGGGAGTTAATGTCTGTGTTCTAGTCCAACCACAGTGACTAACAGTACTTTTTGGAGTGAATGAATGATTAAGTAAATGAGTCAATGAATAAATCATGACCTTGGGAGTTTAAAATTGTGGTTTTTGTTTTGTTTTTACAGATTCTGAGTCTTACACATGCTAGGTTTCATTACTGCTTTTCCATTCAAATAGAGAGGTGGAGGGCTAAACACCAGACTACCACAAACCCTTCTGGTGCAAAATGTGTCTTTCAAACTTGGTTTGAGTTCCTAGCAAGCATGTGTCTTTCAAGTTGAAATGTATTCAACATACAGAATTGAACAACCAATGCGTCTTCTAGTGTTGGGACAGCTCTGATCTGGTCTGTTGGCAAGTTTAATGTTTACAACAAATGTTCTTTCTGAGTGCAGTGTTGTGATGGAAATCAGACATAGGATCCTAGACCTGTGACTTTGCATTGAACTACCTCCCGGACACAACATCTTTTTTCTATTTTTTAAAAGAAAAGAAAGGCAGAGGAATGAGTGTGTGCAAAGTGCCATGGAGTTCTCCCTGCTGTTCCCATACGGTGTGAGGGCTTGGACCCAGAACTTCACACTGAGTCAGCAGCCTGGTCACTATACAGTAAAGTGGGTTGTTTTTTTTTCCCTAATCATTTTTCTGTATAATGCATCTCCAGGAGTTTCCTGTTAGATGCAAATGTGTATCTGTAACCAACACACCTTCCAATAACCCCCTTCCCACCCCCTGGTGACTGCAATTCATTTTTAGGAGAGCTTTGTGTCTGCCTGATTTCAATGCTCCAGGCAGACTTTTCCCCCTTTCACTTTCCACTAGAAAGACAGAGGGACAAAAGACAGAGAGAGGAGAGCTACTACAGCTTCCCCTTTGGTGTTTCCATGCAGTTCTGGGTCTCAGCCCCAGATTCTTGCATATGGAATGTGCTCTCTCAATAGGAGGAGCTACCTTCAGACCCCAAGCTTGAAGTCTTTTACAAGAAAACAATAAATAATTACAAGTAATTCTTCTTTCCTGTGGATATTTTCTCAAACGTATGTTTATTTATTAATGTATGTTCTAATTCATTTGTTAAGCAACGAGAATGTAAAGAAGCAGAAGAATGGGGGGGGGTAGATAGCATAATGGTTATGCAAAGAGACTCATATACCTGAGGCTCCAAAATCCCAGGTTCAGTCCCCCACCCCACCATAAACCAGAGCTGATCAGTGCTCTGGTAAAAATAAAAAAGGGGGGGGGATAGGGAGTCTGGGCTGTAGTGCAGTGGGTTAAGCACAGGTGGCACAAAGCATAAGAACCGGCGTAAGGATCCCGGTTAGAGCCCTGGCTCCCTCACCTGCAGGGGAATCACTTCACAAGCGGTCACCTCACAAGTGGTGAAGCAGGTCTATAGGTGTCTATCTTTCTCTCCCCCGTCTTCCTCCCCCTTTCCATTTCTCTCTGTCCTATCCAACAACAATGACAACAATAATAACTACAACAATAAAACAACAAGGGCAACAAAAGGGAATAAGTAAATAAAATAAATATTAAAAAAGATTTTTAAGAAAAAGGGGGAATAGAAACAAGAAGTAGAAGAATGTAAATGAAGCAGAAACCCAGTGCTCATGGAGTGATACTCTCGTAAGGGAGTTAAGTACTTAAATGGAGGGCCAGATGGTGGTGTACCTGGTTGAGCACTCAAATTACTGTGCACAAGGACCCAGGTTCAAACCCCTGGCCCCCACCTGCAGGGGAAAACCTCCACAAGTGGTGAAGTAGGGCTGCAAGTGTCTTTCTGTCTCCCCCTCCCTTCTCAGTTTCTCTCTGTCTCTATCTAAACTAAATAATTAATTAAAATAATACATAAATGGATATTTTTTCTGCACCCCATAATGACACTGGGTCCATACTCCCAGAGGGATAAAGAATAGGAAAGCTATCAGAGGAGGGGATTGGATATGGAGTTCTGGTGGGAATTGTGTAGAGTTGTACTGTTCTTATCCTATGTTTTTTGTCAGTGTTTCCTTTTTATAAATAAAAATTATAAAATAGTAAAATGAATGGATATTTGCCATAAAATGTGATTGTGTTCTCCAGGAGGTGATTGGATAATGCCTGGGGCATATGATGAAAGTCAGGACAAATAATAACAGAAAAAAAGTAAGACAATGTAAGAGGGTTGCATGATAATTCACCTGGATAATTACCTGTGTTGTCATGTGTTCAAACAAATGAATTCTTCAAAACCTTCAAAGAAGAACTAATACCTCTACTTTTAAAAGTCTTCCAGAAGATTGAAGACACTGGAATACTCCCTTCCAGCTTCTATGAAGCCCACATCACTCTAATACCAAAAGCAGACAGGGACACAACCAAAAAAGAAAACTACAAACCAACATCTCTGATGAACATAGAGGCTAAAATATTGAACAAAATTCTAGCCAACCGGATACAGCAGTATATTAAAAAGATTGTTCATCATGACCAAGTGGGGTTTATCCTAGGCATGCAAGGTTGGTTTAATATGTGTAAATCAATCAACGTGATCCACCACATCAGCAAAAGCAAAACCAAAAACCACATGGTCATATCAATAGATATAGAGAAAGCCTTTGACAAAATACAACAGCCCTTTATGATCAAAACAATACAAAAAATGGGAATAGATGGAAAATTCCTGAAGATAGTAGAGTCTATATATAGCAAACCTACAGCCAACATCATACTCAATGGTGAAAAACTGGAAGCATTTCCCCTCAGATCAGGTACTAGACAGGGCTGCCCACTATCACCACTACTATTCAACACAGTGTTGGAAGTTCTTGCCATAGCAATCAGGCAGGAGCAAGAAATTAAAGGGATACAGATTGGAAGAAAAGAAGTCAAACTCTCCCTATTTGCAGATGACATGCTGGTATACATAGAAAACCCTAAGGAATCCAGCAAGAAGCTTTTGGAAGTCATCAGGCAATGCAGTAAGGTGTCAGGCTACAAAATTAACACTCAAAAGTCAGTGGCGGGGAGTCGGGCGGTGGCGCAGTGGGTTAAGCGCACGTGGCACAAAGTGCAGGGACCGGCGTAAGGATCCCGGTTCGAGCCCCCGGCTCCCCACCTGCAGGGGAGTCGCTTCACGGGCAGTGAAGCAGGTCTGCAGGTGTCTATCTTTCTCTCCCCTCTCTCTCTGTCTTCCCCTCCTCTCTCCATTTCTCTCTGTCCTATCCAACAACAAAGCAACGTCAACAATGGCAATAATAACCGCAACGAGGCTGCAACAACTAGGGCAACAAAAGGGGAAAAATAGCCTCCAGGAGCCGTGGATTCATGGTGCAGGCACCGAGCCCAGCAATAACCCTGGAGGAAAAAAAAAAAAAGTCAGTGGCATTCCTCTATGCAAACACTAAGTTATAAGAGGTTGAAATCCAGAAATCAATTCCTTTTACTATAGCAACAAAAACAACTCTTTTTCACATAAATCTTAAAGGCATCTTCAATGAAATGAATCCAGTTACAAAGAAGATTAAGGCAAGCATAAATCTGTGGGACTACATCAAATTAAAAAGCTTCTGCACAGCAAAAGAAACCACTACCCAAACCAAGAGACGCCTCACAGAATGGGAGAAGATCTTTACATGCCATGCATCAGACAAGAGGCTAATAACCAGAATATATAAAGAGCTTGCCAAAACTCAACAAGAAGAAAACAAATAACCCCATCCAAAAATGGGGGGAGGACACAGACAGAATATTCACCACAGAAGAGATTTAAAAGGCTGAGAAACACATGAAAAAATGCTCCAAGTCTTTGATGGTCAGAGAAATGTAAATAAAGGCAACAGTGAGATAACACTTCACTCCTGTGAGAATGTCAGACATCAGAAAAGGTAGCAGCAGCAAATGCTGGAGAGGTTGTGTGGTCAAAGGAACCCTCCTACACTGCTGGTGGGAATGTCAGTTGGTCCAACCTCTGTGGAGAACAGTCTGGAGATCTCTCAGAAAGCTAGAAATGGACCTACCCTATGACCCTGCAATTCCTCTCCTGGGGATATATTCTAAGGAACCTAACACGCCCATCCAAAAAGATCTATGTACACTTACGTTCTTAGCAGCACAATCTGTAATTGCCAAAACCTGGAAGCAACCCAGGTGTCCAACAACAGATGAGTGGCTGAGCAAGTTGTGGTATATATACACAATGGAATACTACTCAGCTATAAAAAAATGGTGACTTCACCATTTTCAGCCGATGTTGAATGGATCTTGAAAAATTCATGTTAAGTGAAATAAGTCAGAAACAGAAGGATGAATATGGGATGAGCTCACTCTCAGGCAGCAGTTGAAAAACAAGATCAGAAGACAAAACACAAGTAGAACCTGAACTGGAATTGGTGTATTACACCAAAGTAAAAGACTCTGGTGTGGGTGGTGGGGAGGGGGAGAATACAGATCCAAGAAGATGACAGAGGACCTAGTGGGGGTTGTATTGTTATATGGAAATCTGAGAAATGTTATGCATGTGCAAACTATTGTATTTACTGTCAAATGTAAAACATAAATTCCCCAATAAAGAAATGAAAGAGAGAGAGAGAGAGAGAGAGAGAGAGAGAGAGAGAGAGAGATGGAGACAAAGTTAAAATGTGACTACCTTGGCATCCACCTTTCGAACTCAATCCTCCCTCACTCTACTCTAATGCAATTTAGTAGATGTCGGATAGAAGCTAACAGAGTTAAGAGGAACTCCATGTAATCTCACTAACATTCTTAGAACATGATGTTCAAGGTTTTATGGTCAAGGATATTTGCACTTGCATTTATAGAATACTAAGTGCCAATCTCAGACACAGTGAAAAAGGCCTTGCTCTAAGGGTGATATTCCAAGCAAAAACAAAAGCTGCCTTTTTTAAATTAGTGATTTACTACTGATTTACAGAATTATGGGATTTGTTCTGTGAATACTGAAGATTAGGCTTAGCATAGTATCAATGAATTTGCTAGCCAATTCACTTACCTCTCTGAAGTCCACTGTTGAGTGTAAGTTGTCATAAAATTCAAGCCTGAGGGGAGATTATGACAAAAGGTTATAGACCTACCTTTTTCTGCTGGCCACTCAGCCACTTTGATGCTATTTATTAGTGCAGTTTCCTTTAAGGTGGAAGCACATTAATTGAATGTATGGTACTTGATCATTCTCAATCTATGTCTAATTTTTCATGCTTACAGTGAACTACCCAAAAATCCACACCCAAATCTTCGCATATTATGATCTCATGAGCTGGTATTTATTTAGTGCCCATTTGCTATGTGGCAGATGCTGTCCCTTGCATTAGTTACAGGACTCCTGAAGTTTAATCCCTTGAGGTCAATCTTTTAATCTGCTAATAAGTTGCAGTCATTTGTTTAGAATTTTGAATGGAGTGATAGGGATTTTAAACATTTAAAAAATATATTTTATTTGTTTTCCTTTTTGTTGATCTTGTTTGTATTGCTGTTGTGGTTATTATTGTTGTTATTGATGTCGCCATTGCCGGATAGAAGAGAGAGATATGGAGAGAGGAGGGGAAGACAGAGATGGGGAGAGAAAGATAGACACTTGCAGACCTGCTTCACCGCCTGTGAAGCGACTCCCCTGCAAGTGGGGAGCGGGGGGCTCAAACCCAGATGCTTACGCAGGTCCTTGCCCCTTGCGCTACGTTCACTTAACCCACTGCGCTACCACCCAACCCAATTTAAACTTTTTTTTTTTTTTATGGAAGTTAACATCACACCTTAACATAAAGTCTCAGATAGGCATCAGAAATCAACTTGTACATCTGCTACGTTGAATCTATTTGTGGGATTCTGAATGATATCTACAGAAGTCAACCTTAATTTAAAATGGATTGTACACTGCATGGAAGAAGGCAAGAACCGTTTATCTTTCTCGGACCCTTTCATCCCACTGTGTTCAGTAGTTCCGTGCCTATCCCATAGTGTGTGTCTGTTAAGGAGCTACTGTGAATGCAGGGCTGAAATGGAGCTCTTCTCTCTGGCCATATCCCTGTGGTGTGGCACACACTGTGTGTACAGAATGAGCTCTCCATAAAAGTCTGCTGCCGGTAGGATGGCAAAAGATGTTGTTGATACTCAGTGGCCTTCTGCTTGGAGTGTGTAGTTGCCAGCCCATCTCCAGTGTTGTATTCAGTGTCTGTATGGCTGTGCAGCATCATGTAGTTCTGCTTGTTGATGTCTTGTGGTAGGTGCTTATGATACCTGAAGGCCCACAGGCAGCAGGCACGGAAATGTGATTTTTTTGTGGGGAGACACAAAAAATTTATGGCCAAACAGGAAAAGAAAAGTTTTCTCTGGGACTTGACTGGGACAGGTAGGATTTCAGGCCCCACTTCTGATTGTCTTCTGTTGTGATTGCTACCACCATCGTCATCTGCCCATAGCTGTCAGTTTCCCTAAGTACAGCACTTTGATAGAATTTTTTTTTCTTTTAAAATATTTATTTATTTTCCCTTTTGTTGCCCTTGTTTTATTGTTGTAGTTATTATTGATGTTGTCATTGTTGGACAGGAAAGAGAGAAATGGAGAGACGAGGGGAATACTTGAGAGAAGGGAGAAAGAGACACCTGTAGACCTGCTTCACCACCTGTGAAGTGACTCCCCTGCAGGTGGGGAGCCAGGGGCTCGAACCGGGATCCTTACACTGGTAATTGTGCTTTGTGCCACTGCTCAACTCCCCCCCCCCCCATAGAATTTTTTTTTTTTTAAGGTAGCAGAATTGGGTCCAACCAGTGTAAGATGTTAGATAGCAAAACTAACTTTGACATGAAAGGGTCATTGCACTAAACAAGGGAGAGAGGAGAGCAAAGGAAAACAAGAATGAAACAGAAGCAGGCTCTGAGTTGGGGTGGAAAGAAAACCAGCTCATAGTACTTTAACGAGTGTTTTAAAGTTTTCTTTATGGAAAAGCATAGATTTAAGGCGAATGTCATCTCTTAGTTGTTGGCTTTTAAAAAGACTTTTAAAAAGAGTGGGGGACAGGTGCTGGTGCACCTGGTTGAGCGCACTAGTTACAGTGTGTAAGGACCTGGGTTCAAGCCCCTGCTCCCCACTTGCAGGGAGGAAAGCTTCACAAGTGGTGCAGTAGGGCTGCAGGTTTATCTCTCTCTCTCCCTCCCTCCTCCCCTCCCTTCCCTCCTTCCCTCCTTCTTTTCTCATCTTCTGGCTGTCTCTAGTCAATAAACAAATAAAGATAATTTTAAAAATAAAAAAATATTAAAAGGAAGAATAAAATTCTATTTAAGCTTTGGCAGGCAAGAGGGGTGGGGTACCTGGGCTAAAGTTGTCTCTGCTACTTGCCTTACCACAGAATGTTTTGGCTTTCGAGGGGGGAGGGGAAGCAGAGTTTTATGTGGTGATGGAAATAGAAGTTAGGACTCATGCCTGAAAGCCCTGCAGTGTGCCAGCTATGCCACTACCTGAACTCTGTAATGCTTTGCAGATATTCAGACGCAGACTTTACCACTTAGCTTCTGATTTTAGGAGATAGGGAGGGAGAGTGATTTCTGCCCTTCTTCACTCCTGAGGGCTTAGTGAGAATGTAGTGAAATAATGTATCTGAATCTACTTTATAAACAATCAAACTATATAGAAAAGGAGCTCTTGAGAGTCGGGCGGTAGTGCAGCGGGTTAAGCGCAGGGGCACAAAGCACAAGGACCGGCGTAAGGATCCGGTGGTGAAGCAGGTCTTGTAAGTATCTTTCTCTCCCCCTCTCTGTTTCCCCCTCCTTTCTCCATTTTTCTCTGTCCTAGCCAACAATGACAGCAACGACAACAACGACATCAATGATAACTACAACGATAAAACAAAGGCAACAAAAGGGAAAATAAATAAATATAAAAAGCTTTAAAAAAGAAAAAGAGTTCTTGTAATAATTTCAGGTCAACAGGAATTAAGTCAGTTCCATTTCTTGTTCCCTATAAAAGTGCTAGGAGGTCAGTGAGTCCACTCAGTTTCATTTTTCTTTTAAATCAGCAGTATTCATTTTTAAGTGATTTGATTATGAAGCTACTGTATAAGAAATCAACCTTACTCTTTTCTGGGAGTTTTTTTTCTCCCCATTTAGCATACAACTGTACACCCCCCCCACACACACACACACCTGTGTAATCCTAAGAATACAGAAAGACTTTATTTTTGTGCTTACCATGGTAATGCTTTCACCCTTTATTCTGAACTAAACTGGATTTTTGAAATTCTCAAAGGTAAAAAATTTAAATGTCAAAATCCGGAATTATAGCTAGGAACCCAAAGACCCACTTTCTAATAATGCTATGACAGTCTGGTCCCGAGTCCTTCTAGTGAACCTTGAGATCATGTCAGTCTGTCAGCTACAGCTTGATTTCAAATAACTGAGATTCTTTCAGTCGCACCTCCCTTGAGTTCCCAGACATTTTCTCATTTGCTTCCAGTATATTCACAAATTTAAACTCACTTTTAGTTGATCTTTACTTAAACTTTTCTTTTTCTGGGACACTTAGCTCAGAAACTAAATTGTTTCCAATCCTGAGTGTTTGCTATTTTGGCAAATGGATACATTTCATTAGATGGTGAGGGTTACAGAATATGGAGTGATCACAAAAACACAGGTGTCAGACCAGCAAAATGGCTCCCTTCTGCATAGGGTGCTGCTTTGTCATGCATGTGAGTGACCCAGGTTCAAATTCAGCACCTACCTCATTGAAAGAAACTGCTTCTCTCTCCCTCTCTCTGTGTCTCTCTCTTTCCCTCTCTTCCCCTCCCTCCCTGCCTCTCTGTTTCTCTCAAGAAAGAAAACCATTAATGACCTCTTTCTCAAGCTCCTGATCAGAAAAAGCTATCAAGCCAAAATTTCAGTCAGTCCTTAACAAATTATTTCTAAGAGTTTGAGAAGTTTTGTAAACTTTCTGATTCAATTCTTTTTTTGCTGATATGTTTCTCTCTCTCTCTCTCTCTCTCTCTCTCTTTGCCTTCAGGGTTATTGCTGGGGGCCAGCATTACGAATCCAGTGCACCTGAGGTCATGTTTTTCCATTTTTGTTGCCCTTGTTGTGGTTGTTATTGTTATTGTTGTTATAGCTGTTGTTGTTGGATAGGACAGACAGAAATTTAGAGAAGAGGGGAAGACAGAGAGGAGGAGAGAAGGATAGACACCTGCAGACCTGCTTCACCACTTGCAAAGTGGCCCCTATGTAGGTGGGGAGCCAGGGGCTCGAACCCGGATCCTCAGGCCCATCCTTACACTTTGCACCATGTGCGCTTAACCCGCTGTGCTACCGCCCATCCCCCGTGTTTTTCTCTTTTTATTGTCACTAGGGTTATCACAGGGGCTCAGTGTCTGCACAAGGGGTCCACTGCTCCTTGCAGCCACCTCCCACCTTTCCCTTTATTTAATAGAACAGAAAGAAATTGAGAAAGGATGGGGAAATAGGGAGAGAGAAAGAGACTTCACTGCTCATGAAGTACAGGTGGAAGCTGGGTGCTTGAATCTGAGTTCTTGTACAAAGTAACCTGCGCCACCACCAGCCCCTTGCCAGACTATTTTTACTCTGTGGTTCCTACCAAGGAGACACTTACTTATAATCTGATATAGACGACATAAATTGACGAAGAAGAATCTTATTTGTTAAAGGATTCATTCTTTTCACCAGCCTGATGAAAGTTATATAAGCCACAATGAATCACAACAATTTAATAGTTTAATTCTCTCTCTGTTTTACCCTGTGTTCATAGAAAAGCCTTGCTCTAGAAATACAGGACCTGTGGATAAAAGGTCTCTCTAAAAATTACTCTCTTTTCAAGATGTTTTCATTAGTTGGTATTCATTTAAGTGAATTCTACTCTGTCTACTCTTAAAGGTGTGTGTCAGTGTTTTTTATTGGTTTCTTCCCTATCTTCCACTTTTATATTTCCTATATAAGAGGCAGTGCTATTAACCTTAGCAATGCTGAGTGTGATTGTCTTTCGATCAGCCTCAGCACAGCAAACCACTGATCCATAGCTTACATTACTTAAACCACTGGTTTCTGAACAGAAAAATAGCCCCACTACCTCCCTTGGAATGGTGATAGGCTGTCTGGGAAATCCTTTCAGAAAGAAGAGTGAGCAAAAATACTACACAGTTCCGTTGGGACTAGTCCTTTCCTTGATATAAATGTTAAAAGTCGCAGAGGCCGAGTGCCTCATTTTAACTAGACATAAAGCATTTATTGAGTGCCTGCTGTGTTCAGGGTGCTAGATTTAAGAGGCACGGATGATAGGTACAAAGATGTTGTGGATGCAGTCCTTTAAGAGATATACTTTTTGGGAGTCGGCGGTAGCGCAGAGAGTTAAGCGCAGGTGGCGCAAAGTGCAGGAACCAGCGTTAAGGATCCCAGTTCGAACCCCCAGCTCCCCACCTGCAGGGGAGTCACTTCACAAGCAGTGAAGCAGGTCTGCAGGTGCCTCTCTGTCTTTCCCTCACTATCCCCCTCCCTTCTCAAAATTCTCTCTGTCTATCCAGAATAAATAAGTAAAATAAAAATACTTAAAAAAAGAGAGACATGCTTTTTTTTTCTGTAGGTGGTAGACATGTAAGCTCCTAATAATAACATGGTGTATATATAAATATGCTAAGTACTCTAAAATAAACAAAGTGCTCTGACAGTGGCAAAAAGGTAGTGCCTTAATTCAGACTTCCGAGACAGAAAGAACGTAGTGTTCGATTGCAGCGAGCACAGAGGAGGGAGGAAATCAGTGAGATGACCACCAAAAGCACTGTCCTCTAAACTTTGACGGGGAGCTTCTAAAATAGTGAAATAGTATGTTCATGATAAATAGGAGAAGACATAGTGTCTTAGGAGTATGTGTTTCTTCCTTCCATTATAAATCTTCAAGATAACCTCTTTGGATGGCTTTTGTGATTATGTTGGTGAACAACAACAACAACAACGACAACAACAAAACCCAGGTTAGGCCACTGTCTGTGCCAAGTAGGTACATTTTATCCATGTCTGTGTAAATTTTTCTGTATCCCAAAGATGTGCACACTGGGTTCATTTGTGTGTCTAAAATCGTCCTACTCTGAGTGAGTGTGGGCATAGATGAGTCATCTTGGAATAGAAGAATATCATATCCATGGTTAGTATCCTTCTTGAGCCCTGAGCAACTGAGGGAGGCTGTAGGCATTAGTGACCTTGAACAAGAATAAGCAGGTTGGAAAATGAATGAATGAATGAATGAATGAATACAAAGGATTGAATATTTGAAGTTTGGAGATGCTTTTTGTGACCAGATGCATATGCTTATAGGAACTTAACTCTTGGTTTCTCAGTTACCAAAGGTAACATTTGTTTTGGTTACATGTTGTTTCCCCTAAGTTTGGAGTTTCTAGGAATCCATCCATGACAATAGGTGAGCAGTTACAGTATTTGTTGCAGTACAGACAAAAAAATATTACAGGTTCACATATGTTGATAGTCTCACTCTCAAAAAATTGACTCATAATTCCATTTTATCTTTAAACTGAGAGTGTTGGGACAGGTATTGAATTAGGAACTAAAAAAAAAATGAGTTCTCTTTCTGGTTCAGTCATTAATTGGATAAGTAATTGTTCCTCTCTGAGCTTTGATTTACATTTCTGTAAATTGGAGATAGCGAGATAATGGTAGTACCTACCTTATGATTAGTAAGAATTCTCTGAGATAAAATGTGTAAAACCTGTGTAGTCCAGAGATACTGCTGGAAAAAAATTGGAGACTATTAATTTTAAATAATGTTTTGATTTCTCATTATGTATCTCAAATGAGCTGGACTTGATTTTAATTGTTAATAAGTTATAACTCACTGGGGAAAAAAAAAAGTCCTGTGTTCAGAGTGGTTACATTCCATATCTTTATTTTTTTCCCTGTAAAATCACTCTGAAAGAGTGCTCACAGATATTTGTAGAACAGCTAGTTTGTAAATTATGAGAGCTGCAGCTTATGAAATTGTACTTTTAAGTGTATCTAAAATAATTATATTATATAAGCTCTTTTCCACTGCTTGACATTTAATCCTGGGTGTTCCATTGGATTCGTGGAAGATTAGTTGATCTTCTCCAGCTACTTAATAACTGTTCAAAATTTCCTTCTCTTATAGTTCCCATCCTCTATCAAAACACTCTAAGGTGCCTCCGAGTTACCCTTAGTATTTAATGTTGTCGCAGCAATTTTGCATCCTGATCTTTTAATTGATTAGTATTTTACCTTCCTTTTCGATCTTTGGAACTCCCCCTCTGAACTTTGAAAAGGCATTAGTATTTTGAGAACTGAATCTGAGTCTATTTTAGGCTATAGATAAGAGGGTCCTAGCTGAGTGTTCACAAAATGGGGCTACTATCTCTTTAATTTTCCTTTCAAATTTAATCTCTGTGTGTCTGGGAGAGAGAAAAAAAATTCCTTTAGAGCACAACCTTTAAGAAAAGCATTTTTGTTGAAGGGAAATCATAGTGGGGAGAACTGTAGATAACAAATTTAAGAAAAATGTCTGGCAACACAGACTTCTGTAAGTTTGAAGCTCTTGGTGAAATCTCAAACAGTCCAAATGGAAAATTACCCAGTCTGTTTCCTCAAGATAGACTTGTTTGTACAGCTACTCAAAGTTTAAATGGCAGAACAGTAGGTACACACACTGTACTTATAAGCTGTGTTTATATTACAATGCCGTGTTTTTAACCTCCTCTTACTTTGGAACACAAGCCAGCTAATGTCTTAGTTCTGTGCTGCTCAGATTATTAGTTAATACTGGGTCGTATTAATAACCAGTAAGAAAGGAACAAATGTGTGTAAGTTCAGTAAGTACATTTCTCACAGCTGAGGTCTCTACTTCTGTTTCATTTGAAGAATCTTTTAAAATTAGATTCTGAAATCCCATTCTTGGGAGATCAAAGAGTTGTCAGATATCTGAAGTTTCTTGAGTATATCCTTATTTCATAAAGTGCTGATAGGGAACTCAGAATCTTGGGGAGGAAACAAACCCTCAAATCCATGAGCAGGCCTGGTTGTCTAATGAAAGAGCAGATAAACTAACGATAACTTAAAAAATATTTTATGGTTATCTTCACAGTTATTAATCATTTTTATTAATAAAGTACAGCTCATCTCTGCTGATCCGTTTTCACATGCTATGGGCAACAGCAATAATAGCTAAC
Organism: Erinaceus europaeus; assembly: GCF_950295315.1. NCBI lineage: Eukaryota > Metazoa > Chordata > Mammalia > Eulipotyphla > Erinaceidae > Erinaceus > Erinaceus europaeus. The sequence goes on along the minus strand of NC_080174.1, from coordinate 81,077,670 downwards.
ATTTGTATTTTACCCTGAAGTTTTGCAGTATGCTTTACATATTATTTCACAAGATATCTTACAGGTATTTTCCTAAGTGAAACTAAATGATATTCAAGCATATCTAACCTACTTTATTGGAATCTGGGTAATAAGCATTTAATTGTTTTTTTTCCACCCCTCCAACATTTATTGGCACTTACTGTAAAGTTAGGATTTTGAGACACTGAAGAACAAGACAGACACTGGTCCCCAGGGTTCTCACAGCTCAGTGTGGGAGATCACACTGTGCAGGCAGTTAGTGTAGCATCAAGTAGGAACATATGAAAAGAAAGGGAAGACCCACCAACAATGGCCTTCAGGTGTAACCTTTGGCCAGTGAATGGTCCTGCATTTGAAAGGGCTACCTCCTCCTCTTCTTCTTCTCCTTCCTCTTCTCCTTTCTTCTCCTTCTCCTTCTCCTTCTCCTTCTCCTTCTTCTTCTTCTTCTTCTTCTTCTTCTTCTTCTTCTTCTTCTTCTTCTTCTTCTGCTTCTTCTGCTTCTTCTGCTTCTTCTGCTTCTTCTGCTTCTTCTGCTTCTCCTCCTCCTCCTCCTCCTCCTCCTTCTCCTCCTTCTTCTAAAAAGGAAACATAGGATAAGAGAGGTACAACTCCACACACTCCCCACCACCAGAACTCCGTATCCTCTCCCCTCCCCTCCCCTCCCCTGATAGCTTTCCTATTCTTTATCCCTCTGGGAGCATGGACCCAGGGTCATTGTGGGTTGCAGAAGGTGGGAGGTCTGGCTTCTGTATTTGCTTCCCCGCTGAACATGGGTGTTGACAGGTTGATCCATACTCCCAGCCTGCCTCTCTCTTTCCCTACTGGGGAAGGGCTCTGGGGAAGCAGAGCTCCAGGACACATTGGTGGTGTTGTCTGTACAGGGAAGTCTGGTTGGCATCATGTTAGCATCTGGAACCTAGTGGTTGACAAGAGAGTTAACATACAAAGCCAAACAAATTGTTGAACCTGAAGGCTGGAATAGTGCAGATGAAGAGTTGGGTGGTTCTCCATTTTGTAGATAGCTAGTAGGTCTATTTTAGTTCTATTCCAAAGAGAAAGATCAGTGCAAACTGAACTACAGCATATGGAAGTATGAAGCATCAAACCCAGGGACTCAGACTTGCAAGTCCACTGATCAACTATTGAAATAACTTTCTGATTCAGTAAAACAAAACTCCAACTCAAGTAAAAAAAAAAAAATGAGGGTTGGGAAAGACATATACTGAAGTAGCGGGAAAAAAAATTGAACACAGATGCTAACATGTGGCTCCATATAGCTATAATACTGAGTTATCTCAGTATAGTTCTGGATTTCCTGTCCTTGAAAAGTAATAGAGAAATACCCATAATTAATTTTGGATTTTTGTTACCTATGAAATGACACATAACAGTTTTGCCAGGAAAGAATGCTCTTTTGGATACTTTATTATTTTTAATTGTCTTTATTTCTTCGATAGAGAAAGCCAGAAATTGAGAGGTAAGGAGGGGATAGAGAAAGAGAGACAGAAAGACACCTGCAGCAGTGCTTCCCCACTTGAAGCTTTCCCTCTGCAGATGGGGACTGGAGTCTTGAACCCAGACCCTTGCACATTGTAACATGTGCACTCAACCAAGTGTGCTACTACCCAGCCCCTGGAACTTTATTCTGATATTTTTCATGTACACTTCAGCAGGAGAACACTGAAGGCTGTCATGGCATTTCATATTATTGACGTTGATCCAGTAGATGATTTAATGAAATAGCTTCTTTTATGACCACAAAATCTTTGGAAGTGTGTAGACCTCAAAGTCTTCACGTGATTTTTAAGCATTTCATATCCCTCCACTTTTAACTCGAGCAGGGCAATACACAGTTCTCTTTGGTGTGTTTTAGGAACTGATATTAGCTTAGAGACTGAGTCCACATGCTTTAACAGAGTAGACAAGCAAAGTTGACCTCATAAGGCAGAAACTGAAATTCCTTAGGAAGATTCTTGACTTGATTCCTTTAAGCTTCTTCCAAGATGATGTGAAAAAGGTGACATCATCATCATCATTCTCAAAAGCTGAGTAGAACCCATGTGTATATATACCACAGTTTCCTTAGCATCTCATTTGTTGTTGGACACCTAGGTTGCTTCCAAGTTTACACTATTACAGACTGTGCTGCTATGAACAAAGATATACACAGAGCTTTTGGATGGGTGTGTTTGTACACAATGATGGATCGAATTTGAGGGTAAGAGTGTTTTGCAGACACCTTTTCTTGGTGGGATGAGAAATTGTACCCATGTACCAACAACTGTACTGTTAGCAATTAACCTCCAAATAAAAAGAAAAGGAAAAAGAAGAAGGAAAAGGAAGAGGAGGAGGAGGAGAAGGAGGAGAGGGAGGAGGAGAAGGAGGAGGAGGAGAAAAAGGAGAAGGAGGAGATTCTCCATTAAGTATGGAAAGAACAATTATTTACCCTTACAGTTAATTTTAAAGATTTTTAAATCCTGTGTCAAATAAATTTCTCAAGTGGATAAAGTCCATTTTTGGCTAAAGAGATTTAGAATGCAGAATCAGTCAATTAATTAATTTTACCAGAGCACTGTTCAGCTCTTGGCGTATGGTGGTGCTGTGAACTGAGCCTGGAGCCTTGTAGCCTCAGGCATGGAGGCCCCTCTTGGTCCCTTTTGCATAGTGAGTATACTGTCTTCCATCTTTGAATTATTTTTAATTTTTTTCATAGTTTCTGGAGAAGAATCCAGGACCATCCTGCTGATGGACTCCCTTGACCCAATTTTTTAAAAAATATTTATTTTATTTATTTATTCCCTTTTGTTGCCCTTGTTGTTTTATTGTTGTAGTTATTATTGTTGTTGTCGTTGTTGGATAGGACAGAGAGAAATGGAGAGAGGAGGGGAAGACAGAGAGAGGGGAGAGAAAGACAGACACCTGCAGACCTGCTTCACCGCCTGTGAAGTGACGCCCCTGCAGGTGGGGAGCCGGGGTTCGAACCGGGATCCTTATGCTGGTCCTTGTGCTTTGCGCCACCTGCGCTTAACCCGCTGTGCTACAGCCCGACTCCCTTGACCCAATTTTTATTCTCTACTTTTTGAGAGAGATGAAGTGAGAGAGAAAGAAACATCACAGTGCTTCTCCACCATGCATGGAGTTTTCCACTCCCCGCTTGATACTGCATATGGCAAACGTCATGCCTGGGATCCACACCAGGGTCTCCCATGTGATTGAAGCATGTGCTCTATCCGCTCCTTGGAACTTTTTTTTTTTGTGGCAGTGTGAGAACATGCTTATGGATTCTGGTTTGAAAGCACTTTCTCCCTATAAAAATAGCTCTGGGTTCTCACAGGGAGTGACTGAATAAATTCTTTTGAAGTCAGGTTACCTATAGAAACAAACACCAGTGCCTCCTCCTACAATGTTCTTTGTCAGCTCTGATGACCTGGACTTTGCACCTTGCCTGTAGTGTTCCTGTAAGAAATAACATTTCCATTTACAATAGGGTACAGACACACAACCAATAACTCCACTATACATGGGCAAAATGGTCAGTGTGAATGCAGGTGTTTCAACAAATGGCATTCCCCTGTACCATAACCAAAGTTTCTCTTTTTCACTTCTTTCAGCAAGTATGGGACGGTACTTGTACCCTTCCCTAGTCCTGGGAAGATAAGCCTACAAAAGTAATTTTTTGAAATATTTATTTATTTATTCCTTTTTGTTGCCCTGGTTGTTTTATTGTTGTAGTTATCATTGATGTCGTCGTTGTTGGATAGAACACAGAGAAATGGAGAGAGGAGGGAAAGACAGAGGGGGAGAGAAAGATAGACACGTGCAGACCTGCTTCACCGCCTGTGAAGTGACTCCTCTGTAGGTGGGGAGCCAGAGGCTCAAACCAGGATCCTTATGCCCATCCTTGCGCTTTGCACCACCTGTGCTTAACCCGCTGCGCTACAGCCCGACTCCCACAATAGTAATTTTTATAGTAGACACTATATAAAAGTGGTATTTTACAAATTGTTAAGCTTTATGGTATATCCTGATGTTATTGCTGTTCATCATAGGCAGTACAAAAACAGAATTTTCCCCTCCAATTACCCAGTTTGTAGCTACAGTTATTTTCCAGTGTGAAACCTCAGATTTATTTCATCAGAGAGCAACTGGGAGGTCCCAGCAGTGACTAAGAATACGTGCAGCAGTGACGGGTGAAAGCTTACGTTTCTAAGAACCTCATTTTTGTGTGGAAATCCCCCTTAGACTAGCAATCGAAGGGCAACATGTGGTGTGTGTTGAGTAGATGATTCCCCAACAGGATGTTTTATTTTTTCTGTTTAGTCTCTGTCCATAGTAACAGTGATAACGAATGCATCAAAAATAAAGCATCCAGACCTTGTGGCCTATCTTGTAATCAGCACAAATTGGTTTTGGGGGCAGAAAAATACAGCTGCGTATTACTTTTATTAGATGTTCCCAAACATTTTTATTGCAATATTTTGGGGGAAAAAAATTCACAAACAAGCCTAAGTTTTCAATGTGTTTCCTATTCAGTATGTATTTTGATTTTGAAGGATAAAATTAAATTGTGTGTTTATAATTCCTTTTTTCTTAATTCATCAAAATACAGCCTTTGGAAAAATAATTTCATCACATTCATTTTCCTAGCAACCTGTTAGAAAAACGGGCATGTACTTTAGTCATCCCTACATTCACTCCCTCCAAGAAAGTGCTCTCCGAATTGGATAGTGCTTCCTAAGGTTTCCACCATTATTCTTCATTTGTTTCTAATGATACTGAAATAACTTTTCTTTACTCAGATGATAGCAGTTGCTACAGTTGGTTGGGTGACTAAAATGAGTTAGCACGATGTATGCTTTTGATCTTACTAAATCCTCTTTGCATTGAAGAGGAAACTGAAGCCCAGGGATATTAAATACATCGCACAAAGTCACACGGCTACTAAGTGGCAGGGCATTGTTCCTTCAACACTCAACAAATATTTATTGAACACTGATTTGTTCCAGACACCTTCTTACTTGCACAGGCTACACCAGTGAATACAACACCTGAACATGACCCCCTCCCTCCCCCTACCCCCTGCAGCTTGTATTCTAGTTGATAAAGACAAAGAGTTAAACTGTAAGTTTAAAAAAATGTATAGTGTGTCTGATGGTGAGAAGTGCTGTGGAGAGAAATGCAGAAAGAAAGAGGAATAGGGATAAGGAGTAGATTGAGTTTTTTTTTTTTTTTATTACAGTTGACAATAAAATACAATAGTTTGTAAATATATCACATTTCCACATAACAATACAATCCCCACTAGGTCCTCCTCTGCCATCATGTTCCAGGACCTGAACCCTCCCCCCACTCCCAGTCTTTTATTTTGGTGCAATACACTAACTCCCGTCCAAGTTCTGCTTAATGTTTTCCCTTCTGATCTTATTTTTCAACTTCTGCCTGTGAGTGAGATCATCCCATTTGCATCCTTCTCTTTCTGACTTATCTCACTTAACATGTCATCTTCAAGCTCTATCCAAGATGGGCTGAAATGGTGAAGTCACCATTTTTTTCCCTTTTTTTTATTATTATTTTTAAAAATTTATTTCTTTATTGGGGAATTAATGTTTTACATTCAATAGTAAATACAATAGTTTGTTCATGCATGACATTCCCCAGTTTCCCATATAACAATACAACCCCCACTATGTCATTTATCATCCTTCATGGACCTGTATTCTCCCCACCCACCCACCCCAGAGTCTTTTACTTTGGTGCGATATGCCAATTACATTTCAGGTTCTACTTGTGTTTTCTTTTCTGATCTTGTTTTTCAACTTCTGCCTGAGAGTGAGATCATCCCATATTCATCCTTCTGTTTCTGACTTATTTCACATAACATGAATTTTTCAAGGTCCATCCAAGATTGGCTGAAAACGGTGAAGTCACCATTTTTTACAGCTGAGTAGTATTCCATTTTGTATATATACCACAACTTGCTCAGCCACTCATCTGTTGTTGGACACTTGGGTTGCTTCCAGGTTTTGGCTATTACAAATTGTGCTGCCAAGAACATATGTGTACACAGATCTTTTTGGATGGATGTGTTGGATTCCTTAGGATATGAAGTCACCATTTTTAATAGCTGAGTAGTATTCCATTGTGTATATAGACCACAACTTACTCAGCCACTCATCTGTTGGTTGGACACCTGGGTTGCTTCCAGGTTTTGGCTATTACAATTGTGTTGCTATGAACATAGGTATACACAAATCTTTTTTGGATGGGTGTGTTTGGTTCCTTAGGATCTATCCCCAGGAAAGAAATCGCAGGCTCATAGGGTAGGTCCACGTCTAGCCTTCTGAGAGTTAGGAGTAGATTGAGTTTTAAGAAAGATGGCCACAGACACTTTACTGAGAAATTGATATCTAGACAGAGAGCTGAGAGGGGGAGGGAATGGGACAGGCAGCTGAGTGAAGGAAAGATAGAATGGAGAGGAGGGAATCAGGTAGAGGGCCAGGAAGGTGGGGTCATTTGTATAAAACCATTGCTCTCACAGTCACCTGAACACCTGTTCACACACATTTCTAGATCCTACTCCTTGAGTTCCTGATTCAGAGGTTTGAGCTTCGTTGTTTGGTTTTTTTGTTATTAATTTCAGTGAAAGAGATCAGAGCATGGCTGTGATATATTTGGTGGCAGAGGTCAAACCGGAATTGTGACACCTGTGAGTTGTGCATTCTACAACTGACCCTCTTTCCCAACCCAAAAGTTCTCGTGTCTAACAAGGTTCCAGGTGATGTTAGTGTTGATGGTCTGAGGATCCTACTTTGAGATTTACTGCAACTGTTAGAAGACTTAGGCTTTTACTCTCAGTTGCATAAGTGACATTGTGAGGATTGGAGCCTCAAAAGAGATTGAAATCTCTGTGCTCTTTAAAGGGAATTGGAGCAGATGATGACAGAAGGGAGTCCAGTTGGGGCATACCCCAATAATCCTGGCAAGAAATCATGATGGCCCCAGGAAGCTGTAGTACCTGTGTTTAAAGTTGGCCACTAACACAAAAATTTATTGCTAATTGTGTTTAAACCTAAAGTCCCTTTGCTTAAATCTTTAGTCTGAATACAAATGTATATGAATCCCTCTACTAGTTTGTGTGAACATGTAGGGATTTCAGAATTAGGATACTTTTCCAATAGGACTGACAAAAGCTTCTGCCTAGGAACACAACACTTTGTGAACCTTGGGAAGACAGCAAAAATACTAGTGAGTATGGTCCACTGGAAGAAATGGATTTTTTTTTTAACCTAAGCTCTGTTCAGGTCTGGCTTCTGGTGGTGCTAGGGATTGAACCTGGGACCTTCGAGCATCTAGCATGAGTCTTTCTGCATAACCATTGTGTTTTCTCCCTAGTGCAAGAACACAGAATTGTTCTTCATCTTCATGGCACTCTGTCTAGGAGTTGATCCTGAGTAGAACTGGAGAAGTGAACATTCCCAGGATTCCAAGAAAGTAGTGCAAACAAATGTTCCTGGGACACTGAAATCTATGAGGAATAAATAATGAAAGAGGGAACTGAAATGTGGTACCACCGCCTTTCCTTCCTTCCTGATAAGCAAAATGAGGGAAGCAGTGAGGGGAAGGAGAGTTGAACTTGAATTCACCCACTTCCAACTAATAACTGTGCAAACTTTGCCTAGGTCACTCAATCTCCTTCGAAAATGGGAATAATTGCATTGCTTGTCTCACCACAGAGGGTCAAGTGAGGCTACTGATCAAAGATTAGTTTTAACCGTCCTTATTATGATAGTGACTTTAAGTATATTCCTGCTAGCTTTCTAGTCTGATGCTTCATTACATCTTTTTTTTTCTTTGCCTCCAGGATTTATTGCTGCCGCTCAGTGTCTGCATTACGAAACTGCTCCTGGAGGCTATTTTTCCCCTTTTGTTGCCATTGTTGTTTTATCATTGATGTGGTTATTATTATTGTTGTTGTTGTTGATGTCATTGTTGTAGGATAGGGCAGAGATAAATGGAGAGAGGAGGGGAAGACAGAGAGGGGGAGAGAAAGACAGACACCTTCAGACCTGTTTCACCGCCTGTGAAGTGACTCCCCTGCAGGTGGGGAGCCGGGGGCTCGAACCCGGATCTTTGAGCCAGTCCTTGTGTTTTGCACCATGTGCGCTTAACCCACTGCACTACAACCCGACCCCCCTTCATTACATCTTTATTTATTTGTTTATTTATTTATTCCCTTTTGTTGCCCTTGTTATTTTATTAGTGTAATTATTATTGTTGTTGTTGATGTTGTCATTGTTGGATAGGGCAGAGAGAAATGGAGAGAGGAGGGGAAGATAAAAAGGAGGAGAAAAGGACACCTGCAGAACTGCTTCACTTCCTGTGAAGGGACTCCCTTGCAGGTGGGGAGCTAGGAGCTCGAACCAGGACCCTTGCGCTTTGCGCCATGTTTGCTTAACCCATTATGCTACCGCCTGACTCCCCCTTCATTACATCTTAATGGAATTCCTGTACACAAAAATATCAGAGTATAAATAAAGTAAAAATTGGGAGTAAAGGCTAAAACAGTGAAAGTTAAATGCATGATGGGAAAGTCAGGAGGTGGCCCATCTGGTAGAAAGCATTTTGCTTTTATGTGTGAGGACTTGAACTCAAGCCCCCAGTCATGGGAACACCACTCACAAGGTGAAGCATTGCTGTGGTTTCTCTTCTCCCTCTCTCTCTCTCTCTCTCTCCCTCTCTCTCTGGGATAAAAGTTCACCAAGAACAGTGGAATTGTGAAGGCACTAAGTCCTAGTGAAATGCTGGTGGCATGGAAAAGATACATGGCATGGCCTGGAGAGATTGTGAAGGGGAAATGCAGAAGGCTTGCATTTCTGAGGTACCAGATAGGATTCTCAGCCCTGGCACCACCAACAAACAGTGCTGCGTAGTACTCCAGTCAGAAGAAAAAAAAAAAAAAAGGTCTTGAGAACAGGGGATATGACGATAAGAGTGAAGAGAAGGAAAAGAAGACAGAGAAAAGAGACAATGTGGGGAACAGGAAGGAGGCAATTTAAAATGTAGGAGTTATGGACAACACAAGAAGAAGGAAGATGAGAAAGTATGACAAGGTTAGAAGAGCCATGATTTCCTGGATCTGGTTAGCAGGGCAGAGGATAACCTTGAGGCAACTCATTAGTGTGACCCGACAGACATCTGGCCAGCTGTTCCTCAAGGAGTCTCCATTACACAGTTATGGTTGGCTATCCCCACTGCAGTATTTATTTTTTTGAGGGAGCAACAGAACAAGAAACGTATCAAAGAGATTGCAAGGTAGACTTTGAAGATTTTGCTTAACTATTGTATCTGTGATATAGACGCATGGAATCTGATAACTGTGCTGACCTTCTCGATAGATAATTTTCGTGTGCTTTCATGTCAAGTACCTACCAAATCTTCCATAAATGATCTTTGCAAGTATTCTTGTTATTGCTATTGGGTTTTATTATCAATATTATTATTGTTTTGCCTTGGGAGCCATGACCATGACAGTATGCCACAGCTCAAGTTGAACTCACAACTGATTATGTGAATGTGAATCAGTGTTGATGTGAAGCTTCTCAACACCACCATTTCCTTGAGAGTCCTGTGAAATCCATTCTGTTACTTAGTAACTAATTGACACTCCATGGCCAAACCCACTTTGTGAACATTGTAGTTCTCCTCATCTTCTTCTATTGGAAAAATTTCCTTATAGAACCTGTATTGCTTTCATCTGGATGCTACTACTCTATACATGGTATTAGTTATTTGGAGGCAAATGCCAAGCAGTTCCTATAGAGATGATATGTCAGGCCTCAGTACAAAGAGACCACTGGTTCTCTTTCCCTAATATGTCACCACTACGAAGCTCTTAATTTCTTTCAGTATTCATTCTCTTTCAATTTCGATAAAATAAGAGCTTTTCCACCCCCAAAATTTTCAAACCCACAGGGATACTCATGATTATTCCTCTGATAATTTTGCGTCTGGGAATAAACTCTTGCTTTTGACTGTGAGAAAGAAATCTAGGGGAATCATAAGGACGTTTGTGTTTGTTAAGACTTGGCTACAAGTGCTTATCAGTTTGAGCAGTGAAAGAAATTTAGGTGGGTGCATTTTTTTTTGAATGATTATATGACTAGAAGTAATTGCTTCCTTTTTACTTTCTAAGAAAGTGGAAGGCTTTCTTTTTCAGTTCATTTACTTTAAATATGTAAAGAAATACCAAAGAGTTTCACATGACATAGATGTTTTACAAAAAACCCAATTAATAGGGAGTCGGGTGGTGGTGCAGCAGGTTAAGCGCATGTGGCGCAAAGCGCAAGGACCATCATAAGGATCCTGGTTTGAACCCCTGGCTCCCCACCTGCAGGGGAGTCGCTTCACAGGTGGTAAAACAGGTCTGTAGGTGTCTATCTTTCTCTGCCCCTCTCTGTCTTCCCCTCCTCTCTCCATTTCTCTCTGTCCTGTCCAACAACGATGACATCAATAACAACAACAATAAAACAACAAGGCAACAAAAGGGAATAAATTTTAAAAAAAAAAAGGGGTCCACCTACATGTCTCCACTTCTGTGAGACCCTCTGGCCACACCCATGTGTCTTTAGGTTCTTTCTCTCCTATATCCTTTAGCTTTATGTGTACACATACTTCTATCCTGGTGACCATCAAGTACATGATGTATCCACTGTTATGTATCTTTAGGTAGTCAGAAAAGTCATGATCTATTTTTTCTACGTAAAAAAAAAAGTGTTTTTACTTGGGTGAGGATACTTCTTTAATCTGGATCACTAGCCTGTGAGTTATAGGATGGCTAGTAGTACCATAATATCTACAAACTAGATGCCAGGATTACCCCGCAAGTAGTGACAACTGAAAATGTATTCAGATACTGGCAAGTGTCAAATGAGAGGAAAATATGCTCCAGTGAATATCAGTGAATGAGGTAAAGGAGAACTAACACATATTTGATCACACTTAAGAAAAATCAACACACACATTTTGAGACATCAGTAGTTCATTAATTCATTTAGTAAACATATATCAAGCTCACTTTACATTACTGGGCTGTTCAGTCTTAACTGTTAACATTTGACTATTCCAAAAGACTCTACCACTGGAAGAATTTCAGTACGATATAAAATAATCGGATCACCTCTTTGATGCTTGGAATCCTTCCATTCAAAGTAAAGGAATTATCATCAGAGTCTTAGATACCTAGATATCATTTCAGAGATGTTAGGAGATGATGCCTCTTTCATTGTTTTCCCATGTCTCCTGCCTCTGCCAACTACTATGCTGGGATCAGTGCATTAATTCATTAACCTTCACTCTAGAAATGGAATAAAAGCTGGGGCTCAATGTAGTCATACAGAGTGCCCCAAATCCTTAGCCATCACGTGGGAAAGAGCTGAATCAGTGCATGTGTGCCCTTTTTCCCTGGCAGTCGAACCTAGAGTGTGTACACTACCTTACGCTTAGCTGCATTTTCTCACCCAGTGAGAAGCAGTCAGTATTTTGATTGCCACTCAAATGTTAATTCAATTAGGTGTCATACTAACCTTTGAGTTTCTTATATAAGCCCTTGCCTGTTAGATTGGAGGCATACTGAAATATTTATGGGTGATTTGGTTGTTCTCCTTTGTTACCCACTTTTGTCTAGAACTTGGTGTCAGCACTGTGCGGAGAGTCATACGCTACCTGTTCGATGCAGTAACACCTGCACTCTCTGTATCTGGAACACTAATAAATATCTGATAATGATTAACCTCACTGCAAAGACGTGTGTGTACACAGTTGTGGCACTACTGTAGGTATGACATTGACCTTCATTTTGACTTTTGGGAACTTGAGTTCAGGAAGGTGAGCCATAGCATCAGAAATTTGTAATCATACCCACTTTCGTCTGTGCTAGACTCTTTAAGTGCACGGTCTCTCAGGTGAAAACATAGATATCAACATTGCTGCAAGATTGTTTATTATTAGAACTCTTTGTTACCTAACTTTGTTGGTAAAACCAGAGGACTTATCAGATCATAGTTCTTAGTAGCTTTCTGTAATTTTCTGTTGACCCTCCCTTACTAATATTTGACTTGAAAAAAAAATACTGAATTTGGACTTTCAACAATAGAATCTATTCTATACAGATTTCCATTTGATGAACAAAATATAAGGTTTACTAATTCCCCAGGTATCCAGTCATAGCTTTCACTATTAACTTGCCCATAGCTAACCTTGCTCATATACATGAAAATATATAGAAGTAAGAGTCTACAAGAGTGGACCAGAACTAAATGTGTATGGAAGAGGTAGAAGGGAAGTTTTGGTAAAATAAACAAATTGTCTTGAGAGATAGTGGTGTTAGTAATATGGATAAGTAAGAAGTAACCTTTCTGTAGGGTTGGTTGATGAGAAATGCTTTCCTTTGTCTGTTCTCCTGAAATTTCTATTTGGGTAGAATTTCTCTGAGTCCATCATCATATGTGGAAGACATCTACTGTTGTTGAACATGAAGATCAGAGACTGACATTTTTACACTGACAGAAGCCATATTGGGTTGTTGGAATAGTCGTTACATGTTTTTCTATGCAAAAATGTATCATGGGGGTTGGACATTTAATGAGAACTTTAATGTAATGTAAAAATAAAGAATAAGCTATAGGAACTGCTCCAGTAATAATAAACATTAAAGTATAATTCAAAGATGATCATACTTACAGCATGTTGTCCAGTTTTTTTTTGAAATGCTCTAAGTTTGAACCTTATTTTCCTTTTAAACCTTTATCTAGCAATAGTATTATTAGTCATTTCCCTGCTTCACACCCCCCCCCACCAACAAGTACACATGACTCTAGCCATAGGCTCATCCTTATTGAGATCCATAAGTTTAACTTTCACTTTCATCTTCTTCTCTCAGGCAGTCATCAATAGTTATTGAACCTGCAAAGGAGAGACCTGTGATGCTCTAAGTGTACAGAATTGAAATCAAAAGGTGGTAATATTTGAATTGGGTTTTGCAACCCAGTGAATCCACTAGTTCTCTTTTATTTTTTGCTCAACGATGAGCCCTTGAGGATAAAGAATATGTCAATATTTGTTCTGCTTTCATCAGCTGAACTTAGCTCATACATTGGCATCAAGATGTGCTTGTTGAATGAGTTTGCCTTAATCTAGAGGAAATATTAGATTTATATTTAAAATTCATTGTATTTTATTTCTTTCTAATCCTTTTGGTAGTGTTTGGGGCCTCAGAAATTGACTAAAAAACGATTTTACTGCATTGTTTGAGAATACTATTGGCTTCATCCAAAAAGGGTTCCATGATGAAATGAGTCACAGATCACATCACTCCAGGCAATGTTACTGATAATAACACTGAGTCCCAGAGGCACCAAAAGCCCCTGACAGTTTACACTAGACAAGAAGAGGCTTTTCCCTGTATAGTTGTCTTGACAGAGTAAACTGATTCTAACACACGCCTACACACAGGTATGTGTGTGCTCATGTACAGGGGTCTGGGATCGTCCTCCCACCTGGGAAGCTTTTATAGATTCCCTCATATTAGGGATAGGAGTTGAGCTTATGAGACAGCTTCTTGGTGATTGCTAAGCAGAAGGCCTGCCTTGTAATCTGGTACAGGTTAACTGTTTTTGACTCTTTTGAAAAAAAGAACAGGTATTCCATAAATTATCAAAATGATTTGAGAGAGACACTAGAGCTGGAGGAACTGCCCTTGCCCACCTCTGAGCAAGCAGCTGAGAGAAAGCCATCCATTCGAATTCCTGATAAATTGGCTTGTAGCCTCTTGTTGCTTACTTTTGTGTCCAATCTATTTTCAGATGGTTGTTGGTTTGGTTTAGGAAGTAGAGACTTAGGCCTTTTTTTGCTCTGTGCCTCTTTTTATTTCACCAACATTCTTTCATTGTGACCAGAGGGAAAAATGAGTGTTTATTTTTATTTGCTTTTTAGTATTAACTATTGTAACGAGATAGGACAGATATAAATTGAAAGGGAAAGGGAGGAGGGAGAGAGGTGCAGTATTGCTTTACTGCTTGTGAAGCTTCTCTCCTACAGACAAGAATTAAGGGCTTAATCCTGAGGCTCTGTGCATAGCAGCATGTGTGATCAGCCAGGTGTGTCACCATCTGACCCTGAATGTTTTTAAACTTTGTATATGATGTCACATTTTTATAGCCTTTGTGGATATTTAACTACAAGGATCCTGTTGTGAACAACAACAACAACAACAACAAAAGTGTGTGATTATTCAGAGTTTAAAGTTGACCATATCTTCTCTGCATCAGTGGGGATCCAAGATACTTGGCCACCTATGCCCACATACATGTACAGAGTGGTGTGCCATTATTTGAAGTTTAGACTCTTCCAGAAAATCTACATTAACTATTATCTTCGTAGATCTATGGATAGGAGCTCCCACTGACAAAAGAAAAGACAGTAATGCCAATATATACTGTATTATTTAAAATAAGTTTTAGCTATGGTATCTGAAGTAGATATGTGAATAAGGTGGGGGTAGAGGGAATAACTGAAGATTAAGTGGAATTTCAAAAGAATCGTAATAATTAGATCCTATCTTATAAGAGATAGAATTCTCATTATAGAGACAGTAAGACAATTCATTAGAAGGTACAATTATAGTGCTACATCCCTAATGAGCTCTCGAAGACAGTTATACACTGGAGAGTGTTTTCCACTAGGGGACTACATGGTTTCACTTAAGAGTGTCCATCAAAAATGTGTGATCATTTTTGGTTTTCAAAAGGAGGGAATATTGCTAGAATTCAGTGGTAGGGATCAGAAATTCCAAGTCTCCTATAGCAAATCAGGTTATTCTGAACATAGGAAGGAGCCTTCATCAAAATGCTGGTAACTGATGTGAAACACAGCTGAAATTCCCAGAAACAGACTGCTGTGTCTTAAAGCTAAAACTGAGTCAAAGGCGAACTTGGTTCGTTCTGTAAGTCAAACAAAGGCTCTGGTCCCTAAAGTCATGGAAATGGTCTACATCAGAAAGTACTGCAGTGATCAAAGTCTGTAAAGTGAAGCATGTCGATCATTCTTCAATCTAAAAAGGGCAAAGTCTCTTAGCATTGATTTCAAGCTATGAGGAATCAAGGCCCTTTTTGTTAATGATGCATTCTCATTGTTCTCTGTTTAGACTGAACTAGGAGCTGAAGTGTGAAGGTCCTGGTTAGAGAACAGTTTCCATGAAAAAAAAATTTTCCTTTTTTTTTTTTATGTCAATAAGGATTGTTTTGCCTATACTTAATGCCATCCCAAATATTTTCACATAAATTTTTTCTCGTAGGTTTTCTTGAAAAAATATGCATAAAAAACAAAGATTATAGTGTGAAATAACTGTTTTCTGGACCAGGAAAATGCATTTAGTTACCAACTAGGATTTTTATGAAACTTCTTTCTTTAAAAAATAGAATATACTTGGCCAAAAAAGGGTAGCTTTTATTTTATTTATTTATTTATTTTTAATTCTTTTTATATTTATTTACTTATTTCCCCTTTTGTTGCCCTTGTTGTTTTTCATTGTTGTTGTAGTTATTATTATTATTGTTGTTGCTGATGTCATCATTGATGGACAGGACAGAGAGACATGGAGAGAGGAGGGGAAGACAGAGAGGGGGAGAGAAAGACAGACACCTGCAGACCTGCTTCACCACCTGTGAAGCGACTCCCCTGCAGTTGGGGAGCCGGGGGCTCGAACCGGGATCCTTACTCAAGTCCTTGCGCTTCTCGCTACGTGCACTTAACCCTCTGCGCTACCACCCAACTCCCTCGTTTTTCTTTTTTAAAAAAATGTTCATGAGTGATTTACAAAATCATAAGATAATAGAGGTATACTTCCACACTGTTCCCACCACCAGAGCTCTGTGTCCCCATCCTGCTCCCATGGAGAAGTTCGGTAGCTTTTATTTTTTCCTTTCTCTAAATACTTCTTCAGATTTTCTGTTGACAAGTAAGGTAAATAAAGTTTGCTCTACTGAAAGAAGAAAAAATAGTTAGAGTCCATTTCTGAACTGAGTGTTTATAGTTATCACCCCCCAAAAATGTAAGATCAAAATATGCACCCCAATGTTTAGGATTATGATTAGTCCATGGAAATGGTTGATGTACATTTTTTATCAGTGATTTAATAATAATTGACAGGATTGTGGGATAAGAAGGGAATAATTCCATACAGTTCCCACCACCAGAGTTCCCTCCCCTCCACTGGAAAGTTCCTTATTCTTTATCTTTCTGGGAGTATGGACCCAGGATCATTATGGGGTGCAGAAAGTACGAGGTTTGGCTTCTGTAATTCTTTCTTTGCTGGACATGGGTGTTGGCAAGTTGATCCATACCCCCAACCTGTTTCTGTCTTCCCCTAGTGGGGCAGGGCTCTGGAGAGGGGAGGTTCCAGGGTACACTGGTAAGGTTGTCTTCCCAGGGAAGTCAGGTTGGTGTCATGGTAGCATCTGTAACTTGGTTGCTGAACATTGGAATATAGCTAAAATAGACTTCCCAGCTTCTTCCAATATGAAGACCCCAAGTCTCATCTGCTATGTTCTTACCTTTAGGTTCCTGATATTAAACAGTCTGCTCTGCTTTATATCTTTTTTAAAATTTTTATTTATAAAAAGGAAACACTGGCAAAAACCATAGGATAAGAGGGGTACAACTCCTCACAGTTCCCACAACCAGAAATTCCGTATCCCATTCCCTCCCTTGATATCTTTCCTATTCTTTATCCCTCTGGGAGTATGGACCCAGGATCATTGTGAGATGCAGAAGGTGGACTGTCTGGCTTCTGTAATTGCTTCCCCACTGAATGTGGTCATTAGCAGGTCAATCCATATTCCCAGCCTGTTTCTGTCTTTTTCTAGTAGGACAGGACTCTGGAGAGATGGGAGTTCTAGGACTCATTGGTGAGGTCATCTGCCCAGGGAAGTCAGATTGGTGTCACGGCAGCCCATTTATCCCATTATCTTGTCAATATTTTTATTTTATATATAAGTAAAAATATAATAATACATAAAATAAATTAATTAAAAATAAATAAAAAGATTCATTTTATGTGAGATGCATGCACTTAAAACCTCCGATGAGAGAAAGAGTAAGAGAAGCCAGAGTGTCACTGAGTCCATGTTACCAGGGATCGGACTGGGAGCCTCTGTCATGCAGGTCTTCTACTCTGCTAGGTCAGACTGCTTTGCAATTTCATTTTAGAGTAAACATTGTCAAAGGATTTGTGTTTATGATCTTTTTAATCATG
Source organism: Erinaceus europaeus (assembly GCF_950295315.1). Lineage (NCBI taxonomy): Eukaryota > Metazoa > Chordata > Mammalia > Eulipotyphla > Erinaceidae > Erinaceus > Erinaceus europaeus. The sequence continues at coordinate 81,060,341 of NC_080174.1, read as the reverse complement.
TTGATTGCTTACAAAACAGTTTTAGGGGTTGGGTGGTGGCTCACCTGATTAAGCATATGTTGCAATGTACAAGGACCTGGGTTCAGCCCCTGACCCTACCTGCAGGGGAAAATCTTTGTGGGTGGTAAAGCAGGGATGTAAGTCTCTTTGTCTCTCCCCTTCACGATTGCCCTCCTTCCCTCTGGATCTCTGGTTGTCTCTATCCAATAAAAAAAATAAATAAACAGAGTTGAGCGGTAGCGCAACGGGTTAAGTGCAGGTGGCGCAAAGCGCAAGGACTGAAGTAAGGATCCCGGTTCGAGCCCCCGGCTCCCCACCTGCAGGGGAGTCGCTTCATAGGCGGTGAAGCAGGTCTGCAGGTGTCTGTCTTTCTCTCCCCCTCTCTGTCTTCCCCCTCCTCTCTCCATTTCTCTCTGTCCTATTCAACAACGATGACATCAACAACAACAATAATAACTACCACAATAAAACAACAAGGGCAACAAAAGGGAATAAATAAACATTTTAAAAAATTAAAAAGAAAGAAAGAAAGAAACAGGTTTGAGCCCCAATCCCCACTTGCAGGAGGAAAGCTCTGCAAGTGGTGAAGCTGTGCAGCAGGTGTCTCTCTGTTTCTCTCCCTCTCTGTCACCTTCTTCTCTCTCAACTTCTGGCTGTCTCTATCCAATAAATAAAGCTAATCAACTTTTTAAAATAAATAAATAACTTTTAAAAAATATATAAAATAATTTTATTTTTACTAAAAGAAATCAGTCAAATAAATATTGTCTTATCAAATTTTTTTTTTCATTGCCATGGCCACGCACATGTGTGACTTTACCTCACTGGGCTGCTGTTTCCTTTAAAGAGAGGTGCAGACATTGTAGCCCCAGAACTTCCTTCCTTATGTGGCATAGCAAAGTCCATGCAGCGCTGAAGCTCAGACTTACCAGTGCACCACATAGTAAGGCACTATTCCGACCCAGTGAGCTCGCTCTCTCTCTGATCCTATTATCAGCACTTTCATTTACATACACAACTTTCTTATACCTACATGATGTGCTGTTGTAAATCAAAGGGACATAGTGATTTCTACCCCTTTATTTTTTAAATTCCCATATGATTTAGAATCTGAAAGACAAAGACTATATATACACGTATATACACAATGAGTTGTTTCACAGATGAGGAAAGTGAGGCCTAGTATAGTTCTTTTTTTACTTCCAGAGCACTTATATGTCAATAATATTTTGCAGATACACTTATTGGGAGACACGACAAGTAAACATACTACCATGCTAAACCCTTTACAAGGAAAAACACACACACACACACACACACACACACACACATTTCAGATTCACCTGGCATATTTAGCCTCAAATGTTAGTCTGATCACAAATGACTAAAGTCATGAAACAGTGTAGCTGGTAATTATTTAAGTTAGATATGTAACTGATTTTGAACTCTACAGTCAAAAACTGATTTTGAAGCTTGGTAAGTGAGGCCAAATTTCATTTTAGCCCAACTTTCACAAGCTGTGGTAGTCATTCGCTGAGGAAAAGGGATACCAGTAGGCTTGAATCCGTGGTTGCAGACTTGTCAGCTTTGAGGGAATGTTCCTAGCAAAATACTCACTTCAGCGGAAATTAGGTCAGCCTTCTGGAACATTTATCATGTATACCTGTCACCAGCAAAACCCAATTCTTCAAGTGAACTGAGATCACAGACATTGGTGCCTTCTGCTCTGAGCTGCAAAGGACACTTTAGACCAATAGTTGTGCAAATATGTGAACTTGGCAGCAACTCCTTTAAAACTAGAGCCAACGCCCATATAGTTGCTGTGGGAATTAAATTCCTTCATACTTTGTTTATAGAATTTTGAAATAGCAAATGGATTTGGTCTGTTCTGGGGAAAAAAAAAAAAAACCAGTCTGACCCATGGCTTGTTTGGAATAACACCGAGAGTTGCTATAGAAGAATGTAGGCAGATGACCCTGTGTGATTGGGAAGTCAGTTTTGCTAGCCTCTACTTGTCCTCTGCTGCACAACTAGCTTGGTTGTTGCCTAACTCAAAGTATCATTTGCATAGAGGAAAGGCCACCTTCTCCTAAAGCTAAGAGTTGCTACTTTGCTCTAGAAACTAGAGTATTAGCAAAATCAAGAGCCAGAGTAATTTGCAAAGTCTGGAGCAATGGAAGATAAGAGAGAATGATGTATGGAAAAGCCAAAACAACACAATGAGTCATAACCTGATGTCCTGTCAGTAACCATATCATTCTGGTAGTTTCAAAGCTTGGTCAGCAAGGATGGGTTCATACATAGGTATCTGAGTCTGCGTTTGTATCAGCTTATGTGGATTTCATCTTTCTAAATGTCATTCATCGGAGGTCTTATGTATGGAAATAACCATATCGACCAAATAATCAGATCTCTCTAACTGCTAGGTTAGACTATCTTCTTTTTATCATATATTATTCTTGGGTAAAAGACAGCAAAATCTTAACTAAAAAGAAAAAGAAAGAAAGAAAGAAAGAGCTAATGTATACATGAATTAGTTAAAAAAAAAAAAAAGACCTTATTAAATGTTTGCAAAAAAAAAAAAACTCCACTTTTCTATCTCAAGAATAAAAATTATAGATTAGAATAAATGTTTCATTCTAAGTCATATGTCCATCGAGGCCCCACCATATGCTACACTCTGTTCAAACAGTGGAATTAAAAAGATGAGAGAAATACAGTTCCTACTTCTCAGTGAACTCTCACTTAAATTGTGTGTGTGTGTGTGTGTGTGTATCTATCTATGACATATCTTTAAGCAAAAATAATGCTTCTCTACTTGAAATATCAGAAGCTTCCTTTAAAATGTAGGAGTTAAAGAAAATGTATCTTTGGAAAGTAACATACAAGACAAAGTTCTGTTTTTAACTACATCGTAAGAAAAATGACCATGTTACATATAGGAAGTTTAGAAGACTTAAAAGCTAAAGGGAGGAGTAGGGATGGAAGAAACCAAAGATTTCTTCTTGGAAGAATTAAAAAAAAAAACAACCTTTCATTATCACACTCTATTAAGCCAGGACGAGGAAACAATTTCTAATCAGCACTCTGATCTGGGCAGAGATTGTGCAGTCTTTTGTAAGAGGCCTCAGATCTGTGTTCTCTATTCACACATGCTCACTTCCAGCTGTTGTCATTGAAATCCAACATAATCTTCTAAGGTCAAAGGGCAGTCACCCATGGCTGCTGCAGTTAAAAGGTTATGCTGATTTCTGTTGTTAAATATTGGCCCATTTCTCTTCCAATCACTTCCATTCTACTTTTTTTTTTCCACAAGAAAAATCCAGTCTAGAATTGTATTACATGACTTTAAAGTCTTAAAAGTGTTTCTCCATTGTGCTAACACGACATGGCCTGAACAGTCTAATTCATTCTGTTAGATTTCACAAAGAATTTTCTGGTACCTCTAAAATACTTTGTGTTTGTGCTAAGCCAGCAAACTTCAAAAGTATAGTGGCCCACACAATCTGCATTGTGCCATAGCACAGTATTTGCAGAAATGTACAGAATGTATAGATTCTGGGTATTTAATAAACAGTGAACCATGGTGTCAGTTACTAAGTAATTGCTGGATAAGTGAGAAAGAATTGTATCAAGCAAATGGCTTTCAAAAAGATAAATGCTCTTTGTGTTTTGTGATTCTAAATATTAACTAATTGTATTATAAATTTGGAAAATCACCTACTTGTGATTTGTTATTGTTGTCGTGTGTCATGGAAAAACAGTTTCTTTTTGAATACACTGCTTGGTTTCATCAGGTTTTTTTCCCCACCCCCATGTACGGTGAAGCAGAATCAGTACTGAATGCCTTAAAATCAGCACAGGATCTTTCCTCATTTTCTTTTCTTGTTAATGTCAGTGTCCTCAGGTAGCTTAGCAGGCAGAACTCTGTCAGTGATTCCATAGCCATGTGAATTGAACTGAAAAGGAAGAATAGGACAATGAGTATTAGAGTTTGGAGCTGTTTCATATCCATAAACTTGGGTAGCCCTCAGGTGATCCAGTTTAGTGTCTGTTTCATTTAGGCTAATCAGTTTTGGGTATGGTGAGAGAATACATTTCCTTGAGAGCTTGTTTGGAGGTTCTAGCAGGGAGCGCAGCTACTCCTATACCCTCAACGGAAGACTGGTCTGTCTCTTTTTGGGGAAGGCCAGAGGAAGGGGACATTCGCGGAGCCAGCCAGATCAGGGGAATCAACCCTGGCCATCAGTGGGGTGACAGATGTCGCAGCCAGATTTCCTCACATCCGAGAATATATTTCCTTATCTCTTTTCCAATATATGGAACAGTTCATGAGCAGAAACGAAAACTATTACAAATAGTTTGATTAGTTTGCAGATTATGGGCAGTTACTACCTACATTTAGATAAACTTTGATTCAAAATAGAAAGACAAGTTGTTTATAAATTCCTATCATTTCCTCAACACCAGTTTAATTCAAAAATAGTTTTAAACTTATGGTGCATTAAAAATCAATGAATGGGGCGAGTCGGGCGGTGGTGTACAGCGGGTTAAGTGCACATGGCGCAAAGCTTAAGGGCCAATGTAAGAATCCTGGTTCGATCCCCCGGCTCCCCACCTGTAGGGGAGTCACTTCGCAAGCGGTGAAGCAGGTCTGCAGGTGTCTGTCTTTCTCTCCTCCTCTCTTTCTCCCCCTCTTCTCTCCATTTCTCTCTGTCCTGTCTAGCAATGACAACATCAATAACAACAATAATTATTACTATAACAACAATAAAAACAAGGGCAACAAAAGGGAAAATGAATAAATAAAATATAAAAAAATCAGTGCATGGAGGGGGTCGGGCGGTGGCGCAGTGGGTTAAGCGCATGTGGCGCAAAGCGCAGGGACCGGCAAGGATCCCGGTTCGAGCCCCCGGCTCCCCACCTGCAGGGGAGTCGCTTCACAGGCGGTGAAGCAGGTCTGCAGGTGTCTATCTTTCTCTCCCCCTCTCTGTCTTCCCCTCCTCTCTCCATTTCTCTCTGTCCTATCCAACAACGAATTGCGTCAACAAGGGCAATAATAATAACCACAACGAAGCTACAACGAGGGCAACAAAAGGGGGAAAAAATGGCCTCCAGGAGCGGTGGATTCATGGTGCAGGCACCGAGCCCAGCAATAACCCTGGAGGAGGAAAAAAAAAAAAAATCAGTGCATGGAGAAAGCAGTTAGAGATGCACCCAGATGAGCACACGTATTATTATGCCCAGGGACCTGGCTTCAAACCTGCCCCCCCCCTGCAGAGAGGACGTTTTATGAGCATTGAAGCAGTGCTGCAGGAGTCTCTCCTTTTTCCTCCTGCTCTCCCTCACTTCTTCCTCAGTTTTTTCTCTTGTCTCTATGAAAGAAAAAGAAAGGGGGGGAAAAAAATGACCACTAAGTGTGGTGGATTTATAGTGCAGGTGCAGTGTCCCAATGAATTTAAACCCTGGTGGAAAAATAAATCAGTCAAATTGAAAAATAGTTGTAAAATACTGATCTTATTCGTGGTCAGGAGGCGGCTCACGAGGGTAAGCACACATATTGTGAAGCACCAGGACCCACGCAAGGATCCTGGCTGGAGCCCCCGCATCCCCACCTGCAGGGGTTCATTTCACAAGCAATGAGGCAGGTCTGCAGGTGTCTCTCTTTTTCTGTCTCTCTCTCTCTCTCTGTCTCCCGTTTCCCTCTTAATTTCTCTCTGTTCTATCCTATAAAACATTTAAGAAAAGGGGGGTAGCTTCACAAGTAGTGAAGCAGGTCTGCAGGTGTCTGTCTTTCTCTCCCCCTCTCTGTCTTCCCCTCCTCTCTCCATTTCTCTCTGTCCTATCCAGCAACAACAACAATAACAACAATAACAGCAACAAAGGCAACAAAAATGGGGGGGAAATGGCCTCTAGGAGCAGTGGATTCGTAGTGCAGCTACTAAGCCCCAGCAATAACACTGGAGGCAAAAAAATTTAAAAAAATAATAATAATAGTAAAAAGGTCACCAGGAGCAGTGGATTCATAGTGCAGGCATTGAGCCCCAGTGATAACCCTGGAGACAAAAAAAAAAAAAAAATCACTGATCTTATTCTATAATTATCCTTGACTATACTCTTTCTAATATGAAATCTATTTACAAAAAGTTGAGATCCTCAGTAGTATTCAACAAGTGTTTTTTTGGCCCTATGAGGAACTAATTCATAATTGGACTCATGTACAAAATATCTATTTCTGTTTATTGTAGTCTAACATATGCATGATCCTAAATATTTAAATAGTAATATATGTAATATATGTATTTCAACAACAATATATTGATCTAACAAAACAAAGGACATACTACGTTGAAATACATATATTATTATAGCCATAGGAATGCTTTGATTTAAGGTGTGTGTGGTACTTGGGCCTCATGCATGCTTAATATCACCTCTCCCAGAACATATCTTCCACTTTTTCCTGTTCTAGATAAATAGGTGCAGGGGCAGTATAGCATGGCTCCGTGCTACTTGCCCTGGTGGTGTGGTGTTCCCATGTGGTAGCAGGGCTTGAACCCAAGGCTTAGTTCATTGCAAGACTGGCCAGCTCCTCATGGGGCGCGAGCGCTTCCACACTACGATCATCATCTCTGGCATTATGCTATTCCACTGCAGAATACTGTGCCCCAGTATGGTTCTGTAGCCCCCATGTCCACTTGGTCGATTCCAAATTATATTCCTCCATGAGGATCATTTCTGGAACCATCCGTTCCACCCCGGTTCCATGGCTACCAGTTGTTAGCAACATCGCCCCGCCAGATATTCGTCGGGATGCGGCATCATCTAAGTTCATTTCCCACGTCTACACTCGACCGGACCTGCCAGTATACGCGGATATCTTCGCCCACCCTGCCCAACGCTTGACGTCTCGTCACCCAATCTGGTCCCCTACGCCTACACTGAACTTCTCTGTTCCAGTCTCTTGGAAACAGAGTTGGCAGTCAGCTGAGGTAAAGAACAAACACCTCATCACAGACCCCTGCAAGCATCAACCCGGCTTTGCCCTGGCACGTTATGATTGGGCCCTCCTCAATCGCTATCGAACAGGCCATGGCCGGTGCGCCGCTATGTTCCATCGCTGGGGAGCCAGAGGCGACCCGAACTGCCCCTGCGGCTACAGACAATGTCCCACATAGTCAACGACTGCCACCTCTCCAGATTCAAAGGAGGTCTCGGAACTTTACATCAGGCTCAACCTGACACTGTTGACTGGCTACGGAAGAAGGGCAAACGCTAGAAGAAGAACAAGTTGTTTGTAAGGCATGTGCCCTACCTGGTGAGCCATCTCCTGTCATTTCTTTGGTTGGTTGGTTGTTAATTTTTTCCTGAGAAAACACTGTTTTCAAGACTGTGCTGTTTCAGGAGTATTATTTCCCTGTATCCCAAATCATGTGTTATCATAGCTTGCTCTTGAGGATGTACGGACGTACTGTACTCCCTTCTCTAGAGGGCATGTGTCCCTTCCCTTCTTATAACTGCTTCCTTTCTTCTACCCTCTTTAAGAATCTTATATCTTGGGGCTAGTCAGTGGTACACCCAGTTAAGTACACAGGTACAAGGACCTGGGTTTGAGCCTCCGGCTCTCAACCTGTAGGCAGAGCCCTTCATGAGCAGTGAAGCAGGTTTGCAAGTGTCTCTTTCTCTCTCCCCCCTCTCTCTCCCTCCCCTCTCAATTTCCCTCTGTCCTATCCAATAAAAAATACAAAAAGGAAAAAAAGAAAGAAAAAAAAAGGCCAATGGGAATGAGGTACTGGCACTAAGCCCCAGCTATAATCGTAGTGGCAGGAAAGAAAATAAATAAATAATCTTAGATCTGTAGAAATAGGCCAAGACTTTATTTATGTTCACTCTTGTCTTTTTCCTTGCTTTGTTTCTTAAATTTTACATATTATTGGTGCTCATGTGGTATTTCCCTTTCTCCTTCTGTCTTATTATAGTTAGCATGATCCCCTTCGGTTTCATCCATGTTTCTGTTTAAAAACAAAATACCCATGATCTCAGCTTCTTATAGCTGAGCAGTCTTCTAATGTGTATACATGCCACAAGTTCCTTATTTACGCATCTGTTGTTGGGTACTCGAGTTTCCACATCTGTGTTTTGGCTACTTCATATAGTCTTGTGACAAACACAAGTATTTATATATCTCTTTGGAGAAGTAGGGTGTTCTTAAGGTAGATACCTAAGCGTGGAATTGTCAACATGGTAGGTCTATTTTTAATATTTTAATACTGTTCTCCATCAGGATTGAACCAATTTACATTCTCACCACCTGACTAACAGTGTCTCTTTTTCTCCACATTACCAGCACTTAGTCTTTCTCTCCTTGTTGATATATAAGCCATTCTTACAAGTGTTATTCTAAATTTGGTTGTTTTACACCCATAAACCTGGGTAGCTAGGAGGTGTCTATCATGCTGTTGTCTTGATTTGCATCTTCTTCATAATAGGTGATAATGAACATTTTTTAATATGTCTATCAGACACACACACACACACATACACACACATACATACATATATAATCTTTTTTGGTAAAGTGACTGTTTATTCTTCTCCGCATCAGGTTAATCTTTTGTTTGTTGATGAGGTGTTTTTTTTCCTCCTCCAGATTCACTTTGCTGAGTAAATATTGGTTGGCAGAATTGTCTTATAAGGGTGCATTTCTGCATGTCCCAAGATAGATGTTAGTATGCGTCACCATCCCGCTCCTCATCGTGCTGCTCCAGGATTTCGATCCCCACTGCCACTTAGCACTAGGCCTTTTTTGCTTTCCATTCCCCTACTCTGCTGTGATCGCCTGTAGTCCATTGACATTTCACTCTTCAGTGTAAATCACTTTGCTTTATTCCTTAGATCCCATCTCAGAGTTTCACGGCTTATTTACGTATCTTGAATATTGGCCTCTGGTTGTACGTTGTGCAAACATTTTCTCACTCAGGAGAATGCCATTTCATTTTAGCCATTGTGTCTCTCACTGTGCAGAAGCTTTTCAGTTTGATATAATCCCATTTCTTTGTTTTCCCTTTTGGGAGACATCTTGAAGCTGATACAATGTTACACCTGTTTTTGGCTATGCATTTTATGATTTCAAGTCTAAGGTCCAAGTTCCTAACTGTCACTTTGAGTTGACTTTTGTACATAGTGAAAGATAGTGACCATTTTGTTCTTTGCATGTAGCTATCCATTTTTACCAACATCACTTATTGAAAAGACTTTCCATTCTCCATTTTATGTTCTTAGATCCTTTGTTTAAAAATTATTTGTGCAGATGTGTGAAAATACCTTTCTGAACCTTCATTTCTATAGTTGATCTTTATGTCTATTTTTATTTCAGTACCATACAGTTTTGATTCCTATAGCTTTGTTGTATAGGCTGAAGTAAGGAATGTAATGACTCCACCTACCACCCCCACCCCCACCCCCGTGCCCCGAGTTATGGGTTTTTGTTTCCATACAAATTTATTTGATTTTTTTTTATTTCCTAAAAGAAAGTCATTGGGTTTTTGATAAATTTTGCACTGAATCTATATATAGAATTTGGGTAAGATAGTTAGAGTGTGGTTTGTGTGTGTGTGTGGGGGGGGGTTGTCAAGGCCTCACACATGTATGATTTCACCTCTCTGGATGGTTGAGTCTGGGGGCCAGTCCGTGGCAAGGCAGACACCCTACCCAATGAACTATTTCTTCAGCTCTAGGATGGTCATTTAACAATGTTGATTCTTCTACTATAAGGGCACCAAATGTCAGAAAGAAAGAATACTTAGCCTGGAAAAAGATAAGTTAGATATTGAGGGACTGTCTTCAAATCCTTGACGGGTAATAAAGTAGAAGAGAGATCAGATTTATTCTGCCTATTACAAGGTGAGAAAAAGTTGCAGGAAATCATAGTAAATTAATTACTTCTTTAAAAAAAAAAGCATGCTGGGTGTGGATAGATAGCATAATGGTTATGCAAATAGATTCTCATGCCTGAGGCTACAAGGTCCCAGGTTGATGATACGGTGATGAGATGATTGCTCTATTATTAAATGATCTTTGGGACCTATGTATTGGCACACCTGGTAGAGAGCACGTCTTACAGTGTTGAAGGATCTGAGTTCTAGCTGCCAGTCCCTACCAATAGCAGAGGGAAACTTCATGAGTGGTAATGCAGTGCTGCGGTCTTTCTCCCTCCCTCCCTCCTTCAGTTTCTCTGTATCTGTATCCAAAGTAAACAAATACATAAATTACTTTAAAAAAAAAAAAAAGGGAATAGATGAGACTAAAACTATTGAAATAAAATAAATGATCTTTTAAGAATTCTTCATTTCCGATTTATTCTGTGGTATTATGCGTATAATAATAGCTAAATATAAAAATAGATAGTTTTATATCTATAAACATTATCTATTAATTGTTTTTAGTCACTTGTTACTCAGACTCATAGATCCTCTTTGTGGGAAGTCACTGAGTAATCAAATTTAATGTAATGAAACACTACTCTTCGCTTATTAATGGCGTGAATTGGTAAAAAGTGATAAAGCTCTGGGTTAAATTAGATAATCAAGTCTCTTGTGTTATATATGGTGAATTAAAGAGCAGTAAAATTTACTGCATAGTGAGAACTAAACAACCTTGTGTCTAAGCCCAGTTCTGTCACTCTCTGTGTGTAACTGAAGTGTTAGCCTTCTCTTCTGTAACATCAGAACACTACCAGCTACACTGTGTTCAACTAGAATTAGAACAAATATGTCTATCTAATGTACTAATTAGTGGAGTGCCAAGCATAATGTAAATACTGTGTGAATTAAAATGGTGATTTTTTTTTGCAAATCAATAGCACCTAAAGAACTTCGTCTTTTAGGATCAGTTTTTTTGTTTTGTTTTGTTTTGTTTTTTTAATAAGTAGCCTAACTTTACCACACCTATTACCCACTTGATCTATTTTCCTAATGTAGATATGTTAAAATTATTGCATTTTAAGATATGGTGTGTCTAGAATCTTGCATTAAAATATTAATTAACTCCAAGAGGTCCACTTCTCCCTTCCCCTTCAGCACCATGGCACTTCATAAACCACACAGGAAAAATGGACAGAGGAACAGAACAGGGAATCCACAGAATAGCATTTGCTCCAGACAAATGACTCCCTTCTCAGATAAATAGTATTTGATAAATAGTAAATTGTGTAATGTTAAGAAGTTCATTTATTGTAGGAGCTCTTGAAACATTTGACATACAGAATTTTTAAAATTAACATGAGTTTATTGGGGAAAGTGGACAGAAGCTATGAGTAGGCCGTTATCTCTCCTCTTTATATATATTTGATAGAGACAGAGAGAAATAGAGAGGGAGAGAGAGAGAAAGACACCTGTAGCCCTGCTTTACCACTTGTGAAGCTTTCCCCATATAGGTGGGGACCAGGGGATTGAACCTGGGTCCTTGCACACTGTAATGTGGGTGCTTAACCAGGTGCGCCACTGCCTGCCCCCGAATAGACACTTCTCTAAAGAAGAGCTACACACAACCCACAGACATAGGCGGAAATGCTCCTCTTCACTCATGACTAGAGAAATACAAACTAAAACCGTGTTGAAATTCCATCTCAGCACCTGTGAGAATGGCCTTTATCAACAAAACAGGAGAGGATGTGTTTCAGAGAGAATGTAGAGAAAGAGAAAATCTACTGCATTGATGATGGCAATGCAAACTAGTTTATCCATTATGGAGAGCCGTATGGAAAATCATTAAATAAATACAAGTGGAATTTGTATTTGTATTCAATGCCTATGGTCTGGCAGTACCACTTCTATATATTTTTTCCAAAACACATGAAAACACTCACTTGAAGGGGCATATACATTTCCAAATTCGTAACTACATGATCCCCAATAGCCAAAAATATGAAAACAACCTAAATGCCTACCCACTGATGACTGGATAAGAAGTTATGGGACATATACTCAATAAAGCACTACTCTGCAGTTAAAGACTATGGCTGTGTCCTTTGGGACAAAAATGTATGGAACTGGAGATGATTGTGCCTAGTGAGGTGAAGAGGTGAAGGACGACTACCAGATGATTTCACTCATATGTGGGATATGGAGAATCGAAACACATGAAATCAAATATATAGCTAACCCATGTCTGAGATCTTGGGGAAACTGCGCTGGTTATTATTGTGAGGGTGGGAGCACAGAACTCTGGTGTTGGGGATGCTGGGGAATCTTGTATGTCATCAATTGAGAGAGGGAGAGAGGGAGAGAGGGAGAGAGAGGGGTGTGGAGAGGGAAAGGGAGAGGGAGAGAGAGAGAAAGAGAGAGAGGGGGGGGAGAGAGAGAAAGAGAGAGAGAGAGGGGGAGAGAGAGAGAGGGAGAGAGAGAGGGAGAGGGAGAGAGACACGAAGGAAGGAAGGAAGAAAGGAAAGAAGGAAGGAAAAGAGGAAGGAAGGAAGGAAGGAGGTTGTTGCCATAAACTCTAGTTCATTATGGCCGCTATTGTATAGGAAGTAGAAGTTTAGACATGGATGTACAGAGGGAAAACCACAGAAGCCTAGCGCACTATCAACTTACTCTCTGCCAGTCTCCAGAACTGTGAGAACACTAGTTATTTAGATCTCCTATTCTGTAGTATTTTGTTATACTAGCCCTAACAAACTACTTCTCTTAGTTTCTTTCAATTCTTGAATATATTCAGTTCTGCTTCTAGCAGCTTTCAGGAATGGGTGGACTAAGTATCTAACATCTAGTATTTGTTCATCTCAAGTTTCCTTGAAGTATTTCAAGCTTGCCCTGGAGCAAAAGGGCCATCCTTAACCTTTTTTCAGACTAGAGAACACTTACCATCAAACACTTATACTAAAAAAAAAAAAAACCTCCCCTATTGGGATTCTGTAGTTTTCTGTTGCAAAATACTAATAAATCATGAAACCATCAAAATACATCTAACCCCATTTTTTTGCACTATTTTTAATCTTTATCAGTCTTCATGGATGGGTTTCACTGTGTATTCTGAAGCTGATTCTATTGTGTAAAACGTTATTTTATGTATAGATACATGTCATTGTTCTTGCCTGTTTGAAGGGGGCTCTTAGTCTACGTAACACATGAAGACATTCTGGAACCTATCACAATGAATCCTCAAATGGAGGAGGGAAGGGAGCATGTTGGTGTTTGGAGAATAACAGGTAGAACCTTTCAGGTGCAGCATAAAGGCATATAGTTGCATGGTACTGGAGGACATTGCTGGAAAGCTGTACAAGAGATTTTTAGGAGATTTTTCTTTCAAAAATAACAGTAAAACCTAGTTATCAAGAAAATTATGAAATGCTTATGACTTTTTTTTTTAAACTGGCGACACCTGTCCTCTCTCTAGTGTGCAAGTAATAACCTAATAGGTAACATACCTAATAGGCTTCACTAACATGCCTACAGGAGTCATACTAAATATTTAAAAAAAAAGACACAATAAAAATTATTGTAGAACATGTCACATTTGTAAGTTTATGCCAAGAGTGAAAACATTCATATGCAAAAATAACTTTTAAAATACTACACTACCCATGAAAATATGTTTGCAGACCTGACATGGCCTGAGGGCAGTGAATTTATGACACTTAAGGTGCAAAAGGGAAAGGTTGACAGTTATGTTGGCTATGGGGAAGTGGGAGCCTTCTGCAAGAAAAATAGCAAAATGTAATGGTTAAAGTACACTGAGGTTTGTTTTCCTTTCTGCTAACACTTCAAGATGAACAGGCTATGTTGGCAGGGTGGCTGTATTCCACTTCTAGCGTTTGCCCTTCTTCTGTAGCCAGTCAACAGCGTCAGGTTGAGCCTGATGTAAAGTTCCGAGACCTCCTTTGAATCTGGAGAGGTGGCAGTCGTTGACTATGTGGGTCATAGTCTGTCTGGAGCCGCAGGGGCAGTTCGGGTCGTCTCTGGCTCCCCAGAGGTGGAACATAGCGGCGCACCAGCCATGGCCTGTTCGATAGCCATTGAGGAGGGCCCAATCATAACGTGCTAGGTCAAAGCCGGGTTGACGCTTGCAGGGGTCTGTGATGAGGTGTTTGTTCTTTACCTCAGCTGACTGCCAGCTCTGTTTCCAAGAGACTGGAACAGAGAAGTTCAGTGTAGGCGTAGGGGACCAGATTGGGTGACGAGACGTCAAGCGTTGGACAGGGTGGGTGAAGATATCCGCGTATACTGGCAGGTCCGGTCGAGCGTAGACGTGGGAAATGAACTTAGATGATGCCGCATCCCGACGAATATCTGGCGGGGCGATGTTGCTAAGAACTGGCAGCCATGGAACCGGGGTGGAATGGATGGTTCCAGAAATTATCCTCATGGAGGAATATAATTTGGAATCGACCAAGTGGACATGGGGGCTATGGAACCATACTGGGGCACAGTATTCTGCAGTGGAATAGCATAATGCCAGAGATGATGATCGTAGTGTGGAAGCGCTCGCGCCCCATGAGGAGCTGGCCAGTCTTGCAGTGATGTTATTCCTTGCGCCCACCTTTGCTGCAGTTTTTATGAGATGTTTGTGAAATGACAGAGTGCGATCAAGAGTAACGCCAAGATAGACTGGCTGGGCTTCATGCCGGATTCTCATATCGTCAAGCTGCACATTAAGCTCACTCGAGGCCGAGGCATGGTGTAGATGGAAAACAGATGATACCGTTTTTGCAGTGCTAGGGGTTAGTCGCCATTTTTTACAGTAATCAGATATCAGAGACATGTCTTTCGTTGAGTGTTTCCTCGAGGATGTCGAACTTGGATGCCTGAGTTGCACAGCAGATGTCATTGGCGTAGATGAACTTCCTTGAAGAAGTGTCTGGGAGGTCATTGATGTAAATATTAAATAGCGTAGGAGCCAGAAACTTCCTAGATTTTAGTGTATCCCACTAAAATCTAGGAAGTTTCGTGATTTGAAGTATTACATCTTTCCCCCTTCACTGGGATAGTGATTTATAAAATAATAGGAGTTCCACACCACTCCGACCATCGGAGTTCTGTACCCCTATTCCAGTCCCCTAGCTGTTACTAACATAGTTCTCCCATAGTCTTAGATATGAATTTACAATTTTATTTTCAAATTCATGTGTTCCAGTCTCTCTGTTTCACATGAGTAAAATAATCAGGTAGTTGTCTTTCACCTTCTTGCTTACTGCACTAAGTCACGATCTCTTCTAGTTCCATCCATTATTACTGCAAAGGACACAATATCATCTTTTTTTTATTGCTGAGTAGTACTCTATTGAGTATATGTCCCCTAACTTTATCTGTCAAAGGGCATTTTGATTGCTTGCACATTTTAGCTATTGTAAATAATGCAGCTATGAATATGGGAAATGCATATATCCCTTAGAACTAGTTTTTTTTTCCATATCCTTTTTTTTTTTTTTTGGCTTTCAGGGTTATAGCTGGGGCTCACTACCTGCACTATGAATCCACTCCTGGAAGCCATTTTCTCCACTTTGCTGTTCTTGTTATTGTTGTTGGATAGGACAGAGAAATGGAGAGAGGAGGGGAAGACAGAGAGGGAGAGAGAAAGACAGACACCTGCAGATCTGCTTCACTGCTTGTGAAGCAACCCACTGGGTTGCAGGTGAGGAGCTGGGGGATCGAACCAGAATCCTTATGCTGGTCCTTGCCCTTCGTGCTTGACCTGTTGTGCTATGGCCCAGCCCCCTGTTTTTCATATCTTTTGGATAAATGCCTAGGAGTGGAATTGCTGGGTCATAAGGTATTTCCATTTGTATGTATTTAAGGATTCTCCATAGTGTTTGCACCAGTTTATGGTTGTTTAAGGTGATGCAGGGGATTGAACCTGTGACTTCAGAGCCTTAGGCATGAGAGTCTGTTTGCATAACCGTTATGCTATCTACCCTCACCAGTCTGCATTTCTACCAGCAGTGTAATCGAGTTCCCTCTCTCTCTCTCTCTTTTTTCTCTCTCTCTCTCTCTCCACATCCTCTTCAACACTCATCCTCTCCTGTTTTGTTGATGGAGCCCATTCTCACAGGTGTGAGGTGGGATCTCAATGTGGTCTTAATTTGCACTTCTCTAATGACGATTGATGTGGAGCATTTCTGCATATGTCTGCGGGCCATGTGTATTTCTCCTTTCGAGAGCTGTTATGTCTTCTGCCCACCTTTTCACTGGGTTGTCCTTTTCCGTTTTGTTGAGTTGTATGAGTTCCTTATAGAATGTTTGGTATTAAAAGCTTGCTGGATATATCCATTGTGCAAATACCTGCTCGCAGTTGCCAATTGCCTATTTGCCCTTATGGTATTCGTTTTTGATTTGTAGACATCTTTAAATTTGATTTGACCCCATTTATCCAATGTTTTAGCTTCTTTTGCCCATGAGGTGGAGTCTCCAAATGCATGCTTGGTTATAAGGTCCTAAAATGTTTCATTGATATGTCCTTCTATGTATTTTATAGTTTCCAGTCTAATAGCCACATCTTTGATCCATTTCAAGCTAATTTTGGTGCATGGTTGTTGTATGCTTTACATTGGTTTGTTCTAGCTCTCCCCCTGCCAGGAAAATTGGTTCAGTCCTGCTAGTTTTGCGGGCCGCTTGTCCCCGCCCCAAGGAACCCCGAGAGAGTTCCAGAGTTCCAGAGTTCCAGAGTTCCAGAGTTGTTGGCGCTGCCGCGGGGGAAGGAGACAGGAGAGTTCTGTTTGGTGATTAGTTTGGGTTAGTTTATGAATCGTTCCTGAATAAAGAAATACAGCTTCCCTGCCCAGCCGTGTGTTCTCGAGTCTCTGTCTAGCTAGCCTGGCCAGCTGGAGCCTCCGAAAATAAACAACACATGGTGTTACTTGGCAGTCTACTTCCATTATTCTACATGACCAGTTCTCCCAGCACCAATTGTTGAAGGGATCTTCTTTCATTGGACAGTTTTAGCCCAATTGCTATGTATGACTCTAAAAGTCTCTTTGGCCCATCTTTCTTTTTCAGCTAAGACTGAGTTATTCCCATACTAATGCCATTTCTTTGATGTAATATAAGCCAGGATGATAAATAACCATATTATAAGTACATTTATAAAAGTCCTTTTAATCTGGGAGTCAGGCGGTAGCGCAGTAGATTAAGCGCAGGTGGCACAAAGCGCAAGGACTGGCATAAGGATCCCAGTTCAAGCCCCCAGCTCCCCACCTGCAGGGGAGTGGCTTCACAGGTGGTGAAGCAGGTCTGCAGGTGTCTGTCTCTCTCTGTTTCTCTCTGTTCTATCTAACAACGATGACATCAATAACAACAACAATAATAACTACAATGACAGAAAAAAACAAGGGCAAAAAAAGGGGAAAATAAATATAAAAAATTTTTTTAAATCCTTTTAATCAGAGAATCTCAAAATACCTCACCCATATTAGTTGACAAATATAATTTCTTTGTTTTACAGATTCTTAGACACAACTTTCTAGATGTAAATTTTCTCAGTGTGGTTGACCCAACATTATATATAAATCCTCTAGTGTTTACTATAAGCAGATTACCAAAACTCACCATTAAAGATTAATCAGATAAACAGTATGCATATGTGTTTTATTGCACTATATTCTTTATAGAGAATATCAGCATTTGGGGCATTTATTAATATAGAAAGAATGATTCTAAAGAAACTCAAAAGTCATCAATGAGTGGCAGAAGAAATCAGTCAAGGTATAAGCAATAATCAAAAACACATTTTGGAGTTTGGGCTTGATGAATTGCATAGATATATTCCCCACACTCCCCCCAGGGGGAGGGGGAGGGAAACTTTTTTCTAAACATATTTCAAATTAAGAGTCTAGAAATAATGTATTACTGGAGGTTACCTAATAATAATACAATATCCTTTAGAGGGCCACCAGATAAGAATACCTTAAGTTACTCATCTGAGTCACTGGATAAATATCTATTATCAACCTAGAAAGGACCATGTGGTAGTACATACTTTACCGTGTGTGAGGACCTGAGTTCAAGACCCCAGTCACCACATAGGTATACCATGAAGGGGGATCTTCGTAAGCCATAAGTAGTGTTGTGATGTCTCCCTCTCTCTCTGTCTTTCTCTTCCTCTCTGTTTCTCATGCTCTGCCTAAAACAAAACAGAACAAGCCAGTATGTCTAGAGCTGAAGATTGTGCAGGATCGTGTAGGCAATGTATTATAACGTGACTCTTTTGTCTGGGAAAATTAGCCCAGTAGTATAGCAAAGGGCCATCAGATAGAAGGCCCTTACATACACTGCAGTAGTACTTGAATGTCCATCTCTCGGTTTCTCTCTCTTTAAATAAATTTTAAAATCAAGATAAAATTAAACTCTTAAAAGATAAAATAATTTTTAAAAAAGCTTAGATATAACCCTTCCCTTGCCCAGTTTGTTGTAGGAATGTAGAACAAAGACAGTTAAATGACTGCAGAGCAAAGTAGACAAAGACAGTGTGTAAAGAGTTCTGCCCAACCTAACAGCACTGACTGGGCCCACCTGAAGTGTGCTCCCTGAGGGAGGAGGAGTTGAAACTGCCCCATTAGCTGCTTTTCCCTTAGGGGTCTCTAAAGCCAGTGAGAAGATCACTGGAGAAGGAATTAAAATTCAAGGGAGGGAGCAGTGCTAATGAGGAACATACTTCTTGTTTGGAGGGTTAAGAATGTAAATTCTGGGTGGCTTGGCAGTGGTGGACACAGTTAAACATACATATTACCCTGCACAGGACCTGGGTTTGAGCCCAGACTTCCCAACCACAAGGGGAAGGCTTTACAAGTGGTGCAGCAGGAAACAGGTCTGCAGGTGTCTGTCTGTCTCTCTGTGTGTCCCTCTCTATCACTCCCTTCTCATTTCTCTCTGTTCTATTCAAGAAAAAACAGAAAAGAGACAAAAAAATAATAAAATCTGCTGGGAGTGGTGGATTTGTAGTGCTGGCACTGAGCCCCAAGGATAACCCTGGTGGGGGAGAGCGAGATGGAGAGCGAGAGGGAGAGAGAGGGAGAGGGGGAGGGGGAGGGGTAGTGGGAGGGGGAGGGAGAGAGGGAGAAGAAGAGGGAGAGGGAGTGGGAGAGAGGGAGAGGGAGAGAGAGAAAGAGGAGAATGTAATTCTGTAAGAATAGCATCCTCAAGACTTATCACAGGGAATGCATATTCCCAGGTAATCCCAAATACTTTTGGGCTATACAAGGTAGGAGAAGGAAGGCACTTTCTTCTCTTTGAGTAGCCCACATGTTCAAGCAGGAAAAGACCCAGCTATTAATCTTTTTCTAGCAATTACTCCTTACTTCCAAATAGAGAATAGAATCCAAATAAAGAATAGAATGGAGATACGTTCTGTTTTAGAAGAAAAGACCTGTGTTTTGCAGTTTGCCTACATCCATTAGCTGGATGAGATTTGATCATTCACTGCTGAGAGTTTTTTAATATTCCAATAGGACAAACAGAAATTCCATCGGGTGTATACATTTCCTCAATCACATTAATTCTGCCTTGTGAACCTTTAAACTTTCTCTAAGGGCCAGCCCTCTGGTTAATGCCCAGTCTTTTTTCTCCTGACCTCTGAGCCATTCTGCAAGGTTACCTGTCTCTGAAAATCTAACTTTTCCCCTTTCTTGCCTGCTAGATGGTAGATAGATCTTCAGACCTTTCATAAAATGAGATTTGGTTATCATATAATGGCATTTCTCATAATAACTGCTGATACGATCCCAGTAAAGAGAGATGTTTTTACTAACCACCCATAAAAGAACGTGGCTTTTTATATTTCTGACTCTCCTAAAAAGCCCCACTGTAAGTATGACTGACTCTAGGGTATTGAAATCTGTCCTCTAATTGGGAACTCATTGAACAAGACTTCAGTGAATGAACTTTTTCAGCCATTTTATATAAAATGAAAAATTATCTGCTCCTCATTTCAATCTCCTGTACAATTGCTCTTGAACAGTGGTTCGGAATTCGAGCAAGAGTCTGATCATACAGTCTACCTTATCATGTAAGACATAGTTAACAACAACAACAACAACAAAAATATATATATGTTTTGCACTCATTTCTGAGAGACCCTATTCAAAATGCAAGGCTTAGGACCTTTGGGGGATGTTTAATCAGCTTCCCAACTGAGGCCTTTTCTGAATACTAACACCTGAATTCAGAATTACTCAAATTTACCTTTTTATCTTCTTTTCAATCTTCCTCTCATCGTGCAATAAAATGGAGCTCCCAGATGGTGTTATTTCCCTGAAAGTCCTTTTTATGATTTGGTTTGTGTAAGTGAGAACCAACTATCAGTCTGCCCAGATTTGCTTAGTAATTACGTTAGCCGTGTCATTTTTCCTGTCATTTCTCAAGTTTCATTTTTCATGGCTGTCTCCTTCTAGAGTTCATCAGTGGGTTTCCAAAGAATTCGTGAAGGAACCAAATCAGTTTTAAAAGTTTTAAAAGCCTTTTAAAGTTGCACAGACTGTTTACAGACGCCTTTCTTGGGAACACAGCAAAAACGTAAAGTAGGCTATTGGATAATTTCATATACTGTGTCATTACATTGGGAATTGGAAAATTATTCTGCTTTTTTCTTTTCTTTTTTTTTTCTCTTATGATTGAGATTTACTTACATGTCATCTTTTTCAAAGTAACACACATTCTGCCTAAATCAACCCTAGAAATCAGGCCGCTGGGTAGGGCAAGGGGAGTCAAAAAAATTTTTTCCAGTGGCTTTTCTCACACAAAATCCTTGGGATTGAACTCTCTAGCCTGTGGGGTGCTTTATAAGCATCAGATAATGCTGCCCTTTAACTCTGTCTTACCCGGTCTCCCCAAACATGAACCAGGACAACCTTAGACACTTCTCATCAGAGAACCGGAAAAGCCCTGTTTTGATGGGAAACTTTATGGAAATGAATGGCCTGTCCTATTCTTGTCATCTCAGTGTGTTTAGTTGGAAAGATCATTTGGATGATAGCTATGTAATAGTTTGTGCATGCCCATGGGCTCCATTTTAGTTCAAACTATAATGTTAGAAGTGAGAGACAGAAAGAAACAGGAACAAGTTCTGTCAAGGTTGCTACGGAAAGGAAAATAAATACCTGAGTTCAGCCTGAGCTGTGTTCAGAGCTGTCTTTGTTAATACTTGCTTGCCTGCCAGGTACTGTGCCTGAATTGCTGGACACACACATGATGTTACCTTTTAATGTCTCCGGCATCTAATAGAAGAAAAAGACAAGATTATAATTCATCGTTATCACTATGCACAAGGACCTGTTCCCCACCTGCCAGGGAGAAGGCTTCCTGAGCTATGAAGCAGGTCTGCAGGTGTCTGTTTTTCTCTTCCCCTTCTTTGTTTCCCATCCCTCTCAATTTCTGTCTGTCGTGTCAAATAATAATAGAAAGGGAAAAAAAAAAAAAAAAAAAGGATGCCTGGAGCAGCAGAATTATAACCCCGATGGTAATAAAATAATAATAATAAATTATAATTCATTGTGCTGAATCATAGGTTCAGCTATCCAAAGTACACTTTGAGAGAAAAGAAAAGTCATCTTGTCCACTATGTGTGTGTGTGTTTGGGGTGGGGGTAAACAAGAAGAGGTGTTTTGTTTTGTTTTGTTTTGGTCTTTTTAAAAAATTCTCTATTAGGGAATTAATGGTTTACAGTCAGCAGTAAAATAAAACACAACAGTTTGTACATGTGTAATATTTCTCAGTTTTCCACATAACAATTCAAACTTCAGCAGCTCTTTCTGCCATCCTGTTCCAGGACCTGAGCCCTCCCCTCACAGCCCCCTCCCCAGAGTCTTTTCCTTTGGTGCAATACACCAACTCCAGTCCAAGTTCTGCTTAGTGTTTTCCCTTCAATTCATGAGTGAGATCATCCCATATTCTTCATTCTCTTTCTGGCTGATCTCACTTTACATGATTCCTTCACGCTTCATCCAGCATGAGGTGAAGTAGGTGAATTCGTCATTTTTACTAGCTGAGTAGTATTTCATTGTGTATATAGACCACAACTTTGCTCAGCCACTCATCGGTTGTTGGACACCTGGGTTGCTTCCAGGTTTGGTTATTACAAATTGTGCTGCTATGAACATATGTGTACACAGATCTTTTTGGATACTTGTGTTTGGTTCATTGGGATATATCCCTAGGAAAGGAATTTCAGGGTCATAGAGTCGGCCCACTTCTAGCCTTCTGAGAGTTCTCCAGACTGCTCTCCACAAGGGTTGGACCACTTGACATTCCCACCAGCAGTGCAAGAAGGATCCTTTGACCCCCACAACCTCTCCAGCATTTGTTGCTGCTACCTTTTCTCATGTATGACATTCTCACAGGAGTAAGTGGTATCTCATTGTTGTCTTTATGTGCATTTCTCTGACAATCAATGACTTGGAACATCTTTCATGTTTGTTGGCCTTTTGGATCTCTTCTTTGTTAATTTTTTTCTTTTTTTTTTTTTTTCTTTTGCCAGAAAGGTTATTGCTGGGGCACAGTGCCTGTACTCTGAATCCACTGCTCCTACAACCATAATCTTTCCACTGTTGTTATTGTTGTTGTTGCATAGGACACTAAGACATTGGTGGGGGGGAGAAAGACACCTGCAGACCTGCTTCACCACTTGTGAAGTGATACCCCCCCACGCAGGTGGGGAGTCAGGGGGACTCGAACCTGGATCCTTGTGCAGGTCCTTGCACTTCACACCATGTTCACTTAATCCAGTGCACTGCTGCCCTGCCCTCACTCTTTTTTAATAGAGGTGACAATTAAGCAGAAACCTAACGGGCAAGGAGGAGAGATAGTCAAGCCCAAAGAGTAGGAAGGGTAGGCAGGTTGAGAGAGAAGACTGAAGGGGAGAGGTGAATCAGGTTCATGGAGAAGTGAGTATTCCTCTGGGCCAATGGACAGGATGAAAGCAGGAGACAGGACAGAGAGGGGCCGGGGGGAAGCCTGTGGAGAAAAACAGGTTATGCTGAGGTTGGGTGCCATGGCAGAGAGCTCGTGCTATGTACTGAGTTCATTGTAGGACTTTTTTTTTTTTCTTTCAAATTTCTGAGAAGGCTGTGAGCTCTAAACACATTGCAATTACTTTCGATTTCCCTTTTTCCTGGGGGCAGGGAGTGGGGGGTACTTTGAGTGAGCATTTTCATTCCTTTGCCAAAAGATATTTTGCCCTTTCTTTTAATTCTCCTTAGGATCTTTTGGAAACTATAAGAGAGCTTTTTCCCTTAATCACCCTTTCTGAAACTTTGGCTTATTTGCATCCTCAGATCATTTCTGCCATTTAGAATTTATTTTTATTTATTTATTTTTTAATATTTATTTATTTATTTATTCCCTTTTGTTGCCCTACTTGTTTTATTGTTGTAGCTATTATTGTTGTCATAGTTGTTGGATAGGACAGAGAGATAATAGAGAGAAGAGGAAGACAGAGAGGGGGAGAGAAAGATAGACACCTGCAGACCTGCTTCACCCACCGCCTGTAAGCAACTCCCCTGCAGGTGGGGAGCCAGGGGCTCGAACCAGGATCCTTATGCGGGACCTTGCACTTTGCTCCATGTGCTCTTAACCTGCTTTGCTACTGCCCGGCTCCCCATTTAGAATTTTTGTTTTGTTTTGTTTTGTTTTGTTGTTTTGTTTTGTTTTGTTTTTTATTTTATTTAAGAAAGGATTAATTAACAAAACCATAAGGTAGGAGGGGTACAACTCCACACAATTCCCACCACCCAATCTCCATAACCCACCTCCTCCCCTGATAGCTTTCCCATTCTCTATCCCTCTGGGAGCATGGACCCAGGGTTATTGAGGGTTGCAGAAGGTAGAAGGTCTGGCTTCTGTAATTGCTTCCCTGCTGAACATGGACGTTGACTGGTCGGTCCATACTCCCAGTCTGCCTCTCTCTCTCCCCATTAGGGTGGGTCTCTGGGGAAGCGGAGCTCCAGGACACATTGGTGGGATCTTCAATCCAGGGAAGCATGGCCAGCATCCTGGTGGCATCTGGAACCTGGTGACTGAAAAGAGAGTTAACATACAAAGCCAAACAAATTGTTGAGCAATCATGGGCCCAAAGCTTGGAATAGTGGAGAGGAAGTGTTAGGGGGGTACTCACTGCAAACTCTAGTGTACTTCTGCTTTCAGGTATATATTTTGCAGTAGTTTATGGATATGTGTGAACATAAGCTCTCTCTCACAGAAACTGGTGTATATCTAGGTTATGGGCCCATTTAGAATTTTTAAAGCAATTCTTGGTTTACATGTTTTCAGCTATTTCCAGTTCTGGACTATAACTGTCCTGAATGTGGACTCTGTATTTCAGTCCCCTGATAGTGCAGTGATCAGCCTGCAGTAGGTGCTAGTGAGTATTTGACAGTTAAATGAATGAATCCTCAGACCTACTCACCAGTGGCATGGATCTAGCTGCAGAGCAGAAGTAGAGGAGAAAGCAGAGAGCTAGGAGGGGAGGGGAACTAGTTCTCTGCCCAAGGCAGTCTGGATATTTACATTATTCTCAGGCCATATAAAATTATCAGTTTAAAAATGAGCACTTAGGGCTAGGTGGTGAGGGCACATCTGGTTGAGCACTGATGTCACCATGTACAGGGATCTGGGTTCAAGCCCCACCTGCAGAGAGAAAGCTTCACAAGTGGTAAAGCAGTGCTGTGGGTGTCTCCCTCTCTCCTTGTCTCCCTCTCTCCCTCCTTTTCTCCCTCTCTCTCTCCCTCCCTCCTTCCATTCCTCCCTCTCTCTCTCCCTCTCTCTCCCTCCCTCCCTTTCTCCCTTTTACCCCTCTCTCCCTTCTCCCCCTCTCTCTTCTTCTCCCCCTCCTTCCTTCCCTCCTCTCTCTCCCTCCCTCTCTCCCTCCTTCCTTCTCTCTCTCTACTTCTCTCCCTTCCTCCCTCTATCCCTCCCTTCCTCTCTCCCTTCCCCTCTCTCCCTCTCTCCCTTTTCCTCTCTCCTCTTCCTCTCTCCCTCTCTCTCCCTCTCCTCCCCTTCCCTTTTGATTTCCCTCTTGCCATGGTCCATGGGCTGGACATTCCCACATCATACTAGAGATAGTTGGAAAGAACTACCTTTATAGTAGGGAGATGAAGTTACACACAGAGTCAAAAAAAAGAAAGAAAGAAAGAAAGAAAATGAATTGGTCATAGTTAGTTGAATTTTCATGTTTGTAAGAGGCACGAATCAGTAATGACCCCAAAACATGGGAAAGTTGACCATCTGTGAATGGTTTGTTCAAGTAAGGATTTCAGAAGAGAAAGAGCAGGTTCATGGGGAAAAAGGAAAATTAGGTCAGCTTGGAACATGTTGGGTCTGAGGATGCCCGTGGGCTATCTGGATAGAAATATCCAGTAAACATTTTGACACATGGGTTTGGAACTCAGGAAAGAGATCTTAGCAGAAGATAAAATTTGATAATCACAGGCTTATAGGTCCACACATCTACTCACTGAACAGATATTCACTATTGACTACAATACTTTGTCCCAGGCATCAAAAAAAGTGGTGAATGAAATATAATTCTGGCTTTCACAAATATCACAGCCAACACTGGTAGCCAGTATCATGAAAATAGAGGAACTAGCTGAGGAGAGATCAACATAGGCCCTGGGGGTACCAGCATTTCAGAGTTGGATAAAACAAACAGGACAAATCAGGAAAGAATGATAGTTTGTAAATGGATGACAAGAGTTTCTTCCTCCAAATCCCCGGGCCAGGCCTAACTTAGTTTCCAAAACACATTGCTTGATTTTTTTTTTTTTCTTCTTCTTCTTCTTTTTTCTTGGTAGCAGGATTAAAATACACGTGTTCACATGCACTCTGTACAGAAATTCTTGTTAAGTCATCCTTAAAATAAGGAATTTCAAAGGTTGGAACCAAAACAAGTATCAGCCCGCAAGTGACACAAAGATGAGCCAGAGCTAGAGATCAACCCAGATTTTCCTGTTCAACTGTGAATTTCCTTGCTATTGTTGTATGTGTTTTCAGACAAACTGAACGTACATTGTGGTTGGATTTCCTTTGTTATGGTCTGTGGAATAAATTAAATGTTAGAAGTTGTCACAATAGAAAGAGATGTTGTGTGTCTTGCCAAGATCTTTTGGGAGGATATTTATTTATTTATTTATTTATTTACCTTTCCTTCTCATTTGTTAAGTCAAGCAATACCTTAGGTACTTACCAAATCAGAGTCCACTAAGACCTTAAGTGTGGGTTCTTTTGAGAGATAATATTTCTTAGTTATTTTTTTTCAAATGAGAATTTGTTTTAAATTCTTTGAAGCAATTTGGGAATTGTTGAATGTTGTAAAAATTTTAGCTGTTTTATCTGAAATACTGTGGATTATGTGATATAAAACCAAACTGAAATTTTTCCTTTAAATCTCAGTAAAATGACCTCCTTATGAAGAAATTCAATGTAAACAAAAAAGTACAATTTATAAGTTAATTTATAGTTCTGCAGAGCCTGGTGATTTTTTTTTTT
Source organism: Erinaceus europaeus (assembly GCF_950295315.1). Taxonomy (NCBI): domain Eukaryota; kingdom Metazoa; phylum Chordata; class Mammalia; order Eulipotyphla; family Erinaceidae; genus Erinaceus; species Erinaceus europaeus. The sequence continues at coordinate 81,033,873 of NC_080174.1, read as the reverse complement.
TTTGCATGTGTTTGTTTTCATGACATTTAACACATTTACTGGTAAATAAACTACGTCCTATGTAACTTTACTTCCTCTTATTAGAAGGTAAAATCTAGTGCTTATCAATGTTTTATTTATGAATCATTTATTTTATGTTCAGAATGTTTTGTTTATGTTGCATTGCCTAAAAGTATGTTTCTGATTAGGAAGAATAATAGGAACTTCTTTGGCCCCAACTTTAAGGCAGGTGATTATGCTAACTACCCCCCCCCCAAAAAAAAAACAAACATCTGAACTAAAATCCATCTATTTTAGAGTCAAAAGAGTTAAAACACTTTAAAGGCAGAGGGGAAAATGACATATCATTAATTATGTATTTCTAGCTATTTATGTTTTATGTTCCAGAAAATATCAGAACAGTGAATAAATAGTAATATATGTAATGCCTGCTATCTTAAAGGAAATTAATTATATCCAGGAAGAAACTAAACATATACTAAATGCAAAGATTAAGTCATTTTGAATCACTGATTTATTATATCTCCTTAAAAATTAAGTAAATCAACCCACCCACTGACAGAAAAATAAATAAATGGAAACTCTTCCTCAAGACATTGAAGTAATTTGTGATCAAAAGAAGTTGTTTTCCTGATCAAGGACTGAGCTTCTTTTTGTTGTCTGGCTTTTTAAACATTCACCTATAGTGTGTCTAGAACTGAAGGGAACATCTTTAAATCTTGTTTGATTTAAGTGAATGGATAGCTAATTGGGATCAGATGTTTCCATACAATAATGTTTAAAAACTTCTGTGGGGTTTAGGTATCCTGACTGATTCTTGGGTAGATTGTTTTCATCCTAGTTGTTAAGATCTCAGAGGTCAGCCAAGGTAGCCATTCATTTTCAGTCCTCTTTTGTTTCAGATTTCCTGTTGAATTTTGTTAACCATTTCAAAAAATCACCCAGTTGTTGTGTCATAGCTTTCCACAACCTTCAGATTCAAACCAAAAAAAAAAAAAAAAACCATCTACTACAAAGCTAAATGACTGTACCACCCACATAAACTCTAGCTAGAGCAGAATATGAAATTAGGTGTCACATTTTTTTAATCACAATGAAACTCCAGTATTTAGAGTTCTGTTGTCAAATGTCTTCTATTTATGACACTTTGTTTCTTTTGTTTTTATTTCCCCAGGACATTTGGGCTTCCAGGACAGTTTTGTCACATCAGGTGTTTTTAGTGTGACTGAGCTAGTAAGAGTGTCACAGAGTAAGTATAATTTCGCTTTGATTTATTAAAGATGTGCCTTGTGTTTGTGCTTATTTTCTTCCTAGGCCTCTTGGAGATTAAAAAAAAAAAAAGTATCGAATTCCTTTTTCATTCACCCCCTTGAAGAATTTTTCTATACAGTTTGTTTAACAGCCAAGAATTCAAATCAGGAAAAAAAATTTGATATGATTATAGGGGATAAAACTGAAATCCTGAGAGTTTCACTTATATCCTAGTTTATAGTGTGAACCTGGTTTTAAAAAAAACAAACAACTGAAGCTTCCCTGATTTCTAAGAAAATATGAATTTAAAAATTTTTGGTTTTGACCTTTAAAAGAAGGTACAAACAACCTTAACACAAGTGACATGATACAGAATGATCATTATCAACTTGTCAATAATCACCAACAATAGTGATTAAGAGTACCTCTCCTCACCCTGTTCCATTGATCAAAGGGTCACTGATTGTATTTTTTGCTATGGCATAATCCAGGCAGTCCAAGGAGAAAGCATAGTATTCTCTTTCTCTCTCAAAGATGCACCCACCTTCACTTTTCCTTCAAAAAACACCTTTGTTTTTATATCTCAAATTTAAAAACATAGTTGCGATGACTGTGATGTTGTTACTGATGTCCCAGGGACAAGAGGAGAGCTCTAAATATCAACTATTGACATGTTATCTTTTTGTCCTCCTCCTTCTTTAAAATACTCCTTCATAGATAAAAAATGACATTGTTGACATTGATTTCAAACTGCATGAAATCTTTCATGGAATGAAGTGGAGTAAAAATAAATATTTTCCTATCAGGTTGCAAACCCCCCCCCCCCACCCCCAGTGCATTACAGTATTGCATGATTAACTGAGGTGAACCAGATGATGAGTTGTCTGGTCAAGCGAGTCAAGCCACCCTAATCTCACAGGCTTGGCTTCTGTCTGTTCCTATTGCCTGAATCCAGAATTGTTTGTAAGAATACAATGCGAGGGTAGAGGGATAGATAGAGACTAGTGACTGCTGAGTGTATGTGACCTGCCCTGCATTAGCCTGGTTTTCATGTATGTTGTATGAAGCAATGCTTGATTTAAATTTACCAGGCAAAAATGAACCCTCATTCTCATTCATAGAAAGAAGGGGAAAAAAAAAAAAGAACAGAAAGGAAAACACAAACAAGCAGACCTTGGACTGGAGTTGGTGTATTGCATCAAAGTAAAAGACTCTGGGGTAGGGAAGAGGGTTCAAGTCCTGGAACAGGATGGCAGAGGAGGACCCAGTAGGGGTTGAATTGTTCTGTGGAAAACAGAAATGTTGCACATGTACAAATTAGTGTATTTTACTGTCAGCTGTAAGTCATTAGTCCCCCCTGTAAAGGATCAAAATTACCACCCATTGTTTTTTTGTTTGTTTGTTAGTTTTTTGGTTTTTTTTTTACCATGAGTTAAATATCTACTCTATATAAGTGAATGACCCAAAATCAGTGAAGCAGTGCTTCAGCTCAGCCTGTGCAGTGTGAGACTTAAAGGGGGAAGGACAGAGCAGGAAAGTAATGCAGGTGTTAGCAGTGGGGGACCTAGGACCTACAGCTAGCGATAGTATTCCGCTGCAGGGGACAGGACAACCTGTAAGGACCTAGGGCCTACAGCTAGCGATGGTATTCTGCTGCAGGGGACAGGACAACCTGTAAGGACCTAGGACCTACAGCTAGCGATGGTATTCCGCTGCAGGGGACAGGACAACCTGTAAGGCGTCAGAAGCAGCAGTGTTGGAAGTTTACTCACAGTACCACCCAAAGTTGAAGAGATGAGCCTAGTCACTTAAAGGATAGGTGCTCCCTGGCCCAGCTGACTGACCAGCTTCTTACTGTCGACAGGCACTGCATGTGTACGTGTGTATCTCACGCTTTCTAAGGTGTTAAAAAAGATGCTCACTGCTTTACCTGTTCTTTGGCAGTTCATAATGGTAATAATACAGAATGTCTATTCCTGAATGTAATTATCACAGTGGATTTACAGGGAAATAAATTCACTGAGCCCTTTCTAGGATCCAAACAAAGAATGGAAGACTTAAAGAATGGAAGTCTGAGGGCCAGTGACGCAACCAGTCAAGCATACATATTACTAAGCGCAAGGATGGGGTTAAAGCCCCCAGCTCCCCACCTGCAGGGGGGTGGCTTCACAAGCGATAAAGCAGGTCTATAGGTGTCTATCTTTCTCTCCCCCTCTCTATGTCCTCATCTTCTCTTAACTTCTCTCTGCCTTATCTAATACAAAACAGTTAGAAAGGGGGAAAAAAAAAGGAAAAAATGGGGATGGGCAGTAGCACACTTGGTTAAACACATATAGTACAAAGTGCAAGGATCTGGGTTCGAGGACCCCCACTCCACCTGCAGGAGGGACGCTTCATAAGCAGTAAAGCAGGTCTGTAGATGTCTGTCTTACTCTCTCCCTCTCTTGCCCCCCCCCTTGTCCTATCCAATATAAATGGAAAAAAAAATTGACTGCCAGGAGCAGTGGATTCATAGTACAGAGGCACTGAGCCCCGGAAGATAACCCTGGAGGCAAAGATGGCTGCCGGGAACGGTGGATTTGTAGTGTCTGCACTGAGCTCCATCAATAACCCCGGTGGCAATAATAGTAATGATGATAATAATAATAGCAAAAAGAAGTCTCTTTAATTCCAAGGCTAGAACATTATATTTTGTTGCACCCTAGATGTTATAAAGATTAATCTTTATGACACCAGTGTCCAGGGGCCTGGTGGTTGTAGTTCCCCACTGGTCAAAGCTACTCCCAGAACCTTGTCCTTTTTCCTCTTGTAGTATACCCCTCTAAGGTCTCATATCCCAAGCCTCATCAGCTCCAAGCTTGATTAGACCTCCATTCGGTCTCTGACAGCCTACCTGTCAAGTGAGTTCCAAACCTGCCTTCCAGGCAGCCAGGGGGATGGCCTGACCACAGACTGAATTTGCAGAGGGACCTGGTTTTGTTTCCTGTCCCACTTAGAGTGTTGTTGTTGCTGACGCCTGGCATCATGAACGTTCCTCGGCTCTTGAGCGCTTTCCGATTCTGCACACTGCTGTGTAATCGTTCTAGGACTCACTCACACATGGCCTCATGCTGACTGGAACTGTTTGGCAAGAGTGGGGCTGGGCTGTGTCAGCGTAATCATGGCTGTGGGCCAACCTTCCAGCCAGAGCCCACTCCCTCTTGCAGATCTTTAATCCAGGTTGGTCAGGCTGTATGTTACAGGATTGCCTGAACTGCTGGGTTAAGGATCTCCCAGCTCAGATTTCCTCCACACTCACACACCTTTCCAGAAGACTTAACACTTGGGTCTCAGGATGGAGTCAGCATTCTTAAGTATTTCTCACCCACTTTTCCTGTCTTGGGAGAGCTCAGTGTCCATAGCACTGGGGACATGTTTAGTGGATGAGTGGGGTTGGAGTACCCTCTATATCTTTACAATGGAAGTGAGCTAACTGGCATATAAACTGATTAAATGTATGGTGCTAGAAAGTCACACTAATGTGAAAAATTATGGTAACTGGCCAGGTGGTGGTACAGTTGATCGAGTGCCCATGTTACAATGTGCAGGGCCCAGGTTTGAGCCCCCGGCCCTCCCCTGCAGGAGGAAAGCTTTCCAAGTGGTGAAGCAGTATTGCAGGTGTCTCTCTATCTCTCCCTTGCTGTTATCCCCTTCCCTCTAATCTCTGGCTATCTGTATCCAGTAAATAAGTAAAGATAATTTAGATAATTAAAAAATTAATTATAGTAATTAGCATACCTCAAATCTGTATCATGCAGTAGGCTTTGTCCTGGGCAATTTGCGACTTTTTTTTTTTTTTTTTCCTGCAGATGTCTGTGCCTCAAGTTCCTCTCTCTTTTTTTTTTTTTTTTTTTTTACCAGAGCACAGCTCAGCTCTGGCTTATGGTGATACGGGGGATTGGACCTGGGATTTGACGGAGCCTCAGGCTTGAGTCTGTTTGCATAGCCATTATGTTACCTACCCCCACCAAGTTCCTCTTTTAAAAGCAAGATCTATCTGTCTATCTGTCTATCTACTTATTTATTTATGAGAAAGAGAGAAGTAGGGAGAGAGCCAGAGCATCACTCTGGCGCATTCAACGCTGGAGATTGAACTCTGGACCTCATACTTAAACTTGAGAGTTGAAAATTTATCCACAGTGTCACTTGCAAGGGCTGCTTGTTGTTAAAATTCAGCGGCTCCAGCTGGCCGGGATAGCTTCACGGGCGGGTAACAGAGACGAGGAGACAACGGCTGGGCAGAGAAGCTGTATTTCTTTATTCAGGAACAACGATTCATAAACTAAGACAAACTAATCACCAAACAGAACTCTGCTGCCTCTTTCCCGCAGCGGCCCAAGCACTCTCTCTCTTACTCTCGAACTCAGGAACCCTCTCGGGGTTCCTAGGGGCGGGGCCCGCGAAACTAACTGGACTGATCCAATTCTCTTGGCGGGGGAGAACTAGAACAACCCAATGTAAAGCATACAACAGCTGCTGGTTGTCCTTCTATGTAGGTTAAGGAGACTGTGATGTTCAGAGATTAAGAAACTTGCCTTTGGGCTGGCAAATAGCCCAGTAGATAGTGTGTCTGCTTTGTAAATGACCCAGGTTCTGGTACAGCCTCCACTACACTGGAAGGAGCTTTGGTGCTGTGATATCTCTCCCTCTCTGTCTCTCAATGTTTTTCTTCTTTTTTATATAATTTTTTAATCTTTATTTATAGCATAGAGACAGCCAGAAATTGAGAGGGAAGGGGGGGGTGACAGGAAGTAGAGAGTCAGAGAGATACCTGCAGCCCTGCTTCACCACTCGAAAAGCTTTCCCCTGCAGGGGAGGGCCGGGGGCTTGAACCCTGGTCCTTGCACACTGTGACATGTGCGTTCAACAGGTGTGCCACCACTCAGCCCTCAATCTTTTTTTCTAAGTAAAAAAAAAAAAAAAGTGAAAAATGCAGTGAAGGCCCAGCAACAAGGAAGGGAAGAAAGGAAGGAATGGACACTTTTCTTGTCCTCAGCTAAATGCAGAAGTTTTTATCCTGCCCTCTCTCTTAACTGCATTATAGAGCTAAACAGAATCCAGACTTTCAGTGTTAGACTCAATAGACTTTTAGCTTATTGATGTGTGTATATAACAAATATTAAACCAAAACAAGCAAAACATAGTGAACAAAATTTCTCTGGATGTTTTAAGGTGTAATTAAAAAATTATAATAGGGGAGTCGGGCAGTAGCGCAGCGGTTTAGGCGCATGTGGCGCAAAGCGCAAGGACTGCGATAAGGATCCCGGTTCAAGCTCCCGGCTCCCCACCTGCATGGGAGTCGCTTCACTGGCGGTGAAGCAGGTCTGCAGGTGTCTGTCTTTCTCTCCCCTCTCTCTCTGTCTTCCCCTCCTCTCTCCATTTCTCTCTGTCCTATCCAACAACAACGACATGAAGAACAATAATAACTACAACAACAATAAAAACAAGGGCAACAACAACAAAAAATAATTATGATAGATTTTATTTTCAGAAGCATGTCAGGTTAACCCAGAGGTCCTATATGCCCACCCCATTACTAACACCTTTTGTTAGTGTAGTGCTTTTGTTATAATGGATGAGCTGACATTGACACATTATTATTAATTAAAGTCTGTGATCTGCATTAGGGTTCACTGTTGTTTTTTAAAATTTATTTATTTTCTCTTTTGTTGCCCTTGTTTTATTGTTGTAGTGATTATTATTGTTGTTACTGATGTTGTCGTTGTTGGATAGGACAGAAAAATGGAGAAAAGAGGGGAGGACAGAGGGGGGAGAAAAAGATAGACACCTGCAGACCTGCTTCACCGCCTGTGAAGCGACTCCCCTGCAGGTGGGGAGCCGGGGACTCCAACCGGGATCCTTACGCCGGTCCTTGTGCTTTGCGCCACGTGCACTTAACCCACTGCGCTACCGCCTGACTCCCCACTGTTTGTTTTATACTTTCTGTGTTTTGACAGATGTGTGATGACATGTATCTGTTATTATAATATCGTGCAGAACTGTTTTACTTTCCTCTCAGTTGTCTCTGTTCCTCCTGCCTGTTCACTCATCCCAATTTCTGCAACCAGTGACTTTTAACTTTTCTCTGGTTTTGCATTAAACATAGGTGTTTTCATGGCCTTTTGACTTATTCCTAGTGTAGTAGAAATTTTCTTCTTAATCTCCGACCTCCCAGCCCCATGCAACACCCCTTTCAAGTCCTCACTACTAATGATTACATAGATGCAAACTTCAAGGGCCAGGTGGTGGCTGTGGTGAACCTAGTTAAGTGCACACATTACAGTGCACAAGGACCCAGGCTCAAGCCCCTGGTCCCCACCTGTAGGGGAAAAGCTTCACAAATGGTGAAACAGTGCTGCAGATGTCACTCTCTCTCTTTCCCTCTCTACCTCTCCCTCCCTTCTCAATTTCTCTGTCTCTATCAAATTAATTAATTCATTAATTAAAATATTTAAAAAATAAGATAAGAAGAAAGAAACTTCACAGGAATGGCATCCTGAACTTGAAAATGTGTCTTCTTTCTGTATTTGAATGCACAAGTTTTTTTTAATTTGCTTATGTAAACATTTAATTTCTCTAGGTTTCCAATTAGTTTCTGCTTTTAGTTTTCCTCCTTTCAAATTTAATAGTCATAAGAGCTGCTGTTTTGGGAATCGGGCAGTAGCACAGTGGGTTAAGCGCAGGTGGCACAAAGCACAAGGACCTGCGTAAGGATCCTGGTTCGAACCCCCGGCTCCCCACCTGCAGGGGAGTCGCTTCACAGGTGGTGAAGCAGGTCTGCAGGTGTCTGTCTTTCTCTGCCCCTCTGTCTTCCCCTCCTCTCTCCATATCTCTGTCCTATCCAAGAACAGCAACATCAATAACAATATTAATAGCCACAACAACAATAAAACAAGGGCAAAAAAAGGGGGGGGAGATAAAAAAAGAAAAAGGAAAGAGCTGCTGTTTCAGTAGTTCCTTGTCGTTAAAGTTCGGGGCTCCAGCAGGCCGGGCTAGCTTCGCGGTGGTAAACAGAGACTCGGGGACACCCAGCTGGGCAGAGAAGCTTTATTCGCGAGCGGGCCAACATATGCTCTCCTGTCTCTCTCCTCCTGCGGCAGAGAGCGACTCTCAAAACTAATCACCACACAGATCTGTCCTGCATCCTTCTCCCCCTGCAGCTGCCGCAAGAACTCTGGAGTGGGGAGAAGAGGGCCCCCTGAAACTAGCAGGGGCCATACCACAATTTCCCAGAGGCGCGGGGGCGGGGAGGGCGGGAGTGAGGGTTGTGGGGGGGTGGGGGGGGTGAGACCAAAACCAATGTGAAGCATACAATTCCCCCTTTTCTTTTTAACTAAATGAGCAGGCGGTGAAGCAGGTCTGCAGGTGTCTATCTTTCTCTCCCCCTCTGTCTTCCCCTCTTCTCTCCATATCTCTTGTCCTATCCAACAACATCAATAACAATATTAATAGCCACACAACAATAAAACAAGGGCAAAAAAAAGGGGGGGAGGAGATAAAAAAAGAAAAAGGAAAGAGCTGCTGTTTCAGTATTTCCTCATGAGGATTCACTGGAATAACTCTGTGCTAGGGTTGTTTATAGTTATGCTATGAGAGAGTGGCAGTTTCAGAGAAACCCGAGAGAACTGTTGGCTTAGCCTCACTTGTTCAGAGATGAGGTTCAGATGATAATGCCACTTGGCATTGAATGATCTGATGAGAGACACACAGGGCTGCTGTATCTTCCACTGAATCCCTTCTCTCCTCTGCATTCTATTTATCTTTTACTTTTATTTTTATTGATTGATTCATTTTTGCATGCTCTAGAAGCCGTGGAAGGAGAATTCCCTTTCTTATGGCAGCAAAGAACATACTGTACCTATAGACTGAATGTGTATTTGCTCCTCCCCCATATAGGAGGATCATCTGAAAATAGTTCTAGTTATTTATTTGTTTTAGTGTATGTGGGTACTGACCACTAGACACAGTACCAGAGGAAGAGAGAACTCTTCTCTGCTTCAGGAGAGGAGGTTTCTAAGTGCTAACAATGCAGTTCACATTCACTGGAGTTGTTTCAGCGAAATGCTGTGAGGAAAGAGACAGGAACCATCTGTTGAAATGGCTCTTACATGATGCTGCATTTTCAAACAAAGTCTTCCAGAAGCATTTTTCAGATTGGGCAGTGTCCTATGAAGTTGCTCTGAGGAGAGCCCACTCTGTGAGCTGGAAGTGATGTTGCTTAGATAGCTCTCTCTGTCAGTACCCACTCCTGTTTATTTTGTACTCATGTTTTCCTCAGAGTGTGTGCTTTGAGGCTGTCAAATAAATAACAATCCAGGTAGGAACCCAGATAATCCTCCCCCACCAAATCCACTACTTCTGCCCATTTCCTAAAGTGCTGACTATTTTTCCTTGAAGTTGGTGGAGTGGCTTCAAAACCTTAAATCCTTCATCTGGGAAAGAGGGAAACCACCAATACACACAAGCCATTATGACTCTGGCCCAGTGGCTTCTAATTTTCAAGCGGTGGTTTGTGCACCCGAGCTGCCTGCAAGGAAGGGTTAAGTAAACTTCGTGGCTGGGAATGACTTCACGGCCCTGGAATTTTGAAAAGCTTGGGTTCTTCTCAGTACACTGTGGCCAGCCTTAGAGTCTCTGGGTGTGAAAACCACTCTCCCCGTTAGCCAGGCTGATTTTTTTTTTTTGGTTCCTGTTGCAGCACTGCAGAATCTATTAAAATCCAGCAGCTGAATTGTCCTGGCTCCGCCACAAAGCTGGACTGCTGGGTGGCTGCAGGATAGTCCCCAATTGTTTGTCAGTGGAAAGTGTGAACAGAGCCAAGCAAATGCCTCAGCCTGGCATGAGGTGGCACTCTAGTGGCTGTTTGCTGCCTTAGACATGTGTGTTCTTTCTATATGCTTACACAGGAATCATCATCAAGATCCAGCTTGCAGTTATTTATTTTTTTTTAAAGTTCTTTTCTAAGTTTCTCGGCCTTTTGTGTCTAATTGATTCCCTCTGCCCATACATAATTTTTCTGACCAGCAGTTATTGTGAGAACGAACAACCATATTCTAGCCTGTCATGACAGAACAGACTCCCACAGTCGAATTAACCCAGCTATCAGGTACAATAAGGAAATGAAGGCGTGTTGAGAGCAACAAGCCCAAACTTGAAAATGACAAAATGTCCTTGCAAAGAAGGGTTTACAAGGGAACAGGTCCAGAATAAGAGATTCCAGTTCCTTAGAGGTGGTGTTTAAAAAGAGTCAAAAGATCTTAAATCTTTATTAAAGTCAAATAGGCTTGAGACTTTTCTAAACAAGTGGCCTCTAAGTTCTCCTCTGTGAAGTAACACAAAGGCTAAGGTCATTGTATGAAAATCAAGTTAAACAATAGGCTAGATTCTTAAGCTCTTCTTTGGAAAGAACCCTTCTGGGTTATAGCACTAGAGGTAGAAACAAAGAGATTATAATAAAAAATAGACTGCAGCCCTAGCATGAACAGTTACTGTGACCTTGCCTTTTGTTTGCCACTACACAATTCAGTGGCAGTCCACTCAAACTATGCTCTCGATCAATATCCTATTAAAGCCACACAAAAAGTCTCCATAAACTTGGTGGTTAGCTATGTTTATAAATGGAACTCGGCATAATTAGATGGTCAATAGCAGGCTCTACTAGTCATTTTAAAACGAACAGCACACATTTTCTATCTGTAGAAGTCAGTGGTGCCTCTTCTAAAGTAAAGGTCTGGTGTGTAGCAGACAAAAAAAGCGGGAATCCCTTTAAAAAGTTCGAAAACCTAATACCAACTACAGTTCTTAAAGAAAATCTGTTATATTGTAAAATAGAAAGTACTCATTGTGTGTGTGTATGTGTGTGTGTGCACAATTTAATTTGACCTGTCTAAGCCACATTATTCTGAACATAACGTTGTAAATGTTTTAATTAATAGTTTTAATCAACCCCTGACAGGGAGATAAAGTTATAAATATTGCCCTATCTTAGGAAGAAAAATATCAGTCTGGGTGGCTTAATTTAGTGGGTTTCCTCTACTATAACTCAATAAATTTTCAAAATAAACACTGAAATTGAATTAGTTCACAAGGATATTTTATTGTGTTTTTTCTTTTTTTCTTTTGATTTTCCTGACATGTTTGGGATACATCTTTGGACAGTTAAACTGGTAGCAAATGAAAAAGACTGCCAGTTATAGAAATGTTTATCAAACCACTGTTTTGATAAACAATTCAATTCAAATTCAATTCTTTTGAATTCCAGTTCACAGGATAGGTGGCCAAATGAGCTTTTTCCTATCAGTGGATTAAAAAACGGTATCAATAGGCTTCTCCACCCTTTCCTACAAGTTTAAATGTGCATATCATTGTGTTTTATGTGTGCCTTGGCAGCTGTGTTATAACATACTGGCTAATATTAAAACTATGGCAAGAACAAGCCTCAAACATCAGCCAATCCATCAGTCATCCTTGTGCTTGGAGAAACAGTCCTTGCCATTATAGTCACAGTCTTCTGACCTTCCTGGGTAGAGCTGACAGTTAGTGTGCTTGTGACAAGATTTAGGGGTCCCTGCATTTTCTGTTCTTAGCGGATGTTCCTGCTAACATTACCAAGCATGAGCATTATTACTGTAAAGACTTGACCCAACAAAAACACATAACATGCATGAATGCTAATTTGTTGCCATCTCTGTCATGGGAAACTCATTCTCATTTCTAAAATTCAGGTATATTTTGTTTTTATTACCTTTTGCTGGGGCTTCATGCCTGCATGATTCCACCACTCTTGGAGAACTCTTCCCTCTCTCTCTTTCCCCACCCACCCTCTCTGAGGGAGAGAGTGAGAGTGAGAGTGAGAGAGAGAGATATTCCATAACACTGCTGGCAAGGCTTCCCTGTACAGGTGCTCCCATGTGGCCAAGAGCTAAACCCAGATCTTCATATATGGTAAAGTGTGCCCTCTACCAGGTGAGCTATCTCCTGGCCCCTAGTAAATGTTTTCAAATTGAAGACACACATAGCCAGTTGGACAAACCTTACTTCTCATGCTCATCTATGTCTAAATTTTTTTTGAAGTGGCCCATTGGTTACAAATCTTCCTTGTAAAGAATAAAATATATGTCTAAGGTCTAAACATGATAATATGAAATAGTCCAGTTTATAGAGTTGGAATCTTATTAGACAGGTTATTAAATATATAACTTTAAGCTGGGTTCTCATAGGTAATAACCATGTATTCAGTCAACAGTCATTTAATACCAACTGTCTACCGGAATTAAGTCTGAGTGTTGGGGGAAGTCAGGCCTCACAAGAGTGTTTTGAGAATAAAGTAAGAGATGCCAGGGTTCTAGTTTATAACAGATGAGAACGATAGTGGGGGCTGAGTAGGGGTGCAGCTGATCAGTAGACTAGGGCTTAAGTCCTTGATCCCCATCTGCAGGAGGGAAGCTTCATGAGAAAGAGGTCTCTCTTTCTCTCTCTCCCTCATTACCTCCCCATTCCCCATCTACTTCTGTCCTTGGTCATTGACTATGTGCTCAGAGCTGATGCTTAAGCTGCTGACACTCTCAACAAATTTATTAAGGAAGTGTGTTAGGTATTGATTAAAAAGGAAGAACTTCAAAATGTATGCTTAAGAAATAAACAGAATTATTGTAATGACCTTTTCAGGATTAATAATTCTGATAGACTAAGAATATACCACAATATGTTAATCTATCTGCTTTAGGAAGCCAGCAGTTTCTTACTGCTTATGTTTTCGACCAATGCCTATACATCTATGATCTATGTTTTTCTGAAAGTTTCTTTCTAGGATATCTAATGGATGGCAAGCATTTTTTTAAATAAAGTTTTTAAATTTTTATTTATTTATTTTCCCTTTTGTTGCCCTTGTTGTCTTTTTATTGTTGTGGTGGTTATTATTGTTGTTACTGATGTCATTGTTGTTGGATAGGGCAGAGATAAATGGAGAGAGGACGAGAAGACAGAGAGGGGGAGAGAAAGACACCTGCAGACCTGCTGTGTGAAGTGACTCCCCTGAAGGTGGGGAGCCGGGGGCTCAAACTGGGATCCTTAACGCCATGGTTCCTTGTGCTTTTTGAACCATGTGCGCTTAACCCACTGCATTAACGCGGACTCCCAATGATAAGCAATTTTAAGATTCTCAGCTTAGGGCTGGCACAATAGCTTACTTGGGAAGGTACTTGCTATGCCATATATGGGAGTCAGGCTCAGACCCAGCACCTTCCCCTCCCCTTGGACTGAGGCAAGCTTCAGTGCTATGGTATCTTTCCATCATCTGTTTCTTTGTCACTGTCTTTTTCTGTCTGAAAAAGTTATCCCAAAGTGGCAAAGCCTTGGTGAAGAGAGAGAGAGGGAGAGGGAGAGGGAGAGGGAGAGGGAGAGGGAGAGGGAGAGGGAGAGGGAGAGGGAGAGGGAGAGGGAGAGGGAGAGGGAGAGGGGATTCTTAATCTGAGATATTAACAACTTTTTTGAGTGTATGACTCCACTAGCTTTATGGTATTCGAAAATTTTGCTGTCTATTATATTGTAAATATAAAAGTTTGCTATCAGTAGGACTATAGCAGCACACAGGTGGGTTTGGTAAACTTTTTTTTTAATATTTGTTTACTCATAAACCCAAGTTCCTTTTATATTCATATCCTGTAGTTAGTATCAGGAAGCTAAAGGGAATTTTTGGAATTTCTAAAAGCCTGATAGAAATCCTAAATTTCCCTTTAGTAAGACCACAAATATTATTGAGATCTTGGTTGGAAAAATCTTATCCCAACTAATTCCAACTGATTAGAAAGACTGTTGGTGTTGGTTCTATAGTCATGTCTAGGATGATACTCAGAGAGTCTACACACAGCAAAGACACACAGTAGATCAAATAGTACACGTGAGTTAATCCAGCATATGATTGATATGTGTACATAACAGCACCCAAGATATTTCAGCAGATGAAAGGGAAAAGTAAGCAGACATAGTAAAAATATAGAGAATTGTTGTTGTAGAAAACAGGGCATATAGACTGTTGGGATGGGTCAACGTTGCTACAGCTTGGTTTCCTAATAGCTAATAGTCCGATAGTCCCAGTCTTAGTGAAGGGCTTATGTTGAGAAGTTCTTCCCAGGTTTACTGATCATTGTGGTGAAAAGACATCTTAGGCCCTCAGAGTCACATCCCCTGTCAGGGAAGGCTGAATCCTACAACTGAGGCTATCAGATACTAAACAGGGACTGCATTCGACCTCAACCAAACTCTAAGACGAGATGATACTCTAAAATGTACAAAATCAATTTCACTCCCAAAGGCAGAAGCCACTAATGCAGGAGATTGCTCAGCATTGCTAACCCTGCCATGGGTCTTGCTAGAGCCAAGTGTCAGACTCTTTATGCAATGAAGCACTCGCTGACACCCCTAGCTCTAAAGGTCTATGACAACAAGATGGTTAAAAGAGTATAAGGACTGAAGTCTTGTCTGTTAGGTTAATATTTAAATCTCAGATTTTTCTTCGCAGCAGTCATGATGGTAATGGCGAAGGAAAAGACTGGAGAGTCAGAAATACAGAGGTTCAGCTCTCTGCCTTGTCAAATTGCCATATTTGCCTATGTCAACTTGATCTTGTCTGACTTACAGCTCATTTCCTTATTTGTAAATAAGAATAGTATTATAAGTTACTCCGTAGACCCAAGGCAAAGGTGAAATAAGACTGCGCAGCTAAAACACCCTGCACATTGCACGGAGCATGATAAATGTTCAAGAACTAGTTTTTCCTAGCTGTTTTTTTTTTTTTCCATTAACAAGCTTATCTAATTTTAGTTCAATTCAGTAAACATTTGCTACATGTCTAACATATGATGGTTCCTGCTTTGCAGTGTGCTGAGAATACATAAATAACTAGAAGGGTATCTTTATTTCTAGAGTAAATTTCTTGGCTTTCTTTGAGATCCAAGTTTGAGTTTCCTTTAAGGTAATAAAGTGCCTGACTGCAATTAATTTATCAGTTGAACTCACAATAATTATCTATCACCCACAGCCATCGTCATGACTCTGAGTACAGAAGGCACTTCTGTTGGTGCATTGCTCCCTCTGTAATAATAGGAGAACTCATTTTTAAGAAACAAATTTCACTAGTCACTTAAACCCTCACTACCACTATATGCGTATGCATATATTTATATATGCACAAAATGTATATATAAATCCACTATATATATATATACATATATATATGTATATATATATATCTCCACAAAATGCAGAAGAGCGAAAACAGTGCCCCGTGTTAGTAGATGCCCTTGATGGGGTTAGAACATTCTGTTGACTTTTGTCACCTAATGTTGTATTTCATAAAAACTGTGACTTAAAGCTTAAAGAACATGGAAGTTCATTTTCACATAGAGAGAATCCACATTTTAGGCCCATGCCTCCCTCCTTTTTTTCTCTCTCTCTTTATAAGCCCTTCTTTTAAAAAAAAAAAAAAAAAAAAAAAAAAAAACCATACTCCTTGCCCACATGTGCTCAGAGCTTTTAGAAAAGAAGGGTAGAAAAAGGAGATCAGCACATGGTTTACAGACCAGAAATCTGCTTGGCAAGGGAGTTGCTGAAAACTGTGGCGTATAAGCTGCAGAGAAAGTACCTTTATGATTGATTTCCATTCAAGTCAGACTGACTGCAGTGTGGTCATTTTTCTAACCCGTAACTGCTCACACTGCAGCAGTCTGCTATCTGCAGGGTGTCTGAATTATAGCAGTCTATGTCCGTGTTACCTCTTACACAAATTACTTACACTGGTTTCTTTTTCCATGCAAATTCATCAGTTTTACAGCCCCTGATAGCCACAGTCAGGAAACTCTGGCCGAGAGCACAGATTGATAAAATGAGTTAATTTTACTATGCCTATTTTTTTTTCTTTCTAAAAGCCCTCTCTTATAGATAGTGTTCAGGAAGTATATTATGGTAAAAGGAAGATAACAAAGGAGTTGAATTTTTTTTTGCCATAAATTTCTTTCCAAGTTAATTCCCCTTAACGATGATTCCAGAATTGCTTGAGTTTTCATAGTATTATACGTTTTACAACTGTGCCTGATAGAAAGAAGAACAAATATGTTCCCGTGTTCCCTCCTTTTGTGCCAGTGACATGGACTTTCTTACAAGGTCTTTGCCATTAGAATGCAGAACAACACTAGACTGTGCTGGCTGCATAGAGCTGTGGACCGCCTTTTGGACTCCTTCCACCCCAGTCTTAAAAGTACAAGTTCCTAAAGTCTCAGTGATGTTATGTAATCTGCAGTGAAACATCGTTCTTTCTCCTCCTCTTCCTCCTCCTCCTCCTTCTTTTTCTTCTTGCTATTTTATGAGTTGGAAATTGAATGCTATATCTCTATAGTTAAATTTCGTGGAGCTATTATTTTTCCATAGCCTTGAGTTGCAAATTTGTGGAAGGAACCACTGTAATTGGCAGTTACTAACATGTAAGCCCCATGAGGGCAAGGGCATTTACATTTCTTGTTCGTAGAGAAATCTCAAGAATCTAGCACAGTACCCAGCACATTAAAAGCACTCCATAAATATTTGTTGAATTCTGTTTGAATAGAGCCTCTCACAGGACATGTGCCCTTAGCAATAGTCTAGTTGCACTGGTCGTTTTAGTAATGCCTCCTGCTGATTCCTGCCAAGTAAGTTGTAAACTCACTGTTCTGTCATCTCCCAAACAGAAAAGCTTGAAAATTTTGATACTTTTTTCCCCCCCTATCATCCTCTCTTTCCAACAATGCAAGCTAGAGCAGATTGTCTCTGGTAGATGGCAGAAATTCAATAACCACAACCTTATCCAGCTACTAATGTGTACAGAAGAGCAGGTCATTAAGAGGGTTGGCTACTAAAGTAACCCCTTTCTTCCAATAACCCACATTACTATAATGATTTCTTAATAGCAAACCATTTATTAAAAAATGACACAAAGACTGCATTGTATGTATGACAGAAAAGAAGGGGTAGGGGGGAGGGACAAATGATTTAGAAATAGCATCCAAAGAGACCATTTCCAAAAGTTAACCATTGCAGGAAATCTATGGGAAGAAAAATGCACAAAATAGCTCAGGTTAGGGCAATTGTAATACACACAGAGGAGAAACTTCCATACACACATAGGAAGGCCTGCATATAGGCTTCTAACTTTCATTTTGTGTCAATTCAAGTATGAAGATAGTAGTGTGGAGAAGATAATTATTCATTTTCCTTAATTCCAAGCAGTTAATTATTGATCAACTGTGTCTACAAAACTGTGGGGAGTTGTTTAGAAAAACAAAAGAGAGGCTGGGCAGTGGTGCACCAGAGAACGTGCTCATGTGACAGTATGCAAGGGCTTAGGTTCAAACCCCCCACCCACCCCAGTCCTCATGTACAGGGGAGAAGCTTCATGAGCAGTGAAGCAGTGCTGCAGATATCTGCTTATCTCTCTGTATATCTCTGTCTGTCTGTCTATTTATCCACCTATTTCCCCCATCCCTCTAGATTTCTCTGTCTCCATCCAATAAATATATAAAAATAATAAATAAATAAACAAGAAATAAGGAAAGAAATCATGGTATCTGTAGGATTAATGGTAACTTTCTAACTTGATAACCTAGGAAAGACATTTAGCCTCTTCATGACTCAGTTCCTTCCTAGCAGTTACAAGATTAAATGGAGTGATGTGCTTAAAACTCCTCATCCAAGTTCCTTCCCATCACAGAGGGGTACCTGCATGGGGGCCAGGGTTTGGGAGAGAGACTTCACAAGCTGAGAAGCAGTACTGTTGTGTCTTTTCTCCTTTCTTCTCTTCCCTTTTCTTCCTCACCTGCCCTCTCTCTCTTAAAAAAAATAATATTCCAGCAGGAATGATGAAATGGTGTAGGGGAAGAGCCCCAGCAGTAACCCTGGTGGTGAAGGGGAAAAAAAGTGATAAATAGCATGTTCAACTAAAAATGGAGCAAAATCCTCCTTCTTAAATTGGTACAGACAAGGAATGTTATTGGTCCCATCTTTCCTTAGCATCCTACGTTTGATTGGTAGTGACTCCAAAATTCTGTAATACACCGGAAGGCAGTTAATTGGCTTTTAGTTTCTGAAGAAAAAAAAGAAGTTAACATTTACTGTTTAGTTACCTATTTGCAAAAATAAATAAATAAATAAAAGGATTAGTATCATTGTTAGCTAAGAAATACTTTGTGACATATAGCTTACTGACATTTTATTCTTATTAGAATAATATGATCACGTGGTTATTTAGACTTTTTCATAGGGCACAATTAAAATAGGTCTTCTTGTACTTGTAACTTTTCGAGAAGAGATGACAGACATCCATTGTAAAAAATTTATTTTCTTTCTTTAATTATTTTTGCCTTTAGGGTTATCTCTGGGGCTTGGTGCCTGCACTATGAATCCGCTGCTCCTGGGGGCCATCTTTTTCCCATTGTTGGTGTTGCTGCTGGATAGGACAGAGAGAAATGGAGAGAGGAGGGGAAGACAGAGAGGGGGAGAGAAAGACAGACACCTGCAGACCTGCTTCACTGCTTGTGAAGCAAACCCCTGAAGGTGGGGAGCAGGGGCAGGGCGTTGAACCAGGATCCTTGCGCTTCACACCATTTGTGCTTAATCTGCTGCACTATCGCCCGGCCCTCTCTATTTTCTTTTTTAATGGCATTGTTTAGGTCTCCATTCCTTTTTTTATTTATTTGTTTTTGTTTCCAGGGTTCTCAGTTCCTGCACTATGAATCCACTGCTCCTGGAGGGTGTTTTTCCCTTTTGTTGCCCTTGTTTTTCCGTTGTTGTTGCATATTGTTGTTGTTATTGCTGTCGTTGTTGTTGGACAGGACAGAGAGAAATCAAGAGGAGGGGAAGACAGAGAGGGGGAGAGAAAGAAAAGACACCTGCAGACCTGCTTCACTGTCTGTGAAGTGACCCCCCTGCAGGTGGGGAGCTGGAAGCTCCAACTGGGATCCTTACGCCAGTCCTTGCACTTCATGCCATGTGCACTTAACCACTGTGCTACCACTCACCTCCTGCCCCAATTTTGGGATTTCTAAATTAACCTTGCAAATGATATTCCTCACGTCCAAATCTTAGTCTCCTGTTTTGTATTATATACTGTTACCATGTCAACATTCCTCAGATTCAACAGCTATCCCTTCCATGCTTAGAAACTCAGAGATCCCATAGGTTACTAACTTAATTTCCTACATCCTAAGGAGCACAGGCTTGGTTATTTGGCCAAAATCCTGTCCTGTCACCTCCCTGCTTCTTTAAATCCAACCCTCCTAAAAATTTTACTTCAATGCTGACTCTTTCTGGAATCAAACCTTCTTCTCTTCTTCTTTTGATGGGGGTGGGAGGTGTGGCATCATTCTTATTTCTAGCTTTACAACTAGTGTGATCTTTAAACTTTCCCCCACACACTCTCATGCCTTTCTCCTTTGAACTTTTAACACATTCAACTTTGCGTTAGCGATTCCTATATTATTTCATCCTTCTTATAGGTTGTAGACTTTGTGGATTCAGAGTCAGTTTATCCTTTTATCATCTCAAGGTTTAGGCAAATAGTATTGATGAGTGTCAGGGTGGAGCAGTAGAAAGAAAAAAAAAGCACACGTTTCACGGTCACACATTCTTGAATTTTAATTTTAGCTTACCTCTTTCTTCCCTTTGGGTAATCCAGGGCAAATGATTTAACCTTGTTCCAGGTTATCATTCTCTTCATCTGGAGAATATGCTTTCCTGAAATGATTGTTTTGAAGAAGAAGTTGGACATGTTACAATTCCAATCAAAATGTAGTTTAAAGATTACCCATAAAAAAAAAAAATTCTTAGTTATTTGTCCACGTTCCTTATGGATCTCCAGATTGAAAGCAGGGAGTACCCACCTCCTTGCAGGGCCTCTACAGCCATATGAGGCTTACTCTGAGTTTCACAGGACCTCTAGTTCAGGATCTGTTCTGATAAGCTGAGCTTCTCTGTGACATGTCCACACAGACAGAAGTGAAAATGCTTCCATACCAGGCAGTCTGTGTATTATGAGGATAATTTAACCCAGATTATGAGACCCACCATCATTTGTGAAATCTGGCGATGCTTTAAAATGCAACACATACATAACCAACTGACCAGTCTTGTGTTTACTCAGCAGCTCAGTAGATACTCTGGAAAGCGTTGTAGTGTTACCAGGTTGCTTCCTGCTACCCATAACAACTGCTGTACACTGGGTGCTTTACAGGAAGTAAGCCATGGGCAAGTTAAGGAATATAGCTCAATTATTTTTAATCTCTTCAAGAGCTAAGAGCACTGTGCATGAAGTTTTCTTTCTGTCTTTCATCTCTTTTCTTTTTTTCCTCTAGAGTTATCACTGGGGCTCTGTGCCAGCATTATGAATCTATTGCCCCTGGCAGCCGTTTTTTTTTCTTTCTTTCACATTATTGGATAGGACAGAGAGAACTTGAGAAAGCAAGGAGAGAGAGAGAGAAAAAAAAAGCTAGGCACCTGCAGCCTTGCTTTCCCACATGTGAAGGGTCTCCCCTATAGGTGGGAAGCTGAGAGCTCGAACCTGGACCCTTACGCTTAATACTATATGTGCTTAACTACGTGCATCATTGTCCAGTCCCTATGCATTAAATTTTCTTCCTTCACCTACTAGCTCGCTTGATTTTTTTTTTTTTTTTTAAAGGCAGTCAAAAGACTAGCACATAGCTTACCTGGGTAGTGGTCCTACTTTGCTGTGTGGACAACCTAGGTTTGAAAATGCCTCTACTGCATTAGGTGAAATTTCTGTGCTGTGGTATCTACCTGCAGGCCCCATCTCTGGTCTCTCTTTATCTGAAAAAGTCAAGCTGGTGTTGGGCATTACACCAGCTCCCCGCTGCTCCATGCTGCATTGCTTGGTGCTGTGGTCTATTTACATGATCATTGTTTTGCCTAAGACCCGCCCTGCCTGCAGGGCATTGGTTTAATCCCCACTGGTTAGATGGAAGCTTGCTACCTTCCCACTCTTTTTTTCTCTCTCCACCCCCTCTCCTAGCCATTTCCTTTTCCAACCTGCCACTTCCATTTCAAAAGATATAAAGGCAGTTTTCTCTGATCAATAAAGGCATTGCATTGCGTTCCCACTAAGCCACGAGTTCCTGGTTCTTCTCCTGCGTCGCTGAGTAAGCAGCAGCCCAGGCTGGCTCCGGTCAAGTTCTCTCCCCCAGTATGCAACCTGACAACTGGAGTAGTGTGATCCCTGTAATTAAAAAACTGGTAGTTAAGGCAAAAGATCTTTTTCTGGGTAAAATATAGCTAGTTATGTAATGTAAGTACACCTGGAGAGTGCATTCTAGACAGAGGAACTCAGACTTCCCCTTGTTGGGGCAGCCTAGTCCATTTCACTCTATCTTGTTCCACCTGTCTTTCCTTCAAAGAGTGATGGGTGATGTTCATGCCATTTTCTTCATGCTTGGGAGTGACACAGCTGCTCCTGCCAGCTGAAGCTTCAGCCCTATCCTGCAACTTGTGAAGAAAATAAAAATCTAGACCCCTGACATGAATCATCCTTTCACTAATGAGAAGTGTGAGTCTGTAAGCTCCAAGAGAGCACAAACTTTAATGCCTACCACATACCTGTCAGGTCCAGATGCATAGATAACTTCCCCCCCTCCCTTATGTCCACTGCCTGTTTCATACATAAAGCATCATAAACAGAAAGGGGAAATTATGCAAATAAATTTATTATAAAAAAGCAGATTAGGGAGTGACTTGCCTAATACTATGTGTGCTTAACTGCGTGCATCTTTGTCCAGTCCCCATTCATTAAGTTTTCTTCCTTCACCTACTAGCTCTCTTGATTTTTTTATTTTTTAAAGGCAGTCAAAAGACTAGCACATAGCTTACCTGAGTAGTGCTCCTACTTTGCTGTGCTGTGTGGACAACCTAGGTTTGAATGTGCTTCACCGCTTATGCAGGTGGGGAGCCGGGGGCTTGAACCTGGAGCTTGTGTGGGTCCTTGCTGTTAGTACTATGTGCATTTAACCAAGTGTGTCATCACCCATCCCTCTTCTTTTATTGTCATACACAAGGAGTCAACAGATTTTCTTCACTGTAATTCCCAAATAACTTTCATCGGGTGCCTCCTTTTGAATTTAGGCCACACCCCTTCTAATCTTACTTAAATAAACTCACTAGCTTATGGGGTTTTATTGGTTCTTTTCTTCAACAACCATTCTTCCATTCCTGCCTTCAGGACAGAGTAGTGGAAGTAGGTTAAAAGACAGATTTGAGGGGGCTGGGCGGTAGCGCAGCGGGTTAAGCGCACATGGCGCAAAGCACAAGGACCTGCATAAGGATCCCGGCTCTCCACCTGCAGGGGAGTCACTTCACAGGTGGTGAAGCAGGTCTGCAGGTGTCTCTCTTTCTCTCCCCCTCTCTTTCTTCCCCTCCTCTCTCGATTTCTCTCTGTCCTATCCAACAATGACATCAATAACAACAATGATAAAAAAATTTTTAAAAAAACCAAGGGCAATAAAAGGGGAAAAAATAGCCTGCAGGAGCAGTGACTGAGCCCCAGCAATAACCCTGGAGGAAAAAAAAAAAAAAAAAGACAGATTTGATGATAGCATTCTCATATTCTGTTGATTCTCCTTGGACTGACCGTCAACTGCATGAACAATGCTTTCTGACAGGCTCTTGGTGTTAGTGATTATATTAGATGCTAGCAAGCCTCAACAGTTTCCAGTGGTCTATGATCAGTGCTTGGATAGCTTATAAATTTGGGAATCTACTTAACTCAACTTTGTGTTTCTTAAAGAAGCCTGCCAGACCCTTCAAGACCTCGCCTTAACTCTTACCTCTTTCCCTTACATATTGTATAATTCATACCAAGTTTCAGAAGTCGAGTGTGCATTTCATATTCTGTTACCTGTATAAATGTCATTCCCTCTTCCTGGAATTCCTCTCAGGTGAATAATTCTTCCTTACCCTCTTCTCCTTCTTCCAGACATCACATTTCCTGAGGCCCTTTTAATCCTTTGAACCTCTTATCCCCCTAAATGGGTTTAGATACTTCTATGCGGCAACATCAATTTAGGAATAACTTTAGCAAAGGAATTATCAGACGATATCGATCCATCTTGTCAGCCTTCTCTAGAGCTGTTTCAGGGTAGGAACCAGCCATGTCTCTCCTCTTAAGTGCCTTCCTCCTACTGCACTGTTCTCGGCAACAGCAGAATCTTGGTAATTGTTTGTTGAAAGAATGAAAGTCCCTGGTTCACAATATTCCTAATTATCTTAACTTTTTATAGATATTAGCCTCTATTTAATTTATTTATATAACCACTTATATAAATAACTCTCCAACCAATGATTTAATGCAGTGATATACACATCTATCACACCCATTTTTGTATAATTGTTTAAATTTATTTATAGAATGGAAACAGTGACAAAAACCATAGGATAAGAGGGGTACAATTCCCATCATCAAAGCTCCATATCCCATCCCCTCCCCTGATAGCTTTCCTATTCTTTATCCCTCTGGGAGTATGGACCCAGGGTCATTATGGGATGCAGAAGGTGGAAGGTCTGGCTTCTGTAACTGCTTCCGCGCTGAACATGGGTGTTGGCCGGTCGATCCATACTCCCAGCCCCTCTCTCTCTTTCCCTAGTGGGGCAGGGCTCTGAGGGAATGGAATTTTAGGACACATTGATGGGGACATCTGTCCAGGGAAGTCAGATTGGCATCATGGTAGCATCTGGGACCTGGTGGTTGAAAAAGAGTTAACATACAAATTGTTGATTAATCGTGAACCTAAAGGCTGGAATATTACAGATAAAGATTTGGGGTCTCCGTTTGGAAATAGCTAGTAATCTATTTTAGGTATATTCCACAAGGTCCATGACTTTATTAGTTTTTTCTTGAGCCTGATATCTGATATGCAGGTGGACCCAAGTTATTGTCTGGGGAGATATGTCATGGCTGGAGAAAGGCCTAGAAAGCTGGATCAGGAAAGAGAGCAGCTCCTAAATATGGGAAAAGTATATAATCTTTTTATATTGGTTCTTTTTTTATTGGTTGTATAATCAAAATGAGAGATCACATACTATAGGATAGTTGTATGATGAATTTTATGGAGTTATTTTTTAATGAGATTGATAAATGGTGTTCACCCTTCCAAAAGTATTAAGTTACTGCTGTGAATAAGACATCTAAGTCCAGTGACCTGGCACAATGGTAGTATAGTCACCTTGCATGCCTGAAGCTCTAGAGGTCTCAGGTTCAATTCCCCAGCACCGACATACTCCAGAGTATGTCTCTTTCTCCTACTCTTCCTCTCTCTCACATGGTAATAAATAAGCATATCTTTTAGAAGGAGGGTTAGGGAGATAGCATAATGATTATGCAAAAAGACTTTCATGCCTGAGACAATGAAGGTTCTAAGTTCAGTCCCCAGTACCACCATAAACCAGAGCTGAACAGTGCTTTGGTAATAATAAATACATATGTCAAAAGGTTTCTAGAGGGGCAGGGGGTGGCATACCCAGTTGAGAATACACATGCACAAGGACCTTGGTTCAAGATCCTGGTGTTCACCTGCCAAGAGGAAAACTTCAAGAGGGGGGGTTGGCACACCTGGTTGACTGCACATGTTACAGTGCACAAGGACCCAGGTTTGAGCCCCGAGGTCCCCACCTGCAGGAGGAAAGCTTTGCAAGTGGTGTAGCAGTGATGCAGGTGTCTCTGTCTCTCTCCTTCACTACCACCCCCTTCACTCTGATTTTCTTGCTGTTTTTAATAATCAGTCAATCAAGATAATATACTACGAAAAAAAAAATTAAAAAAGAAAGCTTCATGAGTGGTGAAGTAATGCTGTAGATATCTTTTCCTCTCCCTTTCTATTCCCTGTTTCTCTCTCAATTTCTCTCTGTCTCTGATCAATAAAATAAAAGAAAAACGTAAAGAAAACATTTTAAAAGGTATCTAGTGGCTCCAGGGGCATCAGAAAGGGGTGTGTGGGGGAGGAATAAGAATCACATTTCATACAAGGGTCAGCTTTGAAAATCACATATAGTCAAAACTATTCATCTCTAGAAACCCAAAGGTCAGCAAATTTTTCTATGTAAATGTCTCTTTGTGAGCCTATGGTCTCTCTTTGCTTCATTGTATGGATGGAAAGACATTATGTAAAGGAATGGGTGACACTGTGCTCCAGTAAAACTTATAAGCTATGGTTCAGAGACCACAGTTTGAGGACCCTGCTTTAAGTGAGAAGGTCTACAGTATGCAGGGTGCAGAGGTGATTCAGAATAAGGAAAGTCAGCTATTTCTTAAGCGTAAGAAGTGGGGAATCGGTAGCTTAGAAAGATGAGTTTGCAGCTGAGAACGAATACCAAAGTACAGATGAGTAAGAGCTAACTGTTTGGATCAGACAAAGTAAAACAAAACAAAACAAACAAAAACCTTAGGAAATGCTTAGGTTGTTTATTCAAAATGAAATTTTCTTTATTTTATTTTTATTTTATTTTTATACCATTCCCACCAAAAGACTGTGTCCCCATATCTCCCCCCCCCACCCCCATGAAGCTGAACATCCACCCTCCCCCCCCCCAGGGTTTTTACTTTGGTGCCCTACTACAAATGTAGTCAGATCCTGCTTTGAGTTTTCCTTTCTGTTCTTCTTTCTCAACATTTGTTTATGAGTGGGATCATCCCATACTCATCTTTATCTTTCTGACTTAGCTTACTTAACATAATGTCTAAACATAATTCATCTTGTGGCCAAGATGAATTTAAGATCCATACATCGAGGTAGTTTTGTCACTAGTGTCCAGAAATGCTGAAACTTTAGTGACAATGGTATATTACCGTTATAAAAAAGGGTTTCTTCTTTTAAAAAGTGTATATAGACACTTTTTTTTCTGAGTTTTCTGTTTCTCCTTGTCAACTTTCACTTGAAACCAGAGTTCATTTCTCATTATGTTAGATAAACTTATCCTGCCATTGTTAAGTTATCTGTATCAAGGCAACAACAAAATGCGTTCTCATTGATCTTTCATTCGCAAAACTCAGCTGATGTTTCCTTCTTCTATTCCAGCACCAATTGCCGCAGGAACTGGCCCCAATTTTTCTCTCTCGGATTTGGAAAGTTCTTCATACTACAGCATGAGTCCAGGAGCCATGAGGAGGCCTTTACCCAGCACATCCTCAACCAGGTGATGCGGCCTTGCAGGAAGTTATACTTCCTAATTACACGCTTAGATTTTTTTTAACTCGGGATGGACCTGCTAGGCACTTAGTGATATGCTTCTCGTGGTGGAAAATGCTGGGGGAGGTGGGGGAGGATGGGGGGGGGGACTGGGGGACTGTAGCGCAGCGAGTTAAGCGGAAGCAGCACAAAGCGCAAGGACTGGTATAAGGATCCCAGTTGGAGTCCTCAGCTCCCCACCTGCAGGGGGATCACCTCACAAACAGTGAAGCCGGTCTGCAGGTGTCTTTCTCTCCCCTCCCTCTGTCTTCCCCTCCTCTCTTGATTTTTTTCTGTCCTATCCAACAACAACAACAACTACAACAAGGGCAACAAAATGGAAAATGGCCTCCAGAAGCAGTGGATTCGTAGTGCAGGCACCGAGCCTCAGCGATAAGCCTGGAGTTGAAAAGAAAAAAAAAAAGAAGAAAAGAAAATGCTGGGGGGGGGGGGCGGTCGGGCGGTGACGCACTAGGTTACACACACAGTACAGTGCGCGAGGATCCCGGTTTGAGCCCCAGGTTCCCCACTTGCAGGGGGTCCAATTTACAAGGCAAAGAACATGTGCAAGGGTCTTTCTCTCCCCCTCTCTGTCTCCCCCTCCCCTATCAATTTCTCACTGTCCTGTCCAATAAAATGGGGGGAAAATGGTCGCTAGGAGTAGTGGATTCATAGTGCTGGCAAAGAGCCTCAGTGATAACCCTGGAGGCAAAAAAGAAAAGAAAAGAAAAATACTAGATAAATGGGCTGAGTTGAGTTCAAATAAAATTTTCACACAAGATTTTAGAAAACTTTAAATTGTATGGCATTGACTAAAAAAATAAAAAGTTGAAGAAGACTTTTTCCAAGAGCGAGTTGTTCTCAGCTGTAAATGTTGGTTATGGCTGCCAAGATGGAAAGGAGGAGGCATCTGGGTGGTGTGAAGTCGAGAGCAAAGACTTAGAGAAAAGGTGCGGGATGAACTTTGCATGCTCTCAAGAACTGTTTCTGTAACCAGAGCACTACTCAGCTCTGTTATGGTGTTGTCAGGGACTGAACCTGGGACCTTAGGGCCTCAGGCTTGAAATGCTCTTTGCAGAACAATTATGCTCATTCCTTTCAGGAATACTTGAGTGGGGAAGTGGGTGTGTATATGATTTCTTAGGCAGAAGGTTAACACTCACCCCGTCCGCGTACTTAGAGCAAGTACTATATCTCCGTCCTAGTGCTTTTCTTATCAATGTTATAAGGTCTCAAAGTTAAACTGGAGTTACCCTAAGAGATAAAACCTATTTGGTATCACGGTGTGAAGTTATGCACGTGAATACAGTCAGGTAGCAGGGTGGAGATTATCATAAGCCCCACAATGCTAGGAGACATATATATATATATATAAATTTTTATTATATTTATTTGTTGGAAAGAGTCAGCCAGAAGTGGAGATGGAAGGGTGAGATTAGGAGGGAGACAGAGAGAGACACACATACCTGCAGCACTGCTTCACCACTTGTAAAGCTTTCCACCTGTGGATGGGAATTGGGGGCTTGAACTTGAGTCCTTGCACATTGTAACATGTGCGCTCAACCAGATGTGCTACCACCCAGCCCCCTAGGAGACTTTTTTTTTTTGTCTGCAGGGCTATTGCTGGGGCTTAGTGCCCTCCACTGCTCCTTAGGCTGTTTTTTTTTTCCTTTTTGTTGCCCTTGTTTTATTTATTGTTTGTTGTTGTTGTTATTGTTGTTGTTATTGCTGTCATTGTTGGATAGGACAGAGAGAAATGGAGAGAGGAGGGGAAGACAGTCAAGGGGAGAGAAAGATAGACACCTGCAGACCTGCTTTACTGCCTGTGAAGTGAACCCCCCCCCCCCACAGGTGGGGAGCTGGGGGCTCAATCAGGATCCTTACACAGGTCCTTACGCTTTGCACCGTGTGCGCCTGACCCACTGTGCTACCACTCAGAGACTCTTTAAAATAGGAAAAATGGAAGAACACAACCAGATAAAATGACTCCAGAGTTCTTGATCCCTTGGAAATCACAAAACCAGTATCAAAATGAAAAATTTTGCAAGATCCTGTTGTCTCTAGATAACCTGAACCAGAGAGAAAGAGACCTGGCATTAAACCCATAGTTTCTTTTACAAATTGGTCTTAGCACTGGATTGTGACAACAAAGGAAAGAATAGTGCCAAACAATCTTTATTGTTTGTTATAGTTTGCAGAAAAACACTGGACAAAAGTTATGTTTCTCCGAAAGCAAGTGCTGGGGTTTTATTTAAAACAATGGCCCAATACCCGATATTCCTTGGTAGAGACTCACTTTGACTTTATGTATTTTAGCTATCACTACCTTAAAAAAAAAAAAAAGCACTTACTCATTGTTAAGACCTTAAAAGCAGTTAAAGAAACAGTAGGTGCTAAATGGACCACTGTCCCCAGAGCTATCATGTTATTTGAAGGCTCTCCTTACTCAAGACACTGTAACATCAGCTCCTTGGGACAAGAAAGCAGTCCCAGATCCAAAGAACACATATCATCAATCAATGGGATGGTGAGCCTATTGGGGCGTTGATACATCCTGAGGATACTGAGGGTTTGCTCATGGAGGAGACATTGTGTGCGACTGTGCCCTTAACACTCAGTCCACAAGATGTTTGCCAGGACTTATGGGCAGTGATGGATTTAAAGTGAGTGGGCTGATGATTTTTCATATGTGTGCAAAGCATGTACCACAGACACTCCCCCCCCCCGTGCTCCTCACTCATCCAAAATGCTCCTTTTATATACATCTGCAGGTTTTTGTTTGTTTGTTTGTTTGTTTGTTTGTTTAAGAAAGGAAAAATTAACAAAACCATAGGGTAGAAGGGGTATAACTCCACACAATTTCCACCACCCAATCTCCATATCCCATCCCCTCCCCTGATAGCTTTCCCATTCTCTGTCCCTCTGGGAGCATGGACCCAGGGTCGTTGTGGGTTGTGTTTGTTTGTTTTTAACCAGAGCACTGCTCAGCTCTGGCTTATAGTGGTGCGGGGGATTGAGCCTAGGACTTTGGAGCCTCAGGCACGAGAGTCTCTTCGCATAACCATTATGCTATCTACCCTCCACACATCTGCAGATTTTTATTTTGCCTTTGGTTGTGACTCCCTGAATGGAAATCTGGTTATTAATGTCATCTGAAAGACTAGTATCATTCTTGGAGTCTGCAAATAACTAGCCCTGATAAGGAGCTAATTATAAACAGCATCAGTGGTTAATAACTCAGTAATACGTTTATTGTATTCTAATGAGACTGTCCTAGGATGATATTTTTAAATCATTCCATAACTATGTAGACTCAGCAGAATCATCTGTGTGCAGGTCAGGAAGTCAGCCCAGAAGAACACTTCAGATTTGCATAGAGAGAAGTTCCCTCAGTCAGTTGTTTGCCTTGATTCTGCCATGACAGGTACTGTGGTAGGTGCTTCACACATGTGTAGTGATGTGATCTTTGTAGGGGCTTTTTTTTTAGTATAAATTAGAGTGTCACTTAATAGTGAAGCAACCCAGAGATCCTAAAGTAAAGGAAACTGCTGGGGCCAGGTGGTGGCGCACCTGGTTAAACACACACATTACAGTGCATAAGGACCCAGGTTCAAGCCCCTGGTCCCTACCTGCAGGGGGAAAGCTTCACAAGTGGGGAAGCAGTGTTGCAGCTGTCTCTCTGTCTCTCCTCAATCTCCCTCTTCCTTCTCCACTTCTGACAGTCTCTATTCAATAAATCAATAAAGATAATTTTAAAAAGGAGGGTCAGGCGGTATCACAGTGGGTTAAGTGCACATAGCACAAAGTGCAAGGACGGGTGTAAGGATCCCAGCTCGAGCCCCCGGCTCCCCACCTGCACCTACACGGGGAGTCGCTTCACAAGTGATGAAGCAGGCCTGCAGGTATCTATCTTTCTCTTCTCTCTGTCTTCCCCTTCTCTCTCAGTTTCTCTCTGTCCTATCCAGCAATGACAGCAATAAAAACAATAATAATAACAACAGCAGCCATGAACAACAAGGGCACCAAAAGGGGAAAAAAATGGCCTCCAGGAGCAGTGGATTTGTAGTGCAGGCATTGAGCCCCAGCAATAACCCTGGAGGCAGAAAAAAAAAAAGGTGAACTGCCCAAGGTCACAGTCCTAATGAACTTCAGAATTCACGTTCAAATTCAGGACAGGTGGAACTTAAATAGTATGTTGTTTTCACATTCAATCGCCTTAAGAATGGTACCAATTCTTTTAAGGAACAACAGAAAATGTGTCTCCTCCTTCCTCCCCCTAGCAATATCTATCAATAACGTCTCCACTTTTCCTGAATACCTAAATTTCTAGTTTGAATCATTATTGTTCATGTCCCGTCTTCCACTCTGGACCTGGACCATAGGTTCCTTATTGACAGAGTTTATCTCTTCTAGTTCACGTACAAACATGTCAGGACAATGGCTAAGGATTGTACCCTTAGCAACGTGAATATAAAGCCATTTGATAGGAGTTTTGCAATCTAGTGATAGAAACCAGTGAATGGAAAGTAAATGTCACCCAGGAAAGAGGAATTTTCAGTCTTTTGCAGGTACAAGGTAAAGTTTCTAGGCTTTGCACACAGTAGGAATTAACAGTGGCCTGGGAGGTGGCACAGTGGATAAGGCATTGGATTCTCCAGCAGGATGTCCTTAGTTCAATCCCCAGCAGCACATGTACCAAAGTGATGTCTGATTCCTTCTCTCACACCTCTTATCTTTCTCATTAATAAATAAATAAAAAAAATCTTTTTTTTTAAAGGGATTAGCAAATATTTGGAAAGAAGGTAACAGTTTACCTTCATTTCAAGGTAGAATCAGGGAGATCATAAGAACAGATTCCACAAACAAGAAGAGATGCTATGTCACTCCTTAGTGAA
Source organism: Erinaceus europaeus (assembly GCF_950295315.1). Classification (NCBI taxonomy): domain Eukaryota; kingdom Metazoa; phylum Chordata; class Mammalia; order Eulipotyphla; family Erinaceidae; genus Erinaceus; species Erinaceus europaeus. The sequence continues at coordinate 81,002,438 of NC_080174.1, read as the reverse complement.
ATGTTTATCCTTCCCCTTAGTAGAATTCTCACTGTTACTTTCCTGTTTTCCTCAAGTGTTTCGTGAAGTAAAGAATCAGTGTATCAGAAAGAGCAAGAGACCAAAATAAATGACTGAGTCACTTCTACATTTTAGGGGAAAAAAGATTGATAGACACTAACTATATCCCTTCATAATAAACATCTTGAAAATCATAGAAGGGTCCATGTAAAAAAAATGGAATTAAATACAAATTTGATCCCAGAGAACTTTATTAAGATAAACCAGCTGAAGTCAGTACACTTTGTCTTGGAAACCCTCCACCTGTCTTCCCTGGTACCTCTAACTTTCTGCAGTCCTGGGTCTTTTGATCTCCTCCACCCTCTGGACATTTTTCCTGGGTCAACTCCTGAAAGAACGGTTTTCAAATTAAGGTGTCAGAGGTAAATTATTCTTCTCTGTAGACTTTACTAATTGCACAGTCATTTGCATATATTGGAGGACAACAAGGGGGTGTAAGGTAGAAAAATATTACGGATGGGTCATAGATTGGGCCATTTAGGATAGATCTCATTGAATAATGGCACTTAACGCAAATCTTTGTCACATGTACTCATATGCCTGTTTTGAATCAGAAGCTCAGTTTGGCAGGGCTTTTATTTTTTAAATTTATTTATTGGGGATTACTGTTTTACATGTGACGGTAAATACAATAGTTTGTACATACATAACATTTCTCAGTTTTCCACATAACAATATAACCCCCACTAGGTCCTCTGTTATCCTTTTTGGGCCTGAATTCTGCCCACCCACCCACCCACCCCAGAGTCTTTTACTTTGGTGCAATACACCAACTCCAGTTCAGGTTCTACTTGTGTTTTCTCTTCTGATCTTGTTTTTCAACTTCTACTTTGGCAGTTTTTAACATGGGCTGTTCCCCAGACATTGCAGTAAGAGATGAGCAAATAGGGGTGGGGAGGTGGGGGTAGATAGCATAATGGTTATGCAAAGAGACTCTCATGCCTGAGGCTTAGAAGTCCTAGGTTCAATTTCCTGCACCGCCATAAACCAGAACAGTGCTCTGGCATAAAAAAGAAAAAAGAAGTTAAAAGAGATGAACAAATACTAATATAAGATAATCCTATTCTCCAAAGATTGCCAGGTCCCATCAGAACATTCATGTCATAGTTTTTCTTTCATAGAGAATATAAGAGGGTTCCTCTTCAGGCACATAATTTGTATTTCTCCAACTGCCACAATTACTTCAAGTAACTGAATTTTACAAGACAACAAGTGAGCTGGCAAGGTAACTCACTAGGAGACTGTGCTTGCTTTGTCATGAGCACCACCCAGATGTGAACCTGCTTCCCACTACATTGAAGATTTGATGCTGTCATTAATCTCTCTCTCTCTCTCTTTCTCTCTTCTCTCTGTTTCTGAGTTTCTGTTTGAAAAAGTGAATCTGGAGTAGTGACATCCCAGTGATGACAAAAAATAAATCAATGAACGTAAAGAGTAATACTAAGTATAAAAACAGAGGTCAGAATATATGTGGAGAGATCAGAAAGATATCTATAGGGAGAACTATGCCTTTCATTGAGTCCTGAGTCTCCTGGTTGCTGAAGCAAGAAGGAAGACTAGATTATATGATCTGTATGTTGTAATAAAAAAAAACCCACAAATTCATTTAGAGAGTACATATTCTCCTGCCTTTATATGCTAGAAGGATTTCTATTAAATGCAGTTTTATACGACATATGAAAAGGCTCCCCCACTGACTTTTTTTTTCAGACTTTAAGGAAATTGATGCAAAGGATACATGAAACTCTCTATTATAGAAACTAAACTTATTTTTGCTACATGTCATAGATATATTGCTGTCCTGTGGTCTAGTTTAAGTGACAATAAAACATAAAGGCTCAGAGTTTTGGCAGCTTTAATATTTAGAGTATGTCAAGTTAAACTGGACCTTCCACATTTTTCCATTTAGATTGCTGCAATAGCCTTTTTGCCATCTTCCTGCCCATAGATGCCATTCCTTTCTTTCCCCCTCTGCTTTTCTAAATCCATCAGCCAAACGTACAACAACCAGAGGGACCTTTCTAAAATACAAGTATGATGTCACTCTCACATTAGGCTGTTTTGTGGGGGAGGGGAGAGTCTCTCCCTTCCCTGTAGGACACAGTCCAGACTTGCAGTATCTCCAAGATATCTCCCCCCTCCCCCCCCCCCGTTTGATGGATTTCAGTCATGCCAAACACCTGGCAGTTCTCTCTGTGTATCACATTTTACTCATGATGTTGTTTCTACCTGATAGATGCCTCCCTCCTGGGAGTGCTGTTCAAAGCACCCGATAACCTGTGTGAAGGGAGCATAATGATTAGAACAGATGCTGCCCTGCACTCCTGCTAAGTCTTGGAATGCCCCTGGCGTGCCAGCATTAACCCTTTGGTTTTGGGATCACGGTCATGATGGTGACCTGGGACAAAGGTGGGGTGGCAAGGCTGGGGAAAAGTTTTGGTATCTGAGGCAATGACATTATGCCCTTGGCTAGAGAAGTGTTTACACAGGTTAAAACCCACAGTGGTTGTTTGGATGGTGCTTCTGCAAGATAACAGCTGCCTCGGCCCTTTTCTTTCTGCCTTTTCTCCTTGATATTCACTCTTTTTTTTAATATTTATTTATTTTCCCTTTTGTCACCCTTGTTTTTTTATTGTTGTTGTAGTTATTATTGTTATTGCTGTCATTGTTGTTGGATAGGACAGAGAGAAATGGAGAGAGGAGGGGAAGACAGAGATGGGGAGAGAAAGACACCTGTAGACCTGCTTCACCACCTGTGAAGGAACTCCCCTGCTTCCTCTGGTTGTTGTGCATTTGGCTGATGGATTTAGTAAAGCAAAGGAAGAAAGAAAGGAGTGGCACCTAGGGGCAGGTGGGGAGCCAGGGGCTCAAACCGGGATCTTTACATCAGTCCTTGCGCTTTGTGCCACATGCACGGAACCCACTGTGCTACCGCCCTATTCCCAACATTCACTCTTTCAAGACCATTTCCTCCAGGAAGCCTGTCCCCGCCTCCCAGGAAGAGATGTCCCTGTTTCCTCCTTACTTCTAGTCTGAGTCCCATCACAACACTTATATGTCTCTTTTGACCTGTTTTGTTCATATCTATCTCTACCTACTAGACTTAAGAACTCAGTGGAAATGAGGTTTATACCTGGCTCACTTTAATACCTGTCTTTATCACAGCACCTGGCATGGGGGAGGGACACAGAAAGCGTTTGATAGTAGAGAGGCAACATACTGAAATTTCTGTGCCATGTCAACCCAGGAAGAGCTTTCCCAAGGAACACTCCCACTGGATGGGAAGCCGACCCGTTCTGTGGTATACTCACTGTCATTTCACTCGTGAAACCTTGTTTGCGAGAAAAGTACGGTCCTTCAGCTGGAGGCATTAGGGTGCATTCTGGAAATTTCTCAGCTATATCTCTCCAAGATTTAAAAATTCCTTCCATGAGAAAATAGACCGAATGCATTTATATTAAGGAAGGGTATAAATGTCATGGGGCCAACTCTTTTCCCCCATGTCCCTGGAATGCATATTAGTCACCCCCCTACACACACACACACACACACACACACATACACACACCTATTTTTTTTATTAATAAATCTTAGAAACGTGTTCCTTTTTTTCCTTTTTTTTTTTTTAAATCTCTTTTGCTCACTGTTTCCCTTCAGGTCAGTACCTGAATGATAGCTATTCAATAAATACTATTTGAATGAAACCATCTAAGTAGAGGACAAGAAAACAATGGGAGGGGGAAAAGTAATCCAAGCTTATGTGCTCTTGGGTTTTTTTTTTTTATCCTTTCTAGGGTGCCAGAAATTGGTATCTAGGGCTATTACTGATGCCTGGCCTCAGCTATCCACTGAGGAGAGAGACAGAATGTGGGTTTACCACAGACACTTTCAGGTGGAGACAGAGCAGGAGCCAACCAACAGTTCCTCAAAGGAAAAAATACAAAAAAAAAAAAAAATCAGGATGTGGCCGCGGCAGCAAGAGCAGCAAGTTGAGTGTCAATCAAAATCAAACTCAGACACTTGGAACAGCATAGACCAAGGACTTTGTTCTACATCCAGTGATTTCCCCAACTGAATGAGGGGCTAGAAACGAGCCCTAGGACCACACTGAGTTCCCCAACTGCTTCCTTTCTTGGCCCTCTTTCACCCAGGGACGCAATGTTCAAGAGCAGGGTGGCTTTGGATTGCTTTTGAAGCACTGGTACCATTTGTTATTTCAGCTCCACAAAGCGCCTCAAGTCTGTGGAGGATGAAATGGACAGTCCTGGTGAAGAGCCATTTTACACAGGCCAAGGACGCTCCCCAGGAAGCGGCAGCCAGTCCAGTGGGTGGCATGAAGTGGAGCCAGGTAAGCAGGGTGGGCCGGAAGTGGGCTCGCGGTGAAGTCCAGGTGTGTGTGGGGCTCATGCTGCACAGTTTAGTGAACAAAACAAACTCAGACCAGTTGACTTTTTCAACATGGGCATTTGTCTGTGAGAAAGGACGCAGCACAAAGCAGAAATTCGACGTAGTGGGAAGAGCCGTAGGAGTGGGAGATGATGATCTGTTCTTACGCACATTTTGCATATGCCACAGTTGGTCATGGTGTTTGCCTTTACTTTTGCTCTTATAGTGTCTTCCTTTGAGCTCTGTCTTCTTAAACTGCATTTCAATAATCTTAGATGAAATGTATCCATTTCAACTAGATTGATAACATTAGAACAATAGGCCGGCTCCCTGTGCCACACTTTCTAATTGGATTTTTAAATAGTAGAGATAATTTATTATTTATTGTTTATATCATTTAATATATAAGTATACTTTAATATATAAACAACATTGGTTATATGACTAAGATATAGCACTGTTATATTAATATAATATGTGAGGAGGCCAGGTGGTGGCACACCTGGTTGAGTGTACATGTCACAATGCAGAAGGACCCAGGTTCAAACCCCCAGCTCCCCCCTGCAGGGGGAAGGCTTTACAAGGAGTGAAGAGCAGGGCTGCAGGTGTCTCTTTGTCTCTCTTCCCCTCAGTCTCCTTTTTCCACTCAATTTCTGACCTTCTATCCAATAAGTAAAGATAATCATAATAATTTTAATCTGATGTACAATAGAACATGAAATGCTATGGTCTGAGCTGTAAAACAGTACATGGAGACACCGAAGCAGAGACAAGGAAAGAAAACCACAGCACTGATGTTGCCTTCCATGCTGTGGAGACTGGTTGCGACCCTGGGCCACGCATCTGGCAAAGCAGCACACTGTGCAGCTGAACGGTTTGGGTCACCCAGTCGTGGAGATAAGGTAGAAAGAATCTTTTTTCTTAGGATCGTTACTGGATGTCAGAACTGCCTTCCTATTTAAATGAGACAGCTCTTTCATGTCCATTTTAAGTAAAATAAGCCCATGGCAATCACTAGCATCGCTTCTTAGTGTGATCTAGTATTGACTGGAGTCTTGAGAGTAGTGTGAATAGTTTTTCTTTTCACCAGAGCACTGCTCAGCTCTGGCTCATGTGGTGGTGCAAGGAATTGAACCTGGGATCTTAGAACCACAGGCATAAGGGTTTTTTTTTCTGGTTTTTTGTTGCATAACTATTATGCTATTCCCCTCCATCTGAATGTGAATAATTCTTACAGTAGAAGCTTAGAAGCTTCTGGAAACTTTCCCCCATGTGTTAGCTTCACATGGGTAAAGGGATATCTTCTCAGGATCTTATTCAAACTGTTAAATCAATTCTATTGTGAGATTAGAGGCTACAGTCTTAATTCCAATTTCTATCTGCTGCGTGATTATGGGCAAGTTAACTAAACCTCACTGAGCTAAAGTGTCCCTGTTTTCATATCCTGCCAATAATAGTAGCTATTTCCTTGTTTATAAGAATTAAATAAGGTAATACACATAACCCTTCTAAATATTATACCTATCACACAGAGTAAGTTACCAAAAAAATTCCCATGCACCATGAAATGTCTCTAGATTGACCCCTTCTTTTTTTAAAAGTATATAATAACTCTTTAGAAAATATTTATAAAAAGGAAACACTGACAAAAACCTAGAATAAGAGGGGTACAAATAACTCCACATAATTCCCACCACCAGAACTCCGTATCCCATCCCCTCCCCGATAGCTTTCCTATTCTTTATCCCTCTGGGAGTATGGACCCAGGGTCATTGTGGGATGCAGAAGGTGGAATTGCTTCCCTGCTGAACATGGGTGTTGACAGGTCGATCCATACTCCCAGACTGTCTCTCTCTTTCCTTAGTGGGACAGGGCTCTGGGGATCAGGGCTCCAGGACATTAGTGGGGTTGTCTGCCCTGGGCAGTCCGGTTGGCAACATGTTAGCATCTGGAACCTGGTGGCTGAAAAAAGAGTTAACATATAAAGCTAAACAAATTGTTGACTAATCATGAGCCTAAAGGCTGGAATAGTGCAGATGAATATTTGGGGGTTTTAGTTTTATAGATAGTTAGTAAGCCTATTTTAGTTATATTCCAAAGGGCCCATGACTGTACTAGTTTTTTGTTGTTGTTTGTTTTGTTTTGTTTTTGTTTTCTGAGCCTGACATCTGATACGCAGGTGGATCCAAGTAATTGTCTGGAGAGATGATGCCATGGCTAAAAAGAGGACCAGAAAGCTGGATTAGAGAAGAGAACCTTTCTAGATTGACCCCTTTCTCTCTTTTCTCGTGTATCAGAAGACAGTCCTTAGTGTGTGGCTGTAAGGAAATAGCCCAGGGGAGGTTTTTGGAGTCACAGAACTGTTTTATATGCAGACTGAAGTGGCAGTTAGAGGAATTTTCCATGTATGTACCCCGGGGCAGTTTTGCTCTATGGAAACCAGAAACAAATTATTTCAACCCCACTGGCTGAGTCCTTCATTGGGCAGAACTTTGCCTTACTTGCGTCTAACCCTCCCACTCTACTCTTCCATCCTTCTACACATCCATCTATTCACCGAAGAAGCTTTACTGAAAACTTCCTCTGGGGGAAGCATTGTGCTTGTTTCTGGGAACTCAGGACTGAAGGGGAAGGCTACAGTCTACCCACTTTCAGGAATTCACAGAGATGGAAGGCAGACACATCAGATCACTTCATATGTGCTGGGGGAGGTATAAAGATGGCCTGCTCGCCACATGGGCTGCCTTTTCCTATTACCAGCATAGTGCTCAAGGTGTTGTGGGTCTTCTCTTGCTAGAAAGGTCACACATCAGTTTCACTCTGCACTTCAGTTCATGCTTATTGGCCTAAATGGACTCAGAAATGGGGCCAAGAGAAAGTTCACTAGGTAGGGCACATGCCTCGCCATGTGTGAAGACTAAATTCAAACCCTAGCACCACATGGGAGTGCCATGGTACTGAAGGAAGCATGACCTCTCACTCCCATACTTCCTCTCTCTCTCTCTCTCTCTCTTCACTCTCATACTTTCTCTCTCTCTTCACTCTCACTCTCACACTTTCTTTGTCTTCGCTCTCACACTTCCTTCTCTCTCTCTCTCTCTCTCTCTCTCTCTCTCTCGTAATGAGAAGTCAGTCTGGGAACAGTGACATCACATATATGTGAGACCCCAGCTCCACAATCAAATCAAATAAGATCAATTAAATAAGTAAAGTGGCTAAGGAATAAAGCTCGGCCCAAAATGAAAACGGAAATGTTGATTATTCGGTGCCATTAACTGTATCATCTGTTTAAGGTACAGTATAAGTGTACTTGCCAGTGAAAAGTTTATAGAAGATCCCAAAGAGACGGCAGTTCCCCTGATAATTTACTGCCTTGCCATGTACACAGCCCAGGGTTGAGCCTCCAGCACCAAATAAAAGTGCTGGGGACATTGGAAGAAGCTTCAGGGCTATGGTGCCTCTGTTCATTTCTTTTAGAAACAGTTTGTATAGAGCAGTGAAACTGCACAGAGACCAGGGCCTAAGGATGCGAAGAAAAAGTAATTAGTTTAAAAACTTGCAAATTTCTTCAAACCCTTTAAAGGGTTATACTGTAGTGGGTTAAATACTGCAGTGAAAAAAACAAAGGAGAATCACACTATATAGGTTTGAGATACAATATATAGATTATTACAAGGTTGCATTGTGTACATTATTGAAACTACTTTATTGTGTTGTCATACTGAAACTTCACACACTGTGAGGCTGTGTGTTCTCTCAGTGAAACACATTTCTTTGGGGCATATAGAGGGTGGTGTAGTTGGTTAAATATGAAGTACTGCGACCTCATGTCTTTCACTCTTCCTCAGAGTAATTCTTAGTCTTTCCTAGATGTTACTCATCCAAAGGATAATAAGTTTTAACATCTGGATACATATATCTGTTGCAGCCATTAAATAACTGAAGTTTGATGGCTATATTATGTTTAGGAGATACATGTGTGTCTGTACAGTTTATTGGAGAAATCCCCACAGTTGCATTATCAGACTGATTATCCATTCTCTATCCCTATTTCATTGTAGAAAAATGTAATTCATTGCATCTGTGGGAGGGGAGTGGGGTAGTACAGTGGGGAAATCTACATTTGGCTGTATTCACTGTAGAAAGTCAGAATTAAAACGGGGCATGGGGGGGACCATAAAAATGCCAGTGGGAGATGCTGTACACGGTCCTGGTGAGTTTGGTGGCATCTACACACAGCAGCCATTTCAACTGTGTGATTTATGCAAGCAGATGGTCCTTTGGGGGTGTAGGGGGGACTTTCCATCCAGACCAATCCCCTTTTGGCACAGAGAACACCTTATGTTGTTCCCACACCGATCTGGGCCTCTGTCACTTTTCCCCAGGGCTACCTTTCATTGAGTAGGAAGCTTTTAGTGGTTCACACATGTAAATTACCTTCAGAACAGTTTGAGGTTTAGGAATATCTGAATGCACCATCAGCCTTTTGGTTTGCCTACATTTGGGACAGCTTTCTCAAATAGATACTAGATACTTTGTGTGTCAACTATGAAGCACAAAGTATCTAGCAAGGCCTGTTCCGTATTTGCTCCCTCAGAGACTTTTGCCTCTGTTTACCTGCCTTCAAACCCTTTTGCAGGGCTCCCAGGCTTGAAGGTTGCCAGAAGAGACACATTTCCCCTTGAGCAACAGCAAGGCTTTGGACAGTAAAACAAACTAGACATGCAGTAAATTACACGGGCTCTTTCAGTTGTCTTTTGCAGTATCCTGTTCCCCATTAGTTTATCTCAGCACTTTTAGTGCACAGCTCTTATTATCTGGGAAGAAGGGCATGGGAGATTAAAGATGATGTTAGTTTAAAAACATCAGACAACCTCAAGCTGACTTTTGCTGCTCTTACAATGCTGTACTTGTTCCCTCCACTTAGAGTCAATCCCCAGTTATCTCAAAACTGGGCTAGATTTGAAGCTTTGAAGCTAATCTTGTGCTGATGAAATGAGTACTATGAAATTCTATCAAGCAAAAATGCAGTACCCTCAACTCTTGTTTATCTGGACAGAGGAACTGATAAGAAGAGGGGAGGATACCCACAGGCAGGCCTCTGCATCACGTGGTGGTGGTGCTCTTCATATCAACGGGGGAAAGAATTATACTTACAATCACTTGAGTACCTACTGTGCAGCAGGATTTCTTTTTAATTCCCCTTCTCTAAAATATGCATGATGGATAGAATCATCTTGCCTCTGTCGCTCTGAACACTCAGAGTTTATAAAAGGTTAAGTGGCTTGCCTGGGTCCACACAGATAGTACGTCTCGGACTCTAGAATTCAACCTAAATGTGATTTCACTGTATAAGCTTGATCGTCTGTGTTCACTAAACTCTCTCACTATAAATGTTATCGTTAAGATCTTATGTTCTAGGCTTATATAGAAACTAAATCATAAAATAATAAAAATAAATAAATAATCTTAGAGAGCTGAAGCCCCCCCCCCCACACACACACACACACACACTTTCCTTATCCCAAGTCTTTGTTATACAACTAGACCAGGGAAGGGATGTGGGCCATGAAACAAACATGGGTGTAATCTTAAACAGATGGTGTTGACTAACAGCAAAGTTAGATTTCTTTCATGCCCACAAAGCCAAATAAACCTCTACATCCAGATCTCCATTCAAAGAAAGCTGCTTTCAGTCTCTTATATCACTCTACGAATTATAATCCTGTTCTCCTTCTTTTCATTCCTCTGCCTACTAGTATTGTCTGTGTTCTAGAATGTACACTGTCGAGACAGTGGAGTTTGCCTCTGCCTCTGCTGTATCTTCAGCACCCTCCATACTGTCCTCCATACTCCATCCAATAGCTACTCAATAAACATTGATGAAATGAATGAAGCCTTCAAGCAGAGAATTTAGGGCACTTTGCATAAGCCTGATAGCAGATTTGCCATCAGTAATCCCTTCAGAAGTGATGCTTGTTCTCCTCTCTGTAGGCTGTTTGTGCAGTCAGATCCAGTTATTAAGAAGGAGTAAGCAAAACAATTACTAAGACTCAATCTTCGATCCCATTAGCACCTAATAGTATATCAAAGTTTATTTCAAGTCTTTCTGACCTTAAACAGTCTTCCTTTAAGTGGATCAAATCTTTTAAAATTTGTAATCGAAGTATCTTTGACTTGTGACGTTAGAGGGCAGTTGTGCATGACTGCAGTCAGCGTGTGTGTTCTCTTTATCTTGATATGCCTTTCCCAGGCCCTTCACGGTCTCCTCTCTCCTCTGATAACCGTAATCGGTCTTATAGTCCCAACATTTACTATAGCTTTACTTAGTTTATCTGTTAACCAAAGTTCTAAAGATAAGTCTTTGTTATGTTAATATAATTATTATCAAGAACTAATAGCTAAACTTTATTTTTGACAGAGAATGAGAGAGAGAGAGGGAGAAAAAGAGAGAGAGAGAGAGAGAGAGAGAGAGAGAGCTCCAGCACTGCTCCAGCACTCTTGAAGCTTTCCCCCTACAAATAGAGACTAGGTGCTCGAACCCTGGTCCTGGCACCTTCTGTGCTCACTTCCTGGTGTGCCACCACCCAGCCCTTGTTAATCTTTTGTAGAATATTTTGTGTAATCTCTCTGATATACATCTGAAATAAATGTTGAGATTTCCATAGAAAATTGCCTTTCCTTCCTCTTCCTCTCCCTCCATCCTTCTCTTGCCACCAATTGTCACAGGGAGTTAGTGCCTGCAGGACTCAACTATTCCCAGTGACCTTTTCTCCCTTTTCTTTTTGATAAAGGGTGAGAGACAGTGAGAGAGATGAGAGAGAGAGATACTTGTAGCATGCTCTGCCAGTTGTGAAGCTTTTCTTCTGCAGGTGGGGACCAGGGACATGAATCTGGATCCTCACGCATGAACATGTGTGTGTTCCACTGGGTATGCTGGCTCTGAAAATATTGTCTGACACATGTGTGTCAAACACCCTGATCAGACATTATGAGGTCTGTAGCTTGCTGTGCACATGTGGCCCCAGGATCTACAGCATGGCTAGGCTTGAGAGTTTATAAGGAATTTACTGTCTACAACCCCACTCAGAATGACTGAATTTTTTCAAGTCCCAAGGTAATGAGTCTCCATGTTAAGGTTTACAAAGCATAGCTCTAGAGTCCCCTTGCCTGTTCATTTGTGTGAACTTTCACTACTCAGTCCTGTCTGGAAGCAGCCTTAAGTTCCAGGGGTGCACCTTCCAGTTTTTCCTCCCCACTTTAAATAGACACGCTTCTAACACTCATCTCAATAGGTAGACATTTGCCTTATTTTATTATTATTATTAAATATTTATTTCCTTTTTTGCCCTTATTATTTTATTGTTGTAGTCATTGTTGGATAAGACAGAGAGAAATGGAAGACAGAGAGGGGGAGAGAAAGACAGACACCTGCAGACCTGCTTCACTGCTTGTGAGGCGACTCCCCTGCAGGTGGGGAGCCGGGGGCTCGAACCGGGATCCTTCCGCTGGTCCTTGTGCTTTGCGCCACCTGCGCTTAACCCACTGCGCTACCGCCCGACTCCCTATTATTATTATTTTTAGCATATCAGAGTTAACCCCCATGGAGTAACTCGTGCAGTATTCAAATACATCATTATAAGAAAGAAAATGTTCTCATCTTTTTCTCTCTCATCTTCCTCCAGTTTAAGTGTCTGATCCTTAAAGAATTGTAACAAGATCACTTAATCAGTATAATTCAAGTCAAGTCAAGTCACTGAATCTTTAGTAAGTGATGACTATGTGCTGGAGAGTAGATATAAAGATGACTCTACCAAGTCCCTATGTTCAAGGTCAAACTGGATTTCCTCAGGTGTCAGTCACCTCTGCAAAGTAGGAACTGTGGTTTCTGTCTCATCTGACAATCAAATAAGGTGCTATGAATGTCAAAGTCCTTTGTAAAAGGCAATGTTCTCTACTCACATCAAGTAGCATGGAGATTATTGAGGTGAACAGACCTTGCCCAGACAGTGGACTGAAAGCAGACAGGTTTAAATGTTGCAAGATTAGGAGAAGAGAAACACTAAATCTGAAATGGAGATATTATTCTCAAAAGTTGGCAATAAAACCAGGTTTCAGCTGCAGTCCAGTTCGCCTCCTTGAAGGTGAGACAGTTTCTTAGTCTTCCAGTCAGTAATATATGTATATTTAAATATCCTTCACCCCCCCCCCCCAATTGCATGCAGCTTTGTGGATGTCCTCTGAACATTCACATCTTCTGTGTTCCTAAGATTAGGGACTTAGATGGCTAGTGACCTTCATGAATTATTGAGTTGTAGCATTTCAGCACTGGAGACCACACCTATGTTAAGCACTAACTGAGTCAGTTTCAGCAGGAATAAAGTATTTTCTTTAAATATATTGTTTTGTCATCACAGGGCTTCACTCCTCAGGCAGATGTTTTTCGATAAAAAGAGACAGAGAAAGAGGGAAAGACTCCACAGAACTTAGACTCCCTTATGTTTGTGGGGGTGTGTGTGGAGGTCTGGACTTGAACCTGTGTCATGCACATGGCAAAGCATACACACTATTCAGGTAAAGAATTTTTTTAATTGCCACCAAGGTTATTGCCAGGGTTCGGTGCTACAGCACCAGGTGACCAGTTTATATATATATATTTCTTTCTGTTTTACTAGCTAGGGCAGAGAGAAATTGAGGGGGTGGAGGAGATAGAGAGGGAGAGAAACACCTGAAGCATCCTGCCTGCAGATGGGGAGTAGAGTTTGAACAGCAGTCCTTGCTCATGGGAATGTATGCATTCAGCTGGGTGCACCACAGCCCACCCCCTTCCCACTCTTTATTTTGGCAGTCAAAATAAAGGACTTTAATAGTGGGCTGTTTGTTTTCGTCACGATTGTTAAATACATATTTGAGGTATTTCTAGAAGAACACTTTGAACAATAGCTGGTCAACCAACAGCCCTGGGTGTTTAGGATCAAAGTTTAACAGTACAGTTGAGTTCAAGAATACAACTGGTGTTTTATTCTTATCTTAGTTCATTAGAAATTTTATTTTTAATTATTTACTTTTGATCACCAGTTTTCACTGGGGCTTTGTGCTTGTATAATTCAACTTATTGTTTAGAACAATTTTAGAGGAGGAGGGGGAAGGGGAGAGGAAGACAGGAAATAGAAGAGAGAGAGAAAGAAGAAGTAGAGGAGAAAAGGAGAGAGAGAGAGAGAGAGAAAGGGGCCGGGGCAGAGAAAGGAGAGGGGGAGAGGAAAGATACCACAGCCCTGCTCTATGACTTGCACCACTTCCACTGTGTGACTCCTCCCATGTGGTGATCGGGGTCTGAGACCCAGGTCCTCATGTATACAAAAAAGCGTACTCTACTCAGTGAGCTATCTCCCAGCCCCTTCACTGTAATTTTTAATGACCCATATTAGATTTTTCTTGGCTTTCCTACTCTCTTGGCCCTGATTTGACTGCCAACAATCGTTCGTCAGTTGTAAGAGTGGGGGAAAGTTCACCAACTTAAACTTGTAGCTGAGACACATAGGAGAAAGTCCATTATCAATGCCAATAAAAAGGCAGCAGACTGGCAACAATAGCACATTGATCACGGACACTCTGCTGCGCTAGCATATATTAGAGAAAATGATTAAATTGCCCACACTCTCCCGCTGTAATAGGAATAGTCATTGTTACAGAACACTGCCAGAGGATCAATGTCTCGGCTTTTCTTCTGCGTTTGTGGAGCAGTGGGGAAGCATCATTCTGTCACAACATTCTCTCCCATTATCTCTTTAGTATTGGCACCTGCTCAGTAGAGACTGGAGCACCAAGGAGCACTAGTATGGTAACAAGAGGCCTGTTCTTTAGGGACCTTTCCTGATCTGAGAAGTTCCATCCAAATTAAAGAGTTAGGACAAGAGAGCTATGCTAGCAAATACAAGACTCCAGCCACCCTGCAAAAATGGCCTCCCCTTCTTTATCGAGGCTGTTCTTTAAATGCCAACAAAGGGCTGGAGAAACAGCCTAGCATCACTGAATTCTAAACAGTTACCTATTAGGAGAAAATTAATATTCTTCATACACACACACACACACATACATACATACACACACATCTTCTCTTAAAGGTGTGTGTGTGTGCGCGCGCGCGCGCGCATGCACTTGTTGTAAACATATAGATGATAAAGTATAGTCCACAATGTTGTTATGTCTAGCTCTTCTTACATTATTTGCCACATAGGAGCCATCCAATCAATATTTACTGACTACAAAAATAGGCGGAGACTGCACATGTCTTCTCCGATCTTTGAGTGGAGTGAAATGCTCAGGACACAGGGTGCTGAATACATTTGTTGAATGAAGGAGTGGAGCCCTGCTTGCATTGGGGAGCCCAGATGCACAGTTTTGTGCAGACAGAAGCTCCCAGGAAAGCAGATGCTGCATTTCAGCTGGTCTTTTCTGCGTAAATAAATTACCCAAATCTCCCAATTTTTAATTCCATGTTTGAAAAACGAGGCAGTGTAAATAGTTGGAGGGATGGAAGAAAGAGATGTAGCTTTTAACGTGGGCTTCTGTGGGACATCTCCCTGCCAGTCCTGGTCCTGTCACCGTCATCAGCATGACCCCCTTCAGAGGCTTGGGTAGCTGCTGCAAGCCGGACAGTTGCATGGCCTGCCTTATCTGCTGTGAAGTAGAAACTGTAAACTGGGTGTGATTCCAGCCACAACAGCCCCTAGGGCTGCTGGGGAGGAGGGAAATAAAAGTCCAAATTAAGAAGCAAAAGTTAGCAATTCGAGTATTGTACCAAGACCTAGCCTGAGCTTTTTAGCAAAGTACTACTATGAATTTTCATTTCCTTGCATGTGAACACTGGGGACAGTCAAACAGTCCAGTCTTCCTAATTCATCCCTTTGAAAAGATCAAATGAGATGATAATCAATACGGGAGCTACCACTCATGAAGTACTTAATGGTATACAAAGTAGTACTATGTGTTATACTATCTACAGAATGAATATATATATATGTGTATATATATATATATATATATATATGTATTGGTAATAAACTATGAGGCATTTATGAATATTGGATATCTTTTTCTGGTAAATACCTTGAAAACTTTGGAGTGTTCTATGAATCTGTTAACATGAAATCTCCTGTTCTAAATTTTATATTAAGTATTTTATTTTAGAGAGTGAGAGAGACACCCCAGAGCACTGCTGAGATCTGGCTCATGGTGGTGCTCGTAAAGTTAAACTTGAAGCATATGCACATGTCTGTGCCTAAGGAAAAGCAACGATCAGATGATGGAGGGAAAACTAAATAAGCAAGATAGGCCTTGCTTTCAAAAACCTTACAGCCCCATCAAGGGAGGATGGGTGACTGCTAGTACAAATTGCAGAACCTACTAAGAGTGATGCAGGTTGGGAGTTTGTTCATTGATGTAGACCGCAGTCCTCCACTTCAGCTGTTAAAAACCCCAAAAACAATTAGGGGCCGGGTGGTGGCACACCTGGTTGAGCACATGTAATACAATGTTCAAGGTTTGAGTCCCCCAGTCCCCACCTGCAGGCGGAAGGCTTTATCAGTGGTGAAGCAGGGCTGCAGGTGTCTCTCTGTCTCTCTCCCTTTCTATCACTCCCTTCCTTCTCGATTTCTGGCTGTCTCTAGCCAATAAATAAAGATAATAATAAATTTAAAAAGTTAAAAAAAAAACTGTTAAAACAAACAAAAAAACATTATGCTGAGGACATAGATAGCATCATGGCTATTCAAATGAGTTTCATGCCAGAGGCCCTGAGATCCCAGGTTCAGTCCCCAGCTGAACAGTACTCTGATCTTTAGGGAGTTGGGCGGTAGCGCAGCAGGTGAAGTGCACATGGCGCAAAGTGCAAGGTAAGGATCCTGGTTCGAGTCCCTGGCTCCCCACCTGCCGGGGGGGGGGGGGACTCAGGGGGGGGCTCAGCTAACAAGTGGTGAAGCAGATCTACAAGTGTCTATCTTTCTTGCACCCTCTCTGTCTTCCCCTCCTCTCTCCATTTCTCTCTGCCCAATCCAACAATGACAACAACAATAAAAACTACAACAATAAAACAACAAGGGCAACAAAAGGAAATAGATTTTTTAAAAAAGATTAAAAAGATAATTTAGATTATGTTTTTGTCATGGGAATACTGCTGAAATGTTTAATACAGACATGCTTTAGGAGTAGTAATTCATGTTTATTGAGCACTATGGACCAAACACTATTGTTCTAAGCATGTGTGTGTGTATATATATATTAGCGTTTGTACCTACATATATACAAATATATGTGTTAGACATGCATATTTGTATGTACTGGCACATGCATATTCATTTCATTGGTAATACAGATTACTGCTAATAACTTTCACAGGCTTGCTTCTCTCCTGTGTGTATTTATACTTTTCTGGCCTACTGGTAATTCCATTTAAATGATAATCAAGTATGACACCATCCGTTCATATGGAAATATGGTCCTGTTCTTTTATGGGCTATCGATATTTTAAAGAAATTAGTCTCTTCAGCGGGGAAGCAATTACAGAAACCAGACCTTCCACCTTCTGCACCCCATAATGACCCTGGGTCCATACTCCCAGAGGGATAAAGAATAGGAAAGTGTATCAGGGGAGGGGATAGGATATGGAGTTCTAGTGGTGGGAATTGTGTGAAGTTTTACCCTTCTTATCCTATGGTTTTTGTCAGTGTTTCCTTTTTATAAATAAAAATGAATGAATAAATAAATAAATAAATAAATAATAAATTACTCTCTAGTACTCCACGATAAGGTGTTTTGCATAGAGATGGAGGTAAAAAGGATAGGAACAGTCCTCAGGCCCAGGAGTTAGTAGCTTCTCCCCCTGCAACGTGCAGTGACTTTACATACATCCCACTTGCTGTCCTGCCTGGCAGAGGGGCACAGTGATGCCAACTCTGTCCATCCAAGGATTTCAAATACATCCTAAACTCATCAATTAATCAAAGCCATGGCACCCATTTTGAGACGATGGGTGACTCACATCCTAGAAGATCACGAGAAACGCTCACACCCACATAGTAAATCAAGGACTGTCTCCTGATGGGTTTCCGAACAGCACTCCAAGTACTAAGATGGATCACGGGGCATGTCTCTCAAACAGGAGAAAATGGAAAGGGTTCTCTCCAGCACTGGATCACGGCGCATGTCTCTCAAACAGGAGAAAAGCTCAGCAGTATATATAAAAAAACTTACTATTTTATTTCCAAACATCTCTGAAACATAGTGAGAAGTTAAACTACAATAAAATGATAGAACCTATTGATACATTAAGGTGCATTAAGCCTGCTTTTTTAGAGTTAAGTGATGCTGTTACTCCTTTCATAACAATTTAAATATTTGGATTTTAAAATACAGAGTTAGCTTGGCTCCTGGTTCTCAAGTATGTTTAAAGTAAAGGACTTTACAGTGCTTCAAGGTCTCAGCCCACAGGAACAGGCAGCCTGACAGTCAGCTGTGGATGTTCAGTATTCATTCAGGTAATGCTTCTGCTCTTCTGGGTCGCCATGTGGCCCAAGCATCTTACTGTCATTTATTTAGAAATATTCTAACCTCTAGGGATTTCCCACTTTGCATGTAATGAGAGATAGTTAAAATTTTCATTTGTGGGAAGTCGGGTGGTAGCACCCCAGGTTAAGCGCATGTGGCGTGAAGCGCAAGGACCGGCATAAGGATCCTGGTTCAAGCCCCTGGATCCCCACCTGCGGGGGAGTCGCTTCACAAGTGGGGAAGCAGGTCTGCAGGTGTCTATCTTTCTCGCCCCCTCCTCTCTCCATGTCTCTCTGTTCTGTCCAACAACAATGACATCAGTAACAACAACAATAATAACTACAACAACAATAAAAAAAACAAAAAACAAGGGCAACAAAAGGGAAAATAAATAAATATAATATTTTTTTATTTGCACCACTAGAAATGCATTCATTAGTGATTCAAGGAATGGCAACCCAATATCCTTTCCTAATCTGAAATGTCCTGTGTACTATCACAATATCCTGCCATGTTGGCTATTGTATCCCAGAACTAACTTCACCATAATTATTTCCAAAGACGAACAAATTCTAGGGTAGCATGATTACTTACAACTGAATGCCAGTCAGAATTTGCCATCTGCCTTTCAGCCATTTTGTGAACTCAGTTGAAGAGAAAATTTTCCAAAATGGCTGTGCATCAACAAAAATGTTTTAACATTCTTTGGGGACTGATATAAACAGCACTTCATGTGCTGGTGTCTAAATACACGCTTTAAGGATTAAAAGTCGTACACGATGGATGAGTGCAGGGAGGGTAGCAACACACCTGGTAGAGTGATCATATTAAAATGTGCAGGGACCGGGGTTCAAGCCCCTGGTCCTCACTGCAGGAAGAAAGTTTCATAAGGGGTGAACAGGACTGCAAGTGTTTCTCTGTCTATCTCCCTCTTTATCTCCCCTTCCTCTCAGTTCCTGGTTGTCTCTATATAATCAATAAAAAAAAAAGTGCAGGATGAATAAAAGTGATTTTCAGGGTCAGAATAAAAGTGATTTTCAGGGTCAGTTATTCTTTGATATTTATCACTTCATGGTGGTGACACTTCTAATTTTTAAAGCTTCTTTTTCCTTGTGGGTGTTTTTTTTTTCCCCTTTGGAAGAGAAATCTTATCCTCAAAAAAATGTAGCTGGTAATTTTTCTCCTTTTGATGTGCTTGATTTTTTAAAATTTTTATTTATAAAATGGAAATATTAGGGCTAGGCACAATGGATTAAGTTAACATGGCACAAAGCACAAGGACCGGCGTAAGGATCCCGGTTCGTGCCCCCAGCTCCCCACCTGCAGGGGTTTTACTTCACAAGCAGTGAAGCAGGTCTGCAGGTGTCTGTCTTTCTCCCCCCCTCTCTTCCCCTCCTCTCTCCATTTCTTTCTGTCCTATCCAGCAGCAATAACAGCTAAAACAACATTGACAGCTACAACAAGGGTAACAACAATGGCAACAAAATGGGAAAAATGGCCTCCAGGAGCAGTAGATGCATAGTGCTAGCACCAAGGAGCCCCAGTGATGACCCTGGAGGCAAAAAAAAAAAAAAAATACTGACAAGACTATAGGATAGGAGGGGTACAACTCCACACAGTTCCCAACCCCAGAACTCCATATCCCATCCCCTCCCCTGATAGCTTCCCTATTCTTTATCCCTCTGGGAGTATGGACACGGGGTCATTATGGGGAGCAGAAGGTAGAAGGTCTGGCTTTTATGACTGCTTCTCAGCTGAACATGGGCATTGGCAGGTTGATCCAGACTCCCAGCCTGTCTCTCTCTTTCCCTAGTGGGGCAAGGATGTTGGGAGTTGGGGCTATACTTTTTTATGAGTTTGCCCATTAGCATTGAAGCTTTCACATGTGTTTCATTAAAAAAAAAAAAAAATTCTTGAAAACACATAATCATTAGATTGTGTCTCATAAATTTATGTCTTAACCACACATTTAGAGACTTCTGCAGAGATAGACTTTGTTATAAATGTCATTATCTGCCACTTCTGCTACTTGATGGTTGTTTTACATTGACAAACACCAGAGAAAGAAAGTCTCCCTTGTGGGAGTGACTCCACAACTTCTATTCAACACCCAACTGTGTTTGTTTTCCATACCTAAGAAGAGAGTTGCTGATAATTGCCACTTAAAAACTTTTAAAGCGAATAATAACAGTAATAGTATTAATAATAACAATAATAATAATGGATAGGAACCCAGATTTCACTAGCTAGATATGTCTGGAATTAGTCGTTTGGCTTAGGGGTAACCAGTCTACTTACAGAACTCAGAGTGATTTGCTTTTTTGTTTTCATCTTGTGTAAGACCTTTTCCTAATAGTTGCTGCATTAATCACAAGAGTAAGAAAAGCTGTAAAGTTGATAAATTTCAAGCAACCCACTTTGGTTGGCCTGTGCGGAGTTGTCTGTATAAAATTGGATTTTGTGTTGGGTTCCAAAAAGAAGTGTGAACAAGATGGAGAAGTGTTAAATCATGACTCCAGAGAAAATGTCGGGCATGAGCAGTTTATAGTTTAAGTGAAAATGAAACTTTAGGATTGGACACATAAGACAAGAAGAGAACAGAGTGAATCATTAACTCCAATATGAAAGCAGCCTCGGTGATCAAGTTTCACTAACCTTGAATAAGACACTCCATAAAGACTGACTGAATGGAGCTAACTCATTTACTTAATTGATAGGAAAAGCTTTGCCAAGCATTCACCCTTAGTGTCAGATAAGTGATTTTTAATAAAATATTTCAGAGATATGAAGACAGTTAAGAAAACAGCACAGTTTTTAATAATTGCTCTCATAAGTAAACGGATATATCACTGCATTGTCACAAAGAATGACAGTGAGCAGAAACATCCTGTTAAATCTCTCTGTGAGAAGTAGTCAGTGTTATTAGACAGACACCATCTCTTCTACTGAATGTAGATTAATCAGAAGTACAACTTTACTGGGAATTTTTTTTCCCAGTATGTCATTGTTTCGTGGCCTCTTGTCAGATGTTGTGCTTCAGAAAAATGATTAACGTAATTGTGTGATTTACATTAAGTACAGTATTCCCCCTTTTGCTGGTGTTGTTCATTTTAATGGGGTTTAATGAATGTTTGTGAGCCTTCATCCTTCACAGAGTTGCACTTGAGGTGGGTGGTTCATTTTGTTTTGCAAAATATTAGGTAAATAATATAACTGAAGTGTTTTTAAGCTTTGAAACAACCTTTTGACTCATCTATCTAAAAAAAGAAGCATGACTATCAAGAGAGGTTTTCTTGTAAGAAAATAAAGCCAAAGTTGTCACTGCTGTTGTTGTCCTCCTCCTCCTCCTTCTGCATCGAATAAGAGCTCAAGAGGAAACGCTTTTGGTGAAAAGATTTGTGTTAAAATGATGAATGTGTTCTCCCTTTCCAGTATCCACAAGCATTGCCCTTTTAAAAGATTCCACTTCATTTTGCTGGATAGCTTCTAGTTTCAGCTATGGAGTACTGTTTGTAATATAACAGTATCACCCTGCCCACTACACAACTCTATCCTATCATTTTTTTTTTTAATGACTCAAAGACCTTTGAAGGCAAAGAATAGGCCTATTGAAGGCTGGCAGGCAGACTTCACTAAGTAACAGGTGGAGGTCAAAGTAGTTTATTTGTAGGAATGAACACAGTGCAGAGATGGAAAAATCAAATGTTTTCCATAATAAGGTTTAGTGAGAAAATGCTGACTACACTAAGCTTAGATTCTAGCTGACAGAACCTTTTCTAGTGTTCATTACGTGATTTCACAGTTCACGCAATTTGAAGAAACCTAAAATTATATTTCTTTTCCCCTCATGAAATGTTCCAATTGGTTTCAAATTTTACTTTAAGTAAAGTGATGGGTGCTTTGCTTGTATCCAGGGAATATTGGGATTAATAGATTCCCAGAGCAGAAGCATTTCAAATAGGGAACATTGCAGACAACACATCTCTTTTAAATTCAATCTTAGCACTCCCAGCTTTCAATCACTAACAGAAGGCAGCACATCTTAATAAACTGTAAGCTTCACATAAATTAAATGGACACTCTACGTGGGGAAAACTATCCAGCTCTGTACTTATATGGTGCATATGTTTTTACTTTTGTCCGTTGGAAAAGGAGATAAGCATGCTGAAAAGATAGGAAAGTAAAATTTGTCTCCTGTTATACAGTGGGACTAAGGAGTAAAAGTTCTTTGGAGGTTGATAGACCAGAACTATGTAATAAACTTTTCTGCAGTAATGTGAATATTCTTTTTTTAAATTTTTTATTTAAGAAAGGATTAACGAACAAAACCATAGGGTAGGAGGGGTACAACTCCACACAATTCCCACCACCCAATCTCCATATCCCACCCCCTCCCATGATAGCTTTCCCATTCTCTATCCCTCTGGGAGCATGGACCCAGGGTCATTGTGGGTTGCAGAAGGTGGAAGGTCTGGCTTCTGTAATTGCTTCCCCGCTGAACATGGGCGTTGACTGGTCGGTCCATACTCCCAGTCTGCCTCTCTCTTTCCCTAGTAGGGTGTGTCTCTGGGGAAGCTGAGCTCCAGGACATATTGGTGGGGTCTTCAGTCCAGGGAAGCCTGGCCAGCATCCTGGTGGCATCTGGAACCGTATCCAGGAGATGTGGTCGGAGCTCAGCCGCTAGCAGCTTCTCAGTCCGCCATCTTCTGCAATCCGCCAATAATGTGAATATTCTATGACCACCTTGTCAAAATCCTGTAACAACTAGCCAGATATGGCTACAAAGACTTGAAATGTAGCTATGCTGAGCTGCAGAATTTTTTTTTAATTTATCTAATTTTAATGAATTTAAATGTAAGTAGCTGCATGCGACTAGTAGTTACTATATTGAGTGGGGAAGACACAAACCAAACATATGTGTGAAGGAGCTTTTAACTTTTCGGATGGCTATCTAGGAAGAATGAATCAAACATGATGCTGCGTCATGCTATATTTATCTTGCCTGTAAAGACAATAATTTGGTTGTCTCCGTAATTTCTTCTTTATTCTTTGTCCTCTGTGAATCTATGATTGTTATGTTCAGCCCAAATCTGTTTCTTCTCCCTGAATACATTGAATGATGGGTTGTTAAGGATACGAGATGGGTAGGGAATCTCCAACTTGTGTAAAAGGTTGGAGCATAAAATACATCTTTTTCATTTCGGTCCTGACAGTGAATGTCTGTGTTTACCCAGAACACAGAGGAAATCCCCTAAAAATTCAGAAGACTTTATTATTGGCCCAGGAACCAGATTTTTATATGACTTTTTTTTTTCCATGTGTCTATTCTTCACTGTCATTGGTTGTAAATTTCCACTGACAAGTGAACATTTGGAATACATTAGACAACTCATCATTTCTTTTCTCCTGAGTTATCCAAATAATTTCTTCTTTATTCTTCCATTATTTTTTTTAAATTAAAGAAATCATTTGTGTCCAAACCTTTTAAATTAGATGAACTTTTTATGATGCAGTAATTCTTTTGGGGAGTCCTTGTAGCTCATTTTTAAATGGTTGCATATAGAGTACGAAGCATAAACCTTGGAAGCTGTATTAATTTTCATTTTATTCTCTCCATCATAAAATAATTTTAAAACGTTTTTATTCACTGAAAAAGGTTAAAAGTCAAAATAGTCTAGATATTTTACCTTTTATTGTTGAGTGTATTAATGATAATAAATTACATTAGAACAAGCTCTAATAGATTTTATCATTAGGACACACATCTAAGCAGAACATTGAACTATCTCCTCATATTACACAGCGTGTGTTTATACCCACAGGAACAGAATAATCCTTTAACAGTGAGATTAATCTACCCAATCATTGCTTTTTTTTTTCTTTCTTTCCTCAAGGGTTATTGCTAGGGGCTCGGTGCCTGCACTATGAATCCACTGCTCCTGGTGGTCATCTTTTTTCCTATTGTTGTTGTTGCTGTTATTATAGTTGTTGTTGAATCGGACAGAGAGAAATGGAGAGAGGAGGGGAAGACAGAGAGGGGGAGAGAAAGACAGACACCTGCAGACCTGTTTCACCGCTTGTGAGGCGATTCCCCTGCAGGTGGGAAGCCAGGGGCTTGAACCATGATCCTTGAGCGATCCTTGTGCTTCACACTATGTGCGCTTGAGCCGGTGTGCTATAGCCCCCCCCCCCATTGCTTTCTTTAGTGTCCGTCTCTATTTGTTATTAACAGTCCATTACAAGATTGTAGGACGACAGTGCACAGTCCCACACCACACCCCAACCGAAGCCTCTATCCCCACCCTCCCATCCCCCAAAGAGAACCACCACAGTTCTCGCAAGTCTTAGAAACAGTTCGCCCAAGGTGAAGTTGAAATGCTCCTGAAAAAGTGCTGTTCTTAAACTATCATGCAACCGCTCACCAGTAGGGGATAGTTGGGCATCCAGAAGGGAAAAGTCTTAAGAATAGATTTTTCCTTGGTGGATGACCTGGAAAAATGTGGTGCTGTTACTCAGCTGTCACTCAGTAGTGGATAATCAGCACTGGTGTTTATACTTAGTCATCCCCAGCACAAGCAAACGTGCTTATTAATTATCTCCCATCTTCAAAGAGCGCTCCTTGCTTCCCCTGATATCTCCTCATAACTACTATTTCTCCACTTTTCCCAGCAGAGTGATTTCATAAGGAGTAGCTCTACCCATTTCCTTTGCCTCCTTGCTCACTATGGATTCTGTAAACTGTTCTGACTTTCAGTCTGTCTCACTCTCTTGGAGCTCATTTTTTCCAAGATGGCGTTCTCAGGTGGTAGCAGGGTTGATATTAATGGACATGTGCTTGGTAAGGCTGATGCTATACCCCAGTAGGGTGAGCTAATTCCTAGCACCTGCAAATTGGTCCCTCGTCAAATCCAGTGGTCTCTTCTATCCTCATTGTATTTGATGTCACTGTAGCATTCATATAATTCAGTCACAACCTTCTCTGAAATCTTGGTTTCTGTACAACTCCACTTTCCTGTAACGAACATAAATGCCTTAGCTGAGTTGTCTGTTTTGATACTGACTTTAGTAGCTCAGGGCTTCCTTGATTTCAAATTTTGAACTAACTTTTAGGGTTTGGGCAGTCACTTATACACTAGAACACCTGCCTTACCAAGCCCACGGTCGTGAGGTTCAGTCCTGCTACCATATGAGAGCGCCGTGGTCACACATTACAGGGGGAAGGAACTCCATGGGTGGGGTGGGGTGGTTTCCTCCCATCTCTCTTCCTCTCTTTATAACAGAGAGTGAAAAAAATCAGCCCAGGGAAGGTATGGAGTGGTGATGTTGTACAAGCATAAGATCCTGAATTTGGGGGTCGGGCGGTAGCGCAGCGGATTAAGCGCACATGGTGCGAAGTGCAAGGACCGGCTTAAGCATCGTGGTTCGAGCCTCCGGCTCCCCACCTGCAGGGAGGGTGGCTTCACAGGTGGTGAAGCAGGTCTGCAGGTGTCTGTCTTTCTCTCCCCCTCTCTGTCTTCCCCTCCTCTCTCCATTTCTCTGTGTCCTATCCAACAATGACGACATCAATAAAACAACAAGGGCAATAAAAGGGAATAAATAAATATATTTTTTAAAAAGATCCTGAACTTATTCCCAGTGCCACAAAATAAATAAATTGAATTTTAAATAATTTCCTATGTTGAATCACAAGCTTTCTTAAGTTTTCGTGAATCATAATATAGTCTAGGCTTGAAGATAATAACTAGTCCTAAAACAAATTCTGACCCTTTCTGATTGTCAGTAGATATAACAATGGCTTGTAGGAAACTTTATAAAAGAAACAATAAAAGGCCTATTGTAAACACTACATTTATGACAATTTAACATCTGTGTGATATTTATTTCTTGAAGTTTCCATGTTAGAATCATTGACAGTACATCGAGATTCATGTAATAAAATCTAAAATGAACCATACTAAAGATGAGAAAAGTCTTTAGTATGTAAGACTAAATGACTCTTAGTATAATTCACACTTGTGTTTATTTTATGTTTTTTGTACATTATTTTGCAGATGACATGATCTTTCTTTGAATTATTCTTTAAATAACCAAACTAGAAATTTCAACTACACATACATTTTATTGACTTAAAAAGGGCATTGGTTTTATATGATACTGCTAAACACAGAAACAAGTATGCTTTTTATACAGTGCAGAAGGTTTAGAACAAGAGAGACCTGAGTCTGAAATGCCACTTAATAGACATGATTTTTGGCAAATCACTTGGCATTTCTTAAAATTAAGCTGCAGCAGCATTAACTTGGAAATAGGATGGATAATACCTAGTGAAAGGAAGTGCTAGGATTTGAGAGATTTGTGACTTCCTGTCCATGGAAGTACATTATAATTTATAACTTATTATTTTGGCCTATTTTTAAATAATCATTCTTCCTTTTTAAATGTTTAATTATTTTTATTTATTGGATAGAGACAGTAGAAATTGAGAGGAAGGGGAAGATAGGGAGAGAGACAGAGAGATACCTGCAACCCTGCTTCACTACTCTTGAAACTTCCCCCTGCAGGTGAGGACTTGTGGCTTGAACCTGTGTTCTTGCATACTGTAACATGTGGGCTCAATCAGGTGTGCCACCACCCATCCCCAAAAAATCAATCATTCTATGGAGATGTGATGATTTATTCTCTTCTTTTTCTTTCTTTTTTTTTTAAATTGATCTAATAATGATCAACAAGACAATAGGATAAGAGGGTACAATTCCACGGAGTTCCCACCACCAGAGTTTAGCATCACATCCCCTCCATTGGAAGCTTTCCTATTCTTTACCCCTCTGGGAGCATGGACTCAGGGTTAGTATGGGATGCAGAAGGTTGGAGATCTGGCTTCTGTAATTGCTTCTCCACTGGACATGGGTGTTGGCAGGTCGATCCATACTCCCAGCCTATCTTTATCCTTGTGGGGCCAGGCTCTGGAGAGTCAGGGCTCCAGAACACATTGGTGAGGTCGTCTGCCCAGGAAATTCAGGTTGGCTTCATGGTAGCATCTACAACTTGGTGGCTGAAAAAGCATTAAGATATAAAGCAGGGAAGTCGGGCGGTAGTGCAGTGGGTTAAGAGCATGTGGCACGAAGCGCAAGGACCAGCGTAAGGATCCTGGTTTGAGCCCCTGGATCCCCACCTGCAGAGGGGTCGCTTCACAGGCGGTGAAGCAGGTCTGCAGGTGTCTGTCTTTCCCTCCCTCTCTCTGTCTTCCTCCCCTCTTTCCATTTCTCTCTGTCCTATCCAACAACAACAGTAATAGCTACAACAATAAAATAATAAGGACAATAAAAGGGAATGAATAAACAAATAAATATTTTTTAAAAAATATATAAAGCAGAACAAATTGTAAATTAGCAGGAACTTAAAGGCAAGGATAGAGTGGATGAGATTTGGGGTCTCCATTCTGATAAAAGCTAGAAGGTCTATGTTGGGTACATTACATGGGGCCCGTGACTTTACTAGTTTTTGCCTGAACCCAACAACTTACATGCAGGTTGACCCAAGGTATCATCTGGGGAGATGGTGTTAGAATTGGAGAAAGAACTAGAAAGCTGTGTCAGGGAAGAGAGTAGCTCCCAAATATGGGGAAAGTGTATAAATAGTGTTAACTGTAAACCTCATCGATTTGATCTGGGGCCTATGTTCATCACAGGAGCCTGTGTAACCTCTGCATCTCTATAGGTCTGAGCTCTCATTCTATGGTCATGTCTAGGAATCTTCTAGGCTGCACTCATTTCAGGATTTATCTCCCTCAAGTGGTAGAGTATATTGCCCAAAGGTTCCCTTTGGAGAATGGGGCTGTCCCTACCATTGTTGGTCCAATACCAATACCAGTACCAATGTGGATTGAGGGTAAGGTCCTATAGGGGCCCACGAAGGAAACTATTTTATGTCAAATTTATAAATCACACTGTGGTCCACTCTAACCTACTTATAAAATTGATTTTATAACTAATTTTACATAAAAATTTCATCCATGTTCATACTATGAGTGCAGTGATTGCTGATTTCCAAGGTTCTTCCCAAATTATAACCTTAAATTAACATTATTAAAAGTCAACTTTCTATTCTTGCCTTTGATTCTTTGAAGAAAACCACATACCTGTTAAATCTGGTCTGACTCCATAAATTATATCACCAAAAACTCCTACAACAGACAAACTACTATCCTGAGTTATTACCAGGGATAGTATCCACAGGACAATGAGTTCTTGGAAGAGGACAAGGAATTCTTAATAAGTCCTCTGACTGACTTGTCATAATTTTAATTTTAAAAAATCCAGCATGTTGTTCCATTGTCACTGAAATAATTATAGTTTACTGTGAAATGTCTTCCTTCTCTCCACTTCCCATTGGTATTATAGTTCATTTCACTCCTAAAAGTATCTTCTTTAAGAAACTTGAAAAGAGCAATGTTGTTCTCATTCCTGAAAGATTTGCTTCATAATTCTCTTAGAATTCATGGTCAAAGTATTTAGTAAATCTCATAACTTGGGAACAAAATATATTGAAATTAATTATGATTTTCCCTTCTTTTTAAGAAGTATTTTTTAATATTTATTTATTTATTTTCCCTTTTGTTGCCCTTGTTTTTTTTATTGTTGTTGTAGTTATTACTGTTGTTGTTATTGATGTCGTCGTCGTTGTTGGATAGGACAGAGAGAAATGGAGAGAAGAGGGGAAGACAGGGGGAGAGAAAGATAGATACCTGCAGACTTGCTTCACCGCCTGTGAAGTGACTCCCCTGCAGGTGGGGAGCCGGGGGCTGGAACCAGGATGCTTACATGGGTCCTTGTGCTTCGCACCGCATACCCTTAACTCACTGTGCTACCACCCAACTCCCTTCTATCTTCCTTTTACTCTCTGTAACATCGGTTTAGATCAAAAGGGCTAGCACAAACAAACCTTGATTTCTTTTAGATAATCCGAGAATTATTTTTTAGTTTATTTTTATTAGTGATTCAATATTGATTTTCAAAATTACATGTCAATAGGAGTATAATCCCATAGTGTTGGCACCACCAGAGTTATGAATCCCCAGTCCCTCCATTACAAACCACCACAATTCTCCCAAGCTTGCAGACATGGGTTAACTGTCATTTCTCCATTTATACACAATTGCTCACTTTTTCTTCCAGGTCCAATCCTCTCTTCCCATCCAAACCACACATAACCCTATTACTACATCTGAATATCTCTTTCCTTTTGTCCTCCAACTCTGGGACCTGATAGAACTGGAGTTCAGAGCTCTCTAATCCTCTTCCTCCTATAACTTCTTTCCCACTGTAAGTATGGATCAAAGTTGTTTTGGGGGTACAAAAGATTTGTGGCTTCTTCAGTTGCTTCTCCACTGGATTTGGGCACTGGCAGGTTGATCCATGCCCCCAGCCTGTCTCTTATCTTTCCCTAGTGGGGTAGAGCTCTGGAGAGGTGAGTTTCCAAGACACATTGGTGAGATCATCTGCCCAAAGAAGTCAGGATAGAATCAGGGTAGCATCTGTCATATATATACATATATATATATATATATATATATATATATATATATATATATATATGTTTCAGTCTGATTTTATTCATGATGTTTCTTAAAAGAATAGGTGGGGGGAGACAATAGAAAAAAATTTAAGTGTTTGTGTCATTGAAAATAATCACTTAATAGTCTCATTTCTAAGATGATGTCATATTTTCTCTGTGTGCATGTAGGCTAGTGAAATTTCTCACAATCTGAAATGAATCTCTTAAAACCAATGAGCATTTTCAGAGTCCTAGAGAGCAGTGCACCATAGTGTCTTCAATACATAACTCTAACATTGACAGCAACCTTGTATTTGATTATCCTATTAGTTCACTTTTGCTGTGTATTCAATTACCACAAGCTTAGAAGCTTTGAACAACACACAATTATTTTCTCATATTTTCCATCTATCAGGATTTGGGCACAACTTGGTGATCCCTCTGTTCAAGGTCTCATAACAGCGTGTTCTAATTTTCATCCAGTCAGTACTTGTGTCTGAAGCTCGAGGTCTGTTTGCAAACTATAGTGATTGTTAGGAAGATTCAGTTCTGTGTTATTTTAGAATGACGCCCTACTTTATAACTGATCTGATAGTGGTTGATAAGACAGCATAAGTTGCAGGTATTCCACTTTATGCTTCAACATCTGTAGATATCATATTAAATAATCATCACTGAAAGTCTAATCACCACTCATCAATTTACCGTTGACTCCCTTTACCCATTTCAGCCACTCCAACTCTTCCCCTCTGGTAACCACCTTTCTTTCCAGTTGTCAGATCTAAGAGTTCCTTTTGCTTCAGTTGATCTTGGCTTTGTTTCCTTAAAATCCACATAGGCATGAGAGCATATGGTATTTCTCTTTTTCTACTTGACTTGTTTCACTTAGCATTATTCCCTCATTATCCACTTACATTGCTACACATGACAAGAGTTCATTGTCTTTTATAGCTAAGTAGTATTCCATTGTGTATATATCATGTCTTCTTTAATCATATGGAACCTTGGGGCCATCTTAAAATTCCAACTACTGCAAATACTGACAGTGACTCTAACAGAATTTTAGATATATTTAACAGTTATTTACATAATAATATGATTATAGAAATATAATTATACACTACACCCACAACCAAAGTCCTGTACCACTTCCACCCCCCAAAAAACCACCATAGTTTTCACAAAGTCTTAGAGAGTTTCACTTCTCTCTGCAATTTCCTACATTTAAATGATCTAATTCACATGTGAGTAAAAGTATCCTATATTTCTAAGAGAATCTTTATGGATATTGTATTTCCCTTCACTTAATCAGTCACTGAATGACCAGTTAAGTGGAGATAAATTCACAGTCTGCGTGTTTGAAACCTATGATAAGACAAAAATGCTTCTTCAGATCTACTTCTTATCCTGTTTGCTATCATTTGGGCTTTTAAGTAGTCTGTTGGAGGCAGTATCCTACTTAGACACCACGTGATAAATTTATCTTGTTCTATAAAATTCTTTATTTTTATATGTTGAAAAGAACTTTTAAGTAATATTTTTGCCTGTTCCAAAAGAGGCACAAGCATTGCTTTATCTATAATCTCTTAAATATATTTAATACTTGTTAAAATGTAATGAAATTAGACTTGTACTTAAGACCAAGTGAATCAGTCATTAATCTGTACAGAAATGGTTTAACAGTTGTACATTGTGAACTGGTAAGAGAAATTTTAGCAAAGAGCATTTTTTCAAGTAGCATACAGAAATCAAATTTGATTTCAAAAATAAAAATCAGGGTAAGTATTCTCCTACTTTTTTTACTAGAATTTTTGAAATTTTTACCTGGTCAATTAAATATATGAAGCAAATTAACCAAAACATAAACTATGTACATGGAGAAAATGGAGGCCGAGTGGTGGCACATCTAGTTAAGTGCACACATTAATAGGTTCAAGCTCCTGGTCCCCACCTGCAGGGGGAAAGCTTTGCAAGTGGTGAAACAGGGCTGCAGCCGTGTCTCTCTGTCTGTCTCCCTCTCTGTCTCCTACCCTCTTAACTTCTGACTGTCTCTATACAATAAATAAAGATAATAAAAATGTTTAAAAGAATATTAAAGTCTATAATAAAGAGGTGTGTTCAATTCTATAAAAATTGAAAACTCAAAGAATTTTGGATTCTTAACAGCCTCAGAGTTCATAATAGTTAATTGTGACAAGTTTAGGTCATGCAAAATGTGACTTGTTCTTCTTACATGCAGATATTAAATCTCTAATTCTTCTAAAGATTTTAATTTTGCTGGTTTTGAACCCATATACCAACTAGTGCTTCATGTTGCCTAAATTTTGTATATATCTTTCAGCTTTTAAAAAGGCTAGTGGGGACAGGCGGCGGCACACTCAGTTAAATATACATACAACAACTCACACAAGGACCTAGGTTTAAGCCCCCTACAACGAGAACACTTCACAAGACGTGAAGCAGGTCTGCAGGTGTCTGTGTTCCTCTCTCAGTCTCTTATCTCCCGCTCCCTTCTCGGTATCTCTCTGTCCTATTGAATAAAATGGGGGGAATGGAAAAATGGCCACCAGGTGTTGCTGAGGACTTATTCTGATGCAGTCTCCGCCCCCAGGTTTTTCTATGCCCCGCTAAATCTTAGAGTGCCCCCTTTCAACCAATCCTGGCTCCGCCCCCAGGTTTTTCTATGCCCAGCTAAATCCTAGAGTGCCCCCTTTCAACCATTCCTGTCCCTACACGGCACCCCTGGTTGTCGCCCAATAAAAAGCCCCCTCACCCCTCCCCTCTCTCTCTCTGGGCTCTCGGCTCTCCCTCTCTGAGGTCTCGCTCCCTGCTCTCCCCCTGTGGTCGGCCATTGCCGGCTGGCTCCACGTGGTCTGAACCAAACCTCCCCCCCTTTTTATAATAAAGATCTGTGTACCCCTTAGCTCTGGACGTCCGCTCTCTTCTCCGCGGTGCAGCCCGACACCAGACCACCGCAACAACAACCAGGAGCAGTGGATTCATGGTGCAGGCACTGAGCCCCAGCAGTAACCCTGGAGGCAAAAAAAAAAAAACAGGTTTAGATGAAACCTTGTTGGGATGTTCTAGACCCTGTAGTCGATATTTTAAAAATACAAGAGGGCAAAGAAAACATAGCCTTTGCACATATAGAATCTCTATTGAATATTACCTTGCAGCATCTCAATAAAGAATTATGTGATCAGAAGTAACAAGGCCATATTTAGATTTAGGGCAGACTAAGTTGTGGAGGCTAAATGCTTGTCAGTATGGAACTTAGCAGTCATTCAATAGCTGTTACATACTAATGCCATTATTATTTTTGAGTTCACTCGGTTATCCGATCATAACACATAATGCACGTAGACGTAGATATGTAAAATGAAATGTACTTCTTTTGACATGAAAACAGACCAATTTTGAGCTGAAAATTTAAGAGAGACCAAAGTTATCCTGTGTTGTGTGGACTGGGAGTTATTTCCTTTATTTTTATATCCAAGCTTTCATTGTTTTTATTGGCACCCTACCAAACTGATAGATGCTTCCAGTTGTATCTGTCAGCATGGTTGCTGAGAACATTACAGATTCAGTAATTGCAAAGGACTATTTTCCCATTATTCCCAAAGCATTTCCTATGTTGGAAATGCTATGAAAACCTTAGAAGCTGTAGTAAAAATATTATTTTTGAAAGCAAGCTTTTATTGTTTCCTTAACATAAAAGTAATATGTTAGCCTTAGAAAAGACAAGTAAGCAAAAAGAGGCCGTGAAAAGCACCCAGTTCTAACACACACAGAGTAAGTACTGTTATCGTTTATGTATACTTTTTTCTAGTCCTTTATGTGCACAGTTCCAAATGGTATTAGAGTGTGACATTCT
The DNA here is from genome assembly GCF_950295315.1 of Erinaceus europaeus. Classification (NCBI taxonomy): domain Eukaryota; kingdom Metazoa; phylum Chordata; class Mammalia; order Eulipotyphla; family Erinaceidae; genus Erinaceus; species Erinaceus europaeus. The sequence goes on along the minus strand of NC_080174.1, from coordinate 80,969,020 downwards.
AGTTGCAATAGCTTTTTCAGTAGTTATCATTATATTACAAATATTGTACCTTGTCAGTATTATTTTTGCAATGTTATTTATATTGGTTATACTGTATTTACTTAACTGTTCCCCAGGTGTTGGACATTGACATTTTCTTTCTCTACTATAAATAATTCATTGGATGAACAACTGAATTGCTATTGTTTAAATGGGTTTTAAAAATATATACATTTATTTATTTATCCACACTATTGAGAAACAGAGAGATTGAGATCAAAGTATAGCTCAATTCTAGCTTGGGGTACTGGACATTGAACCATGAACCTCTAAGCCCCAGGCACCATAGTGCAACCTGTCTGCTATAAATTTTGTTTATTATTTTTGGTGTGGGCTTTTTTTTTTGTCATTTTTTAAATGTTAGGATAGCTGAAATATTTAAAATGTGGAGCTAGTATCTTGGTGCTAAGGTAGCGTAGATGGCAAATGAAATGATTACAGGTGAAGCCTTCATACATTTTCCTGGCCTCCCTTTTGAAAACTGCCAGGGGTCACAGACACATGTAAAAAAACACTAGCACTGGGGCCAGGCAGTGGTGCACCTAGTTAAGCATACACATCCCAGTGAGCAAGGACACAGGTTCAAGCCCCTGGTCCCCACCTGCAGGGGGAAAGCTTCACAAGTGGTGAAGCAGTCTTTCAGGTGTCTCAATTTCTGTCTCTATCCAATAATAAATAAATAAATAAATAAATAAAATAAATAAATAGCACTTGCCTAGTTAAAGAAGATAGTAGCCCTTAAATAGACTATAATTTTGGAGAATCGGTTGAGACCAATTAACTGTTCAGCTACACATTGGTTCCTGTAAAAACCTCAAAGCAATTCAAAACAAATTTTCCATTCACTAGTGGATTTCTTTTGTTATTCTTTTTTTAACCTTTCAGTTTTCTCTTTTGGAATGCACAAGCTGTTGTTCCGTGAATTAAAGTCTGTTTATCAATCCATCCTTGGCAGGAATGCCATCTCCAACCACACTGAAGAAGTCGGAGAAGTCTGGTTTCAGCAGTCCGTCCCCTTCACAGACCTCCTCCTTGGGAACGGCGTTCACACAGCATCATCGACCTGTCATTACAGGACCCAGAGGTAAGCTGCCCTGTGAGGCTCCTGGTTGTTGTTAGACATGGCTTTCAACCAGGGCATCAAAATGAGAGACAGAGGATACCCCCACAATGTATCTGAATGCCTGTGTCTTCCAGTTATTCATCTTTGGGGCATAACTTTGGAGTACTAGGAAACAAAGAGATTTGAAATAGACTTGATCCTTACTTAATACAGAAAAGGGGGTGGGGGAGAATCTTACAATCTTGTAAGTCATTATTCATCACCAAAAAAGGAGGCAGAGGGTGGGGAGCAAACCCGGGGTGTTACAGAGGGGTAGGAGATACTTTTGAGTTCAGCCAAAATCTAATCTATCTCACAGGCTTTGCAAGAGTGGCAGGAGTAAATGTGTATATGTGTGTGTGTTGTTTATATATTTGTGTAGACATTTACCTGTTTTTTAAGTAAGAGCTTTTGGGGGTTTTGTTTGTTTGTTTGGTGTTTGTTTGTTTTAGTTTTTTAATCCTTGCTGACTCCCTTTCCTTGAAGCCTGATCTTACTATGTGGCATTCTGTGTCAAGGTTGTTTGTTCGCATCCCAGTGTGGACAGCAGTCTTCATTGACTCCTTTTGAAGTAGTAGACAGTTTGTCTGGTTCTCATTGCAATGTTTTCATTATTTTTGTCTCTTGTGCTTTTAAGTTTATTATTAAAATGTGTCCACAAGAAATATGATTTGTATTTCACATTAAAGACAAGCTTTAAACCTCAAGAGAATATCAGCAAATCACTTAACTTGATCTTATTGCTGGATGAGAATATTTATTAGTTTGTTTATGAAACTCCCACAGTAGGAGTATGAATAATTGTAACCACGTTTGCTTTTTTCCATCAGATTTTCGTTGAGGTAGAGTCTATGATCTACCAGCTGGTATCATAAAACATCCTAAAAAGTTATGGTCTCTTGTCTATGTTGACATACTCCTGGGAAAACTAGTATTTCTTGCATTAATCTCAATGTTAGTCCTACAAATCTGAATCCCTTTAAGAAGACTTTGCATCTCAGGGAAATATAACAGTTGAGAGGGTTGTCCACTGCACATATGCAGAAATCACACTGAATAACATAAATATTACAAATATTGGATGGAACCCTTTTTATCTATATTAACAGTTGGGATAACTTGCTTGTTCTATCTTTAAACAGAACTTTCTCGAGATTTCATAATCTTTGTCTTGTTTGTGTATGTAATTAGAAAAGAAATACATATTTCTTACTTGAAAATTTTGCATTTGAGCTGGATTATCCATTCCCAAAATGTATAATCTGTAAGTGGGTGTGGTATATTATCACTGTAACCATCATTCATTAAGCATATAAACTATATTGCAAAGTAAGAAATGTGAAGTTCCTCTCTTTTTTAAAAAATTTCCTTATTGGGGAATTAATGTTTTACATTCAACAGTACATACAATAGTTTGTACATGCATAACATTTCCCTGTTTTCCATATAACAATATAACCCCTACTAGGTCCTCTGTCATCCTTTTTGGAGGTCCCTCTTTTCAGTCAGGTATTTTGATCTCAAAAAATATATATATTGCATGTGATAATTCTCATCTTTTTCATGATCTGGACAACATGTTTGAAATGTGAGATGAAATTTAAAAGTAGAATTTTCTGCAGTAGCTCAGAGTAGAGGACTAAGATGTCTCATTCATTCAATAAATAAGAACTTACTGAGTGTCTGTCACTGTGTAGACGTTGGGAGTTCAGTGGGTCCTTTCCTCAGTATATATAGTCTTAGACAGGAGAGACACGCAAGAAGGAAGCATTTACAAGATGATATGAATCGTACTGATACTCATAGCTTTATGTCAAACAAAAGGGCTTCAGAGAGTAGTTGAAGTCATACCTGAAGAGATACTTACGTGAATACAGGACTTTCCAAGCAAAGGGAAGAATCGTGCAGTAGCAAGCTAATCAGGGTCGAGAAGAACAATATGGTGACAGTCAGAACAGCTGTGTAAGCTGTTTCTTTGATCTGGATATATATATATATCCTCACCAATAAAACAAGGCATGGACAGCTTCTCTTCCCAGCCTCACATTCTTTGACAGTGAGTATAGCAAAAGTGTATTTGTAGACCCCTTGAGTAACATAAAGCATGTACCTATATTATCATTTTAATAGTCAGTAACTATCTATCGAGTGCCTTGTATGTATCTTGCCTTCAAGTCAGAATTCTAGAAATCATTATAATTCTACTGTAAGTCTATCATTTACTGATGGGCACTATATCGGGAGCTTCTTCATGCTAGACAAATAAATACATTTACTGAAATAGCCCACATGGAGTTGAATCAGTGTAGTTTCTCTTAATCTGTATAACCATGAGTTTTGAACTACTTATATTCACGACCATGTTTATAGGGAAAAGAGAAGATGTTCAGTTTAAGAATTATGGAATACCAAAGATTCTTTGTTTTCACCAGAATTCAAGATGGTCCCCAGCATCCTCGGTTCTCCTTTCTGGAAAATCCACTCAGGTACCCACTCTTACTGCACCCTGTCCCCCTTAGTGGTTTGGTGAAAGGCCTTGAACAGTTGTGATGAAACCCTTCAGTGGCATCTTTGTGGTAAGAATCCTACAGTTGAGAGAGACTAGGGCAAGGCATTTTTTTTTTGTAAGATAATTTTTAAAGGTTAATATTCAGCCACTCCTTGCTCAAGAACTATTTTATACTGATAGTGTACTTTCTTTTAGTCTTCTCTGACCCTTTTGGCATACTAAAGCTTGGAATAGTATCACATCGGGATCTACGAGTCAGTCTTACTTACAGTGGGAGAGTCTGGTCGACAAAACCAGAGTGGAGTAAGTGTGACGTTCGTGCATACAGGAGAATTCAGCCACATGCTTTCCTTTTGTTATGTAGAATTTCCGCAACATAAAACTGTAAATCATTAGAGAAGCCAGGCAGACCACCAGATTTCTAAAGGGCCTGGAAGAAGAGAAAAGTTTGTCCTGTATTAGGTTCCTGAGATGCAGGGGCAGGGGATGAGGAAGCTATTTTCTGGTGAATAGAGAACTACACTCCTCCTTCAGTGTGGTATGCTAGGTAGTACAGAACATGGTATAGCCAGCCACCTCTAGGTAACACCTTGGTTGTCTGACTTCTACTGCCTCTCTTAAAATTTCTTCTGGCAGTGCCTTGACTGGGAAAATACCACTCTGCAACATTTCAATGCACAAGCCAGAGAGGACATTTTCACAGTTATGGCAAAGCAAGGTCACTTCACTGAAAGAAAAAAAAAGTTCTATTTATTGTTATTATTACATGCTATGTGTGTATACTATGATGAGAAATTTAGTGATTGGGGTCAGCTGTTGGCACACCTTGTTAAGTGCTCGCATTACAGCATACAAGGACCCAGGTTCAATCCCCTAGTCCCCACCTGTAGGGGGAAAGCTTCACAAGTGGGAAAGCAGGGCTACGGGTATCTCTGTCTCTTCCCCTCTCTAGCTCACCCTCTCCTCTCAATTTCTGTCTGTCTCTATCCAATAATATATAAACAAAAATATAAAAAAGAAAGGAAATTTGATGATCATCTTCTACAACAAAAGCCTCTTTTTGAAGATTACGAAACAAAATAAGAGACTGCATAACATAGTGGTTAAGCATGTAAGCTTAGTAATCCTATAGACCAAAGTTTGAATTCTTGTTTTCTGTTTTGTTTTTCTCCAGGATTATTGTTGGGTCTCGGTACAGGCACTACAAATCCACTGCTCTTGGCAGACATTTTTTTTTCCATTTTATTAGATAGGACGGAGAGAAATTGAGAGAGGAGAGGAGAGGGAGGGAGAAAGACAGACACCTGCAGAGCTGCTTTACCACTCATGAAGCTTTCCCCCTGCAGGTGGGGAGTGGGGTCTCAAACCTGGATCCTTCCTTGCATGGTCCTTGCACTTAGTACTATGTATGTTTAATCTGGTGTGCCACCGCCTGGCCCCATTTCAGTTCTTTCTCTACCACCTTTACCAGCTATGGGAACCTGACACATGACTTGGCTCCTGTGAGAAATAGCATCTTCCTATATGGGTAGCCATAATCTCTGTCTCTCCCCCTTGGAGGAGTTGATGAAGTTGCCTATTTGTAGTCATTTGTGACGGAGTATATTCTCAGGTCATTGTAGCTATTAAATCACCATTTGAGTCAGGCTTTGGACATCTCATGTTGTCTCTACTGTGTTTATCTATAAACATGTTACCCATCCCAAGACCAATTCAAGTACTACTTTCTTTTCTTTTCTTTTTTTTTTCTTATTGCCACCAGAGTTATTGCTAGAGTTTGGTGCCTGCATGACAACTCCACCACTCCAGGGCTGGGCTTTGACACACTGGGTTAAGTACACATAATACAAAGTGCAAGGACCCATACTAGTATCCCAGTTTGAGCCCCCAGTTCCCCACCTGCAGGAGAGTCACTTCACAAGTGGTGAAGCAGGTCTGCAGGTGTCTGTCTTTCTCCTTCTCTATCTTCTCCTCCCCTCTAAATTTCTCTTTGTCCTATCCAAAAAATTGAAAGAAAAAAAAGGCCACAGGATCAGTAGTGCAGGCACTGATCCCCGATAATAATCTTAGAAGCAAAAAACAAACAAACAAACAAATAAACAAAAATAATCCACCACTCCTGGTGGCCATTTCTTCTTCTTTTTTTCTCCTTATGTTCCTATATATTTCTTTCTTTCTTTTCTTTTTTTTAAGTGATTGAACATTGGTTTACAAAATGAAATAACAGGGGTATAATTCTATACTGTTCCCACCACTAGGGCTCTGTGACTCATTCCCTCAATTGGAAACTGCAGTAGTTCTCTCATGGACACAGATATGGGTTGACTATTATTTCTATAACTATTTACATATATATATATATATATATATATATATATATATATATATATATGCCCATTTTTTATGGTTCTGCTTTCTCATCCTTTCTAAGTCACCCTTTCACCTATTGCAACTTACAAATGACCTTTTTTTCCCCCTCATCTCTTTCTGGTTTCTGAGGGAATTGGAGCTCAGAGCCCTCTGGTCATCTTTCCCTAACATTTCTCCATCTCTGGGAGTTTGTTTTTTGGGTATGCAGACAGTGGGAGTTCGAGCTTCTGTAATTGCTTCTTTGCTGGACATGAGCATTGGCAGATCAATACATACCACCGGCCTGTTTCTCTCTCCCTAGTGGGGAAGGGCTCTGGAAAGGTGAGGTTCTGAGATGTCTTGGTAGGCTCATCTGCCAAGGTAAGTCAGGATGGAATCGTAGTAGCATCTGCAACTTGATGGTCTAAAGGTGGTAAGATATAAAGCAGGACAAAACATTAAGTAAACAGGAACCACAAAGTAGGAATAGAGATGATAATAGGGGTATTAGGGTGGAGAGATGCTAGGAAGTCGATTTTAAGTATGTTTCTAGGGGTCCATGATTTTTAATAATTTCTGTTTGTGCTTGGTAGCTAACATGAAGGTGGTCTAAAGCAAAGATGGTGTCAGAGTTGAGAGTAGGGCTAGAAAGCTGGGTTAAGGCAGAAAATACAAACTTCAAGAAAACATATAAATATAATTGACTCTCTCCATGATCTGATCCAGGACTCATATATATATATATATATATATATATATATATATAGGAGACGAGCCCATCTAACTTCCAAGTCCCTGTCAGTCTGTATTTGTAGTTCATGGTCACAGCTGGGAACATTCTAGGCTGCACTTATTTCAGGACCCATCTTCCTAGAGTGGCAGAGTATCTTGACCCAGCCTCCCCTCAAGGAGAGGGGCAGTCCCTACCATTGCTAGTTTATAGTGAGGGCAAGGTCCTGGAGAGGCCCTCAAGCAGGCTTTTGAGGGTGTTCCTGATAGAAGTGACCAGTAATGGCAGAGAGAGATCTATTAGAGGTCTAGGCCCATTGTGTCCATATGGAAATCCCAGGATTCCCTGCCTAAGGCCCCAGATGATGGGGTGGCCTAGTATTGACCAAAAAGGCCATTATTAAAGTGACCCAGTCTCTTGCCCTTACCCAGCTTTTGCAACCTTTCGTTTATCTGATGAGTTTAGACTTTTAAAACTTTTTTAATTTGATAGACCAGAGAGAAATTGAGAGAGGAGGAGATAGAGAAGGAGAGAAACACAGACACCTGCAAGTACTTGCTCCCCTGCTCATGAAGCTTACCTCCTGCAAGTGGGAGCACAGGCTTGAGCCAGGTCCTTGTGCATGGCAATGTGCACGATTAACCTGTTGTACCACCACCTGCACCCTCAAGTACTACCTTCTACACAAGTCTACTCACCTTAAACTTCTTTCACTCCTGACAGTTTTCATGTCTGCCATTTCCTTGACCCATGGTGTCTTGCCAAGTTAATACGCATATCTCATCACTCTTCTGAATGAAGCCTCCAAAAGGAAGCATCTCTAGATTATGCTTTTGAGGTCTTTATTGTGTCTCATGTAGTGGTTTTTATGTTCAAATAGTAGTTGGATGAATACCAATGGCTCAAAATATACTTCAGTGTACACAAAGACACCTATCCCTTCTTTAGAACCCATGGGTTCTCATTGCTAAGGGTGGCAAATTACAGTATTTGATGCAGGACTTCTTTATAAAGAATGTCTGGGATGGAGAAGAACCCACTCTCTTACTATCTTCATAGCAATGTTCTGCTGTGTCTAACAAATGGCTTAAGGTCTCCTCCCTATTTCCCCACCCATTCTGCTCATTTGATAGATTCTTTTTCTACCCTCAAGACCCTCCCTGCCTGCAGGGTATTCTTAATTCTACCAGTTAAACCCCTTGCAACAGTTACTAAGGAAGTTCCTACCTTTCCCAGTCCCTTTTGCCTTTCTCCGCCCCTTTCCTAACCATGTATGGTATTGTCAAGCCACTTCCATTTTTGACTTGCCACATCCATTTTCTGGCCTCGAAGAGTGGGGGCACTCAGACCGGGATCCTTACACAGGTCCTTGCACTTTGCACCATGTGCTACCACCCAACTCTGGGACACTCAGATGAATAAAGATTTGAACCGCCTCACCACCAGCAGCTCAGTTCCTGGGTCATCTCTCTCATGTCACTAGCCCAGCACTTTATGTGAAGAAATAAGCTACATTTATTAAATACTTAGTTTGTTTCCCCCCCCCTTTTTTTTTTTTTACTCATCAAAGATATAACATGGTGATTTAGGTCATGCTTAATAAGCATTATATAAGCCACGGTATCAAACTTTACTGCATAGGAACAGCCAGAAAATGAGAGGGAAGGTGGAGATAGGGAGGGAGAGACAGAGAGACACCAGTAGCACTGCTTCACCATAAACTAAAATTTTAAAATAATAGCCATAAATAGGTTACTTAACTTAAAAATAATGATAATAATAATTCATGAATCCTTGCCACTGGTAAATGCAAAGTTTTATTAGGTGAAGTCTCAAAAAAATTTTTTTTGAGATCTGTCAGACTTTTTTCCAATATTAAAATTAGTATCTCTCATTGACACCCAGGGGCCCGTTCATTTTTTCCCACAAAGATTTAGCAGGCATGTATAATACATAAGACAACTCTGTTAATGACTAAATAGAATGAACAACAGAAATTTGAAATATGCCTTGTTGAATGACAGGGCAGAAAATCGTAGCAGTGGCAGCAGTACTATGCCACATGAGTATGGAGTACTGAGAGGGCATACTGATGGAGAGCTGCAGGGCCATTCCACACCGTGTATCCAGAAAACATAAGAACATGTCCTATTCTCAAACAGTACTTTTAGTCATAAGCCTGTGAAACAAAGCAACAGCTAACAAGTCATGCTTTTAAATAACTAAGTTCAGAGAATTTAAGACAGGCAATGTGTGCAGGAGGCTAAACTCCCATTCCTTTTTGGGTTAAAAAAAAAAAAACTTCTACACAAAGAAGTTTAGGAGTAAAATTGCCCTAATTCTCTAAATATGCATTCAGTTATACTTAAAACAATAGCCCACATAAACCGAAGATTTATTGTGCAGCTTTCAGGGGGAAAAAAAATGTCTGTTTCTGTTTGGAGAGGTAGTTAGAAGTTTATATGCTCTATAAACTTCTCTGAGTCCATGATCCTCCAGGTCCAAATGGAAATCTTGCTCTTAGTGATGAAACAGCTTAGAGTCTGAAGTTAACAGTGACTCCCAGTCAGGCCAAGAAAAATATACTATAGAGAATTATGAGTTAAGATCACCTTCCAGGAAGTTGAGGTCACCAGAAAAAGTTGAACGAGTATAGATAGATTCACTAACAATACTAGTGGAGCAAGAAATGGAGAAGTAAGATATGAAGCTCGCAGCTATCACAACATGGCTAGATTCATTAGATCAGGGACCACATCATTCTTTCTCCATATGTCTCTCAGCGTCATGCCTGGCTTAAGGACAGGTCTCCGTGAGTATTTTGCTGAATCGATGAATGAATGTGTGGGTTTCATCAGAAGCACACAGAAACATGGGGAATCTTTTAATTAAAATGGGGCAAATATATATACCAAACCCTTACTCACCATGCAGAACATTTTCTTATCTGCTGCTAACTGCAGGTGCCTAAGTAAAATATTCCATTGGACCTTGAAAAATTCATGTTAAGTGAAATAAGTCAGAGTGAAATAAGTTAGACATGGGGGAATAACAGTTCTTTGTATCCCCCAGATGGAATATTTTTTTAGTTATTTATATATTTTTAAAATTTCTTTATTGGGGAATTAATGTTTTACATTTGACAGTAAATACAGTAGTTTGTACATGCATAACATTTGCCAGTTTTCCATATAACAATACAACCCCCACTAGGTCCTCTATCATCCTTTTTGGACCTGTATTCTCCCCCTTCCCACCCACCCCAGAGTCTTTTACGTTGGTGCAATACACCAATTGCAGTTCTGGTTCTACTTGTGTTTTCTCTTCTGATCTTGTTTTTCAACTTCTGCCTGAGAGTGAGATCATCCCATATTCATCCTTCTGTTTCTGACTTATTTCACTTAACATGAATTTTTCAAGGTCCAATGGGATATTTTACTTAGGCACCTACAGTTAGCAGCAGATAAGAAAATGTTCTGCATGGTGAGTAAGGGTTCAGTATATATATTTGCCCCATTTTAATTAAGAGATTCCACCTTGAGATAGGCATTAAGAGACATGCCAAACTCAAAATGACTTGGTTCCCTTTTGATAGAATATTTGCTATGATATTATACATTTTTCCTGTCTAACCAAGGACTTCGGAAAAAGCATAGACTTTGCTAGTTCTTTCCTACCTTAACCAAGGACAACTCCAGGGCCCCTATGCCTGGTTGGTTTGTTTGACTTTGTTACTTGTCGGACATGTGGTGCTCCTTCCACTGGCGCTGAATCTAATTTGTCTCTCCTGGTCTACGGCAATCGAATCATCTTAGGAAAATGAGAGGCAATTAAGTACCTGTTGAAGTACCAAGGTGCTGAAATAATCTGCCAGCAGATGCACGGTGCTTATTTATTACTGGAGTTTGTCATTTGGGAAAACATTGTGTTGTCTCTTTACAGTAAGAATTGCCAGAATTGATTTTTTTTTTTTAATACAAACACCATGGACCTAGCAACCACCACCTTTCAGGAACATTGGCAAGAGAATTGAGAGGGCTCTGAGTACTGCGTATGGTTAGTGCCCAGTCAAATGGGGAACTTTGTCAATGGCATTGAAAGCAACTACTAGTAAAGAGGAAAAAAGCATAACTGCTTTTTAGCAAAAGCCCTTTAAGTCCCAGTTCAGGAAATTATTAAATTCATTAGCCAGATACTTAAAACCAGCTATTACTACCCAGCCAAAGGAAAAAAAAAAAAATAGTGCCAGCAAATGTTTTAAAACTACAACTAAACAAAAGTCAGGAAGCGTGTAATTAAAACTGTACCTTTATTGTATTGTAAAGAGTTTCACTGTGACATGGAAAATATTTAAAAGAGAAGGCTGTTTAGCTAATTTGTCAGCAAGTGAACTGCTTAGTGGAGAGCTATCCTAAATTAACTGTAAGGCCACCCACCGAGCGAGCCTCATAAAGGATCATGGCTGCTCAGCTTGGTTTTGTGTAACTGTTCAATAATTACTAGATAAATGCATAACTAAAAGCTCTATTACACTAATAATTTGTACTGAGATAGATGTGTGGGACACCCTGCTGGGTTAATTTGTCATCCCTGCAGCAAACTTCTAAAGAGAGCTCTTCTGTAGGGGATCATGCTAATATGTTGTCCCAAGGAGGACAGGTTACAGCAGTCAAGCCAATTGGCTCCTTAATCTGTTAAAGAGGCAAAATGCCCCCAGGGTGAGCACAAGGGAGAAGGATGGGGTGATTAACCATGTGGTGCTGGCTGTCATCTCATCAGGACAAAAGAAGCTGCTCTGCCTTGGAATCCCGCACTCCTTTCTCTATCCATCTGTCCTCCTGTCTCTCTGACATCCACACCTCCACATAGACACACTCAGGCCTACACGGTGAAGGTGGTGGTTCTGAGCAAGGTTTCCTAGAAATGCTTTTATTGATGAGACTTCCAAGTATAACTTGGACCTTGAATCGCCTAATCAGATAAATGCCTGGCAATCCTTTCTGGTTTCCTTTCATCTAATGCTGGTTTCGTATTTGGACTTTTATTCTTAATTGTCTTTTGTTTCAGGATAGAATAAAGGAGTCAGTCTTGGACTTCTATCCAATCCCTTTTAGGTAGTAAGTTTTCATCTACTACAACTCTCCTACTGTTTTAAATACGAAGCTCACATTTAAGCTTCAGTGCAGAATTTTCAACCTCCCCCCATTGACAGAACCATAAATCATGTTAAAGTTAAGTGAATTACCGTAGCATGGAGCTGTAGCTTTAACAATATTTGTGTAGTGTCAGCTTATCATCCATGTAGAAAGGGAGTGAGCACTGATACTCAAAGTGGGGATGTTTGGTCCCATTAATATGGACGCAATAACCCTGAGAGTCGCCTGCCCCATGCTGCATCCTTTGTATTGTTGAAACTAGTGAAATGAATCTCTCACCTGTGTGACATGTTTTCTTGTTTATTTTTTTTTCAAACGTGTATCACCACAGTTCATTCACATCGGTCACTTCTTTCTGTGAAATGGAAATTCCCCATCATTACCAGAATAATTCCCTTTGCTTGCATGTAAAATATACATCAAGCTTTCCAGGTTATATTGCCATAAAGGACCTGTGAACAAAACAGTCTGAAAGGAAATTGTTGGATCTCAGAAAAAAATCATCCAAATGGGAGCAGCAGAGTGGAGTGAGAAGACATGTGCTTTAGAGTCAGCCAAAATGCTATTTGACCAGCCACTTGGGATTGTGTAAGTTCGTCCAGCTCCTTGGTCCCTTGGGACCAAACAGTAGTGTAACACAGGCAGGTAGAGTACATCTGTCCAATACTTTAAGGCCTGAAGAGGAAGGGGAAATGAAACGACACAGTGAAAGGGTTTGCTATGTAGTATTTTACTGATCATCAATTTTCTCTCAGGTTTCCTCCTTCCTCATAGAGTTAGTTACTTTTGTTGTGTGTGGTTCTCTGGAAAGGGTTCTCACTTCCTTTAATCCCCTCTATCAAAGCCAGTTGTCTCTTCCTTTTTTCCCCTCATGGGCCCAGAAGGAGAGAGGGGGCAGGGAGAGACTCCTCTCAGAGAGGAAGCACCTATACCTAGCAGCGATGTGTTCATGTGCTCTTAGGCTAGTCCCTCTCCCCCATCACAACACTCTTGTGTGGCAGAAGAACATGCAACGTCCCCATCCCTGAGGGGACAGGAGTCGCAGGGCCCATCTCCCATGATGGCTAGCCCCAGTGGAGTTACGTATCGCTGTGGCATGCCTTCATATAGGCATGCTTCTTGCTAAAGGGAGATGCCTCTTAGTTAATTATAAGAGTTTGCTACTTATAGAAATCAATTCAGCAAGTAATTTTTGATTACATGTCATGTAGCAAGGTCATGTACTAGGACCCAGTGATCAGATCAAACAAACCGACCCCATCCTGGCATGCTACTGAAAAGACAGACATTAGCAAACCTGTCTTACTGTGATGAGATGGACGAGAGGAGAGTTGGAGAAACAGCAGTGTAACACAGGAAGTTAAAGTATTTTTTGGGAAATTGAAATCATATCTATTTGTGGTTCCCTTCTATTGGCCTATAATACAAGTTTGGAAACCTTGGCTTCCTGGAGCAATATCTTCATAAATCTCCAAATTTCTCAATATCATGATATGACATGTTGAATTCTTACGTTCCCAGTAAGGAACAGAAGATATGCTCATAAAAACTCTTAATGTTGTGGTCCGGGAGGTGGCGCAGTGGCTAAGGCACTAGACTCTCAAGCATGCGGTCCGGAGTTCAATCCCCAGCAGCACATGTACCAGAGTGATGTCTGGTTCTTTCTCTCTCTCCTATCTTTCTCATTAATACGTAAATAAAATATTTTTTAAAAAACTCTTACATGTGAAATACTTTTTTAATTTTTTATCATCTTTATCTATTGGATAGAGATATAAATGGAGAGGAGGGGAGGGGAAGATAAAGAGGAAGAGAGACAGAGACTCCAGCAGCCCTACTTTACCACTTGTGAAGCTTCTTCCCCTCTGCAGGTGGGGACCAGGGGCTCGAACCAGGGTCCTTGTGCACAGTAACGTGTACTCAACCAGGTGTGCCACCACCCGGCCTCATGTGAAATATTCTTGCAAGTAAGAAACACAACCAAATTTATTAGCCACCAAAGAAATATAATTGGTTGGTTCAAGCAGCTGGAAAGTCTAGTGGTTTAGGCTGTAGGTAGAGGCGGATCTGTATGCTTAACTAGAACTATCAGATATCTGTATTTCTTGTGGTTTTTTTTCATTATTGTTATTGATGTCATCATTGTTATATAGGACAGAGAGAAATGGAGAGAGGAGAGGAAGACAGAGAGGGGAAGAGAAAGATAGACACCTGCAGACCTGCTTCACTGCCTATGAAGCGACTCCCCTACAGGTGGGGAACCGGGGGCTCAAATCGGGATCCTTAATGCCGGTCCTTGCACTTTGTGCCATGTGCACTTAAGCCACTGTGCTACCGCCGGACTCCCAATCTGTATTTCTGAATGTCTCTCAGTTCTGCTTTCTTCTGTAGGAACATCATTTTTAAGCTAAATCTCTTCAAATTTTGGAACTGATAATGGGAGATGCTGCAGCCTTCATCCCCAGCAATTTGTTTTAATTTTGGATTAGTGACTTACTAATGATGAAGAAGACTGTAAGATCACAGGGGTACAATTTCATCCAGTTCCCACCACCAGAGTTCCATGTCCCATCCCTTCCATTGAAAGCTTACCTGTTCTTTATCTCTCTGGGAGTATGGACCAAAATTCTTTATGGAGTGCAGAAAGTGGAAGGCTTCTGTAATTGCTTCTCTGCTGGATATGGCTGTTGACAGGTCGATCTATACCTCAGCCTATTTCTACCTTTCCTTGTGGAGTAGGACTCTGGAGAGGTGAGACTTCAGGACACATTGGTGAGGTCATCTGTCCAGGGAAGTCAGAATGGCATCATTGTAGCATCTGTCATTTGGCGGCTGAAAGGCAGTAAAATATAAAGCAGGACAAACTGTTTAATATACAGGAACCCAAAGGTAGGACTAGAGCAGATGAAATTAGGGGTCTTCGGGAGTCGGGCTGTAGCGCAGCGGGTTAAGTGCAGGTGGCGCAAAGCACAAGGACCGGCATAAGGATCCCGGTTCGAACCCCGGCTCCCCACCTGCAGGGGTGAAGCAGGTCTGCAGGTGTCTATCTTTCTCTCCTCCTCTCTGTCTTCCCCTCCTCTCTCCATTTCTCTCTGTCCTATCCAACAACGACAACAACAATAATAACTACAACAATAAAACAACAAGGGCAACAAAAGGGAATAAATAAATAAAATAAATATTAAAAAAAAGAAATTAGGGGTCTTCATATGGGAAGAAGCTAGGAAGTCTACTTTAGGTGTGTTCCAGTGTGCCCATGGCTTTAGTAATTCTGGCCTGAGTCTGAGTTCTAACTTGCAGGCCAACTAAAAATATCATCTGGGAAGATAGAAAGAAAAAAAAAGAGAGAGAGAGAGAGAGACCAGCTAGAAAAGGTCTTACTCCTCCATGCTTTGGGATCAGATTGGTTTGGTTTAGGTCATTTGTTCACTTTTAAAACAATTCTTGGGAGTCGGGCAGTAGTGCAGCGGACTAAGCACACGTGGCACAAAGCTCAAGGACTGGCAGAAGGATCCCGGTTCAAGCCCCCAGCTCCCCACCTGCAGGGGAGGCCCTTCACAGGCAGTGAAGCAGGTCTGCAGGTGTCTGTCTTTCTCTCCCCCTCTCTGTCTTCCCCTCCTCTCTCCATTTCTCTCTGTCCTATCCAACAACGATGACATCCATAACAATAAAACAACAAGGGCAACAAAAGGAAATAAATAAATATTTAAAAAAAAACCAATTCTTATATATAAAAAATAATAATGGATTTTCTCACTGGTGTGGCCTGGGTTATGTGCCAACTCATAGAGCAAAACAACCAGGTTCAGGTTACCATAACCATCCGGACTGAAACTGAGGGAAGGATAGTTGTCCAAGGAAACATTAGCACTCTGTTTCTAGAAGAAAGGGTGAAGGATGACTGGGCAGGCAAATAATAGCTCTGCACTACAGGAGATAACAGCAAGACTAGCCGGAGCAGTGGGTCCTGGGCTCAGGTTACTCACTAGCCATGTAACTTAGTCCTGCACTTAAGGCTCACAGGGCATAAGTAATATCCAGGTCTTAGAAAAGTGACCATTAGTCCAGACTGAGAAACTTCAGGTCTGGGAACACAGTTGAAAGCAATTCAACTAGCATTTAAGGTTGATAAAGTATTTCTTTGTCTGCCAGGTTTCACACCTGTGTAATTCTGCTGCTCCTGGTGATCTTTCTTTCTCTCCTTTCAGCTTCAGACAGAGGGGAAGAAAGATAAACAGAAGAGAAACACCACAGCACAGCCCTCCCGTTCTTGGAGCTTCTCTTGATGCACGTTAGTCCCGTGTGATGAGAAGGGGCTTGAAACTAGGTCCTTCTGGATGGTAAAGTGCGTGCTTTTTTTGGGGCAGGCTAGCTCCCAGCCAGCTCACTTACTAAGTAAGCATGCACACTATGCAGAAAAAAAAAAAAAAACCTACATAAAATCTTTCTAACATTCATAAAAATCACTTAGACGAGTGTTATTTTACCCACTTGCAGGCAAGGAAACAAAGGCTCAAATGTGTTGCCTTTGAATAAATTAGTGTAAGGCGTGCATAATTTCAAACCCAGATTCATCAAGCTCTCAATCCCACACAAAATAGAGAATTTTCATTTGTCAGTAGAAAAAAGTAAAACTAACACAGAGCTAGTTGATTCCCAACCTGGGAGAAATACTTGTTCCCTGCCTCTAGACACTGGGGCTGACTTTTCTCATGCTTCCTCCCTTGTATGAAATATACTACACACTCCTTAGCTCTATGGAAATCCTTAAGTCCTATGGGGTGAAGTCGGGAAGACACTTTGGATTTACGCTCATAGTTTGAAGTCTACATCGTAGTGGTCATGGGATGCAGAAGTAGTATCAACTTGACAGTTTGATGGGAGGAATAGCACTGACCAGCCCAAAGCTTTAGGTCTGTCAGGAGTTTTCTTATTTGCTCAGTTTTTGCTTTGTTTATTTACTCATTTATGCTTCTATGTTGGTGCAGATTTTCAGACAGTTTAGGTCCTAGTACTTGTTAATACTTCAAGACACTAGAATACCTCAATAGAGCTTTAATTTGAAATGTGTAACTTGCCGTCCCGTTGTATGTCCAGCAGTTAGTTACCTATGCCTGTTTCTGCTTAGCTCTGTGATCCTCCAGTCTGTAATAGTTACTTTTCAGACATGTTTTGGTTTATCTCTTACTCTCCATCTCTAGCTTCGTGTCATTGCATATATATTACATGAAAGTTCACAGTCCCCCTCTTGACACTGGGATCTTGTCGAGTTTGCTCGTTAAGCAGTCACTTTGTATTTTCAATAATCACAGTAATTCTGTGGTGTTTAACATATTTCACAACAAACATCATGGAGCCTTAGGAAGTTCATGGGTGACTACGCAGTGTTCAGAGAGATTCTGTGAGAACTTGAAGACTGGAGCTCTCGCTTACAAAATGTGAACTAACACTCTCCGCTTTTAAGAACTCAAAATACAGGGTTCCCCCCACACACACACTATTTGAAAGTAGCTTGTTTTTAAACACTCAAAATTTTTTGTATAATTTAGTGGTTAATAGCGCTCCCAGGTCCAAAAAAAGGATCTTACCAAATCATGCCAAATTGTTACTTGTTAATACTCTCTGTTTTTAGATGTTGGGTGGGGTGGGGAACCTGTATTACTGCCTTTACAAACACAAAATCTGTGTTAGAGACTAAGTCCAGACATACCCTAGAACTTAATATGCCAGAAACAGATTTAGAATAATTTCTCAAGTCCCTTGTTTAAAATTTATTTTATTAGATTTTTGTGTGAGGAAGATGGACAGGTGCACTGGAATTCTGCAGTTCCGTTGAAACATTAAGCTAGGTGAGCTTCAGTGATTGTTTAGTTCACACTTGTCCTTTTGCAGATGGGAGAACTAGTGACAGAAATGGTTCACCTGTATAAGCCACGGAGTGGCAGAAACAAAGCAAACCCTCTAATTCCTTTGTCAACTTGGGAAATTCCTAGAAAGAACCCAGGTCTTCTAAAAGTCATATCTCTTGCAAGTCAACATGTATTTTATTTTTATTTTTTTTACCAGAGCACTGATCAGCTCTGGTTTATGGTGGTGCAGGGGATTGAACCTGGGACTTTGGGGCCTCAGGCTTGACAGTCTGTTTGCATAACCATTATGCTAGCTACCCCTGCTCGCCAACATGCATTAGACCTTGAGTAAGCCACTCCAAGAAAACATTGAGGGCTTTTTTTTTTTTTTTTTAAGAAATTTTCACTGTATCTGGGCTTGGGTATGCCGTGCTTAGAATCTTGTTAGACTGAAGGTTTTGTTTTGGTAGGATCCCACCTAGTAAACAGAGAAAATTGTGTGCACATGAAAAGATTGCACACCCAGATGAAAACTTGAGTCTAGGTAGCGACAGCCCTGATTTTTTTTTTTTTTTTTTCCTCCAGGGTTATTGCTGGGCTCGGTGCCTGCACCATGAATCCACCTGGAGGCCATTTTCCCCCCTTTTGTTGCCCTTGTTGTTGTAGCCTCGTTGTGGTTATTTTTTTTTTCCTCCAGGGTTATTGCTGCGCTCGGTGCCTGCACCATGAATCCACCGCTCCTGGAGGCCATTTTTTCCCCCTCTTTTGTTGCCCTTGTTGTAGCTTCGTTGTGGTTATTGTTATTGCCCTTGTTGACGCAATTCGTTGTTGGATAGGACAGAGAGAAATGGAGAGAGGGAGGGAAGACAGAGAGGGGGAGAGAAAGACAGACACCTGCAGACCTGCTCCACCGCCTGTGAAACGACTCCCCTGCAGGTGGGGAGCCAGGGCCTCACACCGGGATCCTTACGCAGGTCTCTGTGCTTCGCGCCCCGTGCGCTTAACCCACTGCGCCACCGCCCGGCCCCCGACAGCCCTGATTTTTCTAGATTTCTTATTCATTCATCTTATTGCCACCAGAGTTATTGGTGGTACCCAGTGCCTGCACATGATGAATCTATTGCTCCTGGTGGCCATTCTCTCCCTCCCCCTTTCTATTTGATTTGGTAGGACAGACAGAAATGAAGAAGAGAGAGGGAGACAGTGGGAGAGAGAACGATAGACACAGACCTGCTTCACTGCTCGTGAAGCAACCCCTCTGTGCTCCTTGGAGGAGCAGGAACTGGAAACCAGGTCTTTGCACATGGTAATGTGCACACCACTTACTCAGCCCCCTTTTTTCTAGATTTCTAGGTTAAGTGTCAGAGTCTGAAAGGTAAGCAAAGGTAGGGACTCAAAGTATTTTGGATCCAAAAAGAAACCTACTATGTCATTGTCTATGACTCTTAGATCAAGATTGATGCTGTTGTTTCTTTGGCTTCGTACTTAATTTACTTTTCTTTCCAGTACCCTCATGGTATAACCATAATATCAGCCATACTCTTTCATCAGTGTTGATTTGTTCATTTATCCACTAGCAGAATTTGGAAGGTGTTAACAGATTGGACAGAACTGCATGAGTCTATACCAGAGGCTAGCAAGTATGACCTACAAGTTAAATCCAGCCCTCTGACTGTTTTGTTTTGTTTTGTTTTTACAATAAAATTTTAGTGGCACACAGCCACACTGATTTTTCTTATATAATATCTGTGACTACATCTGCACTGGCAGATTTGAATAATTTCACAGAAATCATAGGCCGGAAGCCTATAAACTCTCACTCCGGCCCTTGAAGAAAACTTTGCGAACCCCCTGATAAAGGATATAAACCAGGGCCTTTGAGCAAGAAAGATCTTTAAGTTGTTAAAATTGATATAAATAAAAGCTTAAAGGACCTTGGCATCTCTCTCTCTCTCTCTCTTTCTCTTTAATTAGCTTTTCCAAAAGATAAGGAATTTGATGTCCACCTTCAGGAGTCCCTTAATTCAAATGAAGTAGAGAATACAGACCATCTTGGAAATCGAGTGTATTTTTTATTTTCCTTTTTTGTTGCCCTTTTTTTATTGTTGTTGTAGTTATTATTGTTGTTACTGCTGTCTTTGTTGTTGGATAGGACAGAGAGAAATAGAGAGAGGGAGAGAAAAATAGACACCTGCAGACCTGTTTTATTGCCTGTGAAGCAACTCCCCTGCAGGTGGGGAGCCGGGGCTCGAACCAGGATCCTTAAGCTGGCCCTGGAAATCGAGTGTATCATCAAGCTACTTTGTATAGTAGCAATAATATTAAAAAAATAGGCCATTATATGATGTCTCACACACACACACACACACACACACACACACACATATATATACATACATATATAGTATATATACACATTTATATGTATGTATATCTTTCATATGCATCTTACAGATGTTATAAATATACACTATGTGGTTTGGAAATATTAGCTTGCCTTGACTCAAAGATTTATTATTTAGAAAAGACTTCACCTCCTAGAGGTTTGAAAACTATTGCCAAATTCCCCCTTTCCTTGAGCCTCTTAAAATAAATCCATAACTCGAAACTTCTAGGCTTTCAGAAATGGCAGGGTTGACTCATGCATGATTTATACATTATAGCTATGGACCATTAGGATAGTTTTCTCAGTTTTCAGTGGGGTATGATGGTGTTATCTATAGGGCTTCTGAATTTCTGAAGAAGCAAAGTACAGAGTAGTTGACAACCCAACAACTCGCCTCCTTTGCCTTTTGTTTTTTGTTAAGTGTGATGTTTTTCTCGTGCTTGCTTCTCCTTAGAGAACTGCCTTACTAAAATCTTTTCTAAATATGAGTAGACAACTCTACACTCACCTCTCACTCTTGGGGAGTGGCTGTTTTCCTCTTAAGAATATCTCACTGCTGAAGATGGATGAGTAGCGTTTTTCCTGTAGGGACGCTAATAGAAACAGTTTGGAGGGAGTCGGGCGGTAGCACGGTAGGTTAAGCGCACGTGGCGCAAAGTGCAAGGATTCGCATTAAGGATCCCAGTTTGAGGCCCCGGCTCCCCACCTACAGGGGAGTCGCTTCACAGGTGGTGATGCAGGTCTGCAGGTATCTGTCTTTCTCCCCCCCTCCCCCCGCCTTCCCCTCCTCTCCATTTTTCACTGTCCTGTCTAAAAACAACGACATCAATAACAACAGCGGCAACTACAACAACAATAAAAAAACAAGCGCAACAAAAGGGAAAATAAATATTTAAAAAAGAAATTTAAAAAAGGAACAGTTTGGAGTCTCACCTGTTGTCGCTCAGCACTTAATGCTAAGACTGTGAAGTTTTGCAAATGTCAGGGCTTGGGAGTGATCATAAGATCTGTGAGAAGAGAAGGCTGTGCTTAACACTGTATTAAAAGTACATTGCACCCAGAGGAGATGAGATTTTAATGTGTGCACTGCTCTCTTGGCAGCTTCATTTGAAGTTTCCTTTTTTTAAAAAAAATTGGGTTTAAGGAGTGGTGCTCAAAGCACAAAACCCAAGACTCCAAGTCCCTCTCCAATCTGGGTGAGCCTTCAGCGGTTCATAGTCAAAGACTGAAGCAATTGAAACAATGCCATGGGTATATAGAAAGGGTTTAACTCGGGAGTCGGGCTGTAGCGCCGCGTGTTAAGCGCAGGTGGCGCTATGCTCAAGGACCGGCGTCAAGATCCCGGTTCGAACCCCCGGCTCCCCACTTGCAGGCAGGTCCCTTCACAGGAGGTGAAGCAGGTCTGCAAGTTATCTGTCTTTCTCTCCCCCTCTCTGTCTTCCCCTCCTCTCTCCATTTCTCTCTGTCCTATCCAACAACAACGACATCAATAATAACTACAACAATAAAACAACAAGGGCAACAAAAGGGAATAAATAAAAAAAAAATTTTTTAAAAAGGGTTTAACTCAGACAATCTTTGTTTGGTTTGAGGAAAAACATAGGAGCAGGGTTTTGGGATTCTTGGAAGTAGTAGAGTTTGGGGAAGCACACTGGAAATATAACGAGAATTTTTCTTCTTGCTCTCCTAATATTGGTTTATTTATTTATTTATTTGCCTCCAGGGTTATCACTGGGGCTTGGTGCCTACACTACGAATTCACTGGCCATGGGATAGGACAGAGAGAGATTGAGAGAGGAGGGGAAGACAGAGAGGGGGAGAGAAATATAGATACCTGCAGACCTGCTTCATAGCTTGTGAAATGACCCCCTCCCCCAGTAGGTGGGGAGCCAGGGGCTTGAACTGGGATCTTTGAGCGGTCCTTGCGCTTCGTACTATGTGCACTTAACCTGGTGCACTACCTCCTGCCCCCCCATAATATTTATAAAAGAATGAAATGCAAAATTTCAAGCCTATCTGGTCACAACTTTCTTTGTCTGCTTTGAGCTAACTAACGTATATGTCACTTTATGGTGGGCTCTCAAACCAAAACTCATTTGTTTTATCCTAGAAGTCTCTCAACATAAACAATAAACAGTAATCACCTTGACCTTTTTCTTCTCTAGTATTAATCCTGCTTTAAATGAGAAAGCATTTTAAGTTTTAAGTGTTGACGTATCTATGTATAGTGCATATATTTTTTTAACTTTAAAAAATATTTTGTTTATTTATTTTTTAATTGTTTTATTTATAAAGTGGAGATATTGACAAGACTTGTTTATTTATTTTAAGGAGAGAAATATGGGGGAAGAGAGAGAGACCAGAGCTCAACTCCGGCTTATACTGGTGCTAGGTTTGAACTTGGAACATCAGAACTTCAAAGTATTTTCACATAACCATTATACCCAAATCAAGAAGACAAAAGTAGTAATTTAACTAAGTGGGGAGATGGTTACAAATAACAACTAATTTGCTTGCTGTCTCTTCTTTTTTTTTTTTAAGTATCCACTAATATTACCATATTGAAATAAATAGCTGAGCCCTATAACCTTTGAAAATTTCTGGTGCTCTGTTTCCTTCATTATGACTACTTTGTTCAGAATGTAGGTAAGGCATTGTCATTTCAGCCAAAGACACCTGATCAAATTTCCTTCCTTCTCATTTGATTTATGCTTGTTATGAAAGGCCCAAATAGTTGTTCTAAGCAAGTCTGACCTCTGGTTAAAGTTTCAACCAGGAGTAAACTCCCAAACTGAAATGTCTCAGATATTCTCTGCTGCTTTTGACCTAGGGTACTAAGAGTATTAGACCCCAGAAGCGGTCAATTTTGTAGTGCCTTTTAATACACAAAATTGTATTAATACCAGCATGGATGCAGATGGATGCACTGCAATAAACTGTAACCACTTGAGAAAAGCTTTTATTGACTCTCAAGTAAATAATGCACATTTTAAAGTATCTAAATAAGTATTTACATAATGTGCTATCGTTTTTGATTGTGTTAACTACTCACTTACAGACACATCCATAAAAGATGTTTTTCTCCATCAAAAATTCAAACTTATACCGTTCTTTGTGCATTGCATTAACACCATGTCAGATTCATAATAGTAGTTTCTCTTCTATTGGGCCTGAGAGTCTATTTCTGATCTAGTGACTGGCTGATGTAATCCCAATGACACTTTCTTAAAAATGATTTGAACCTACTTATTCAGAAACATAGACACACTGAAAACATCTAATCCAGGATAAAAGAGAGAAAAGCAGAAATCAGAAAGAAGAAAAAGCAATTGTAGACATTACTGAAACCTTACGTCTGAACTTGGGTAAGAACCGGTTGAATTGCCATTGTCTGATGAAAGAATTCCACAAGCAGGTATCCTAAAAGAATAATGGCATGTGCTTCATAATATGTAAAAGAACTTTGTGGTGTCTTTAGCACAACAGAAATTCAAGCTCAGGATCTTGCATGATTTATGTCCAGTTCCAGAGTGAACTAATGGCTGAGCTAGAAAGTACAAGGCATGAGAGAGTAGGGACTGTGAAAGATGGCCCTTTGAAATGCAGGCTCAGCAGGGGTTTAATTTGAACCTACAGGCTAAGTGATTTCCTGGTACTAATTAAGAATTAAGTGATATAAATCAGTCTTTGTAGAATTAATTTCATCTAGCGCCATGCGTTCTTAGATTGGTTTCAGACTCTATACCACAAAAAAAAAAATGCATGGGAAGTCTAAATTTAAGTTGTTCGTGATTCCTTGATCATTCTTAACAATGGTAACAACAAAAAGAGGGCACAGATGTTTATTAACAAATCAACATCTACCTAAATAATAACATCTGTATTATTCCCTCTATCAACTTTCTTTAACTTAGGACTGTCTGATGGTTACACAAGTGAATTTCCTCTCGGGCAGCATTCTCTGTTTGTTGGTCACCATAATTTCATAACCTAACAGTCACTCATCACTTTCCACTGAGCACCTGAAGCAGTTCCTCTGATGGTCCAAGTCTGCTTCCCAGGGGGCTCTTGACAATGGAGTTGCCACCACTGTGTTTGACATGCTGTCGAAGCTGTATGCCTCTTTTTTGTAAAGCTCAGTACATTCTCACCTTCATTTGAGAAATAACATATTCCACTCCTAATTTGAAACTCTTCAGTCATATACAGAGTACTGGGTCGAAGTTTCTTGCTGCCAGCAAAGGAAACCATCCCATATTGGATGAAAAAAATATATACATACATACATATATATATATATATATATATATACATACATAAATATATATATGTCTTTTGATGTTCCAATAGTATGATTAACCTACAAAAGTAAGGGAATCTGCTTTTTATGGGGTGTGTTTCTCTGGCCCCCACTAAGAAGTGAGAGCTGCTACCTTGGTGTTACATAGTCTGAATCTCTCCAGCCAGTTCCTGTGAAAAGGTTCTCATCCTCTGACTGTATTTGTCAATCACTGTCCTAATTCTGGGGCAAAAGTCCTCTCAGAAAAGTTTGAAACACCTCACATATGTTTTTTTAATCTACTGATTGTTTTTTCTTAAGCAAATGAAATTTCGAAGAGTTCAGACCTAAGGGAGAAATAGTCGTCTGTGTCTCTCTTACCAGTTTTCATGGGCAAACGCTAGAAGAAGAACCAGTTTTCATGAGCAGAGAGCTAGTAGTTCTTCCAGGGTCAGTGCCCACTCTAACTGTGCCTGTCTTACTGTGTAACTTATATGCATGTCTGAGGTGGACTCTGAGATGGCAAAGGAAAAGGGGGAGGTGGGGTGTGAAAAGGGGAAAAAAAAAAAAAGGAAAGGAAAGGAAAAGAAAAGAAAAGGGGAAAAGTGACATAACCCTTCCATGAGGCATACAAATTGCACAGGTTCATTAAGTGATCATGTACTACATACTTCAAAAAAACTTCATCCTGAATGAGTCCCTAGAAATTTCCTTGAAAGGGGTAGAAGCGCTTTAACAATGAGTTATTACCTAGGGATAGGTCAGCGTGAAAGGGGATCCATATGTGCAAACTAGAATTCGTCATGTATAATGTCAGTTAAATCAGCTCTAATCTACCAAATACATTTTTTATTGCTGGCTTCATTAAAAAGGCTCTTAAGGTAATGAATAATTGTCAGCGGCACCGAGGATTATTAATGCCTTTCTAGCTCATGCCCACTGAAAATAGAAAGACAGCTTGAAACCCTACCCTAATCTAACCTTCATGTTTGTCCTAGAGCATGAAGGAAGAAAATCAGACCAAGCCAGTGTGCATTTCCTTCACATGAGAAATACTCTGAATTGAGTGAAGAGGCAGAGGGGGGAGTGGAATCAACTTGAGAAACTTTGGCAAAGTAAGCCTTCCTCTTCGTTAACTCTTGACATTTTTCTTTTCCTACAGCAAGTCCACACGCGACACCGTCGACGCTTCATTTTCCAACGTCACCCATTATCCAGCAGCCTGGGCCTTACTTCTCACACCCAGCCATCCGCTATCACCCTCAGGAGACGCTGAAAGAGTTTGTCCAACTTGTCTGCCCTGATGCTGGCCAGCAGGCTGGACAGGTGGGGTTCCTCAATGTAAGGAAACCTCTTTTTATCTTTTCCCCCCATTTCTTTAGAAATATTAACGGAATGTAAAAATAACAAGGGGAGACCTGCTAACCATGGGACATTGTGCTCTAACGTTGTGCTGACTGACTGCAGGCAAATGTCATATTTATTCTAGATTGTGGGAAAGTTAACTTACTTGAAGAGTGATTGGTAGAGGTTAAAAAAAAAAAAAACGATGTTTGTGTTAAATTTGCAACTGTCAAGTTTATGGATATAAATCATCTCCAGGGTGAACTATATAACCTTCTAAGATATGTGGGCTGATAATTCTACCTCATGGGTACTAACCCTTGGGCTCACACAGTTAACAAAATAGAAAGAGCAAATAATTTTCAATAATGATTTGGAATGGTAGGGAAAGGTGGGGGGGTGGTGAAGGGAACACAGATGTTTTAGATCAGCTAAGTTGATATTTTTAAAAAAAATACAGTCTTCTAACACGTTAGAGCAAGTTGACCAGTACTTGAACTCAAGATGCTGGAAGTACAGTTTATTATAGTTTATTATTTCTGCAAGTAGTTATCTTCCCCACTTATCTTTGTATAAAGCTAAACAGTATGGGATAGCTCCAAATGAATGTTTTCATTTTTTTTTCAAATAAGCCAAATAGTTACAATTCAAAACAATATTTTAAATGCAAAAGTGATTAAAAAAAAACCTCCAATCTTCTTTATTTCAAGTATAGAACTACATGTTAATAATGGAGAGCTATATCCCAAGGCCAATAATAATAATGATAGGAAATGGTAACTCTGACTAACATAGTCAAGTTTAATTTTCCTTTTCTCATAATAACAATTTGAAGCCACCGATTAACCATCATTGCTGTTGTCTAACTTGAACTACAGCATCACCCTAACCCATCACTGACTTCTTCCTCTGGCAGAAATACCTGATTCTGCATATCTGAAGCAGAGCAGGCAACTTTGACTAATGTCTGGTGATGTGTTAGCAGATACATTTCTGTCTAGACAACAAATCAATATGGTGCCATTTCTTTTTGCTTGTGTATTCATTTGCCTGCCTTATTCTAAAGC
This sequence comes from Erinaceus europaeus, assembly GCF_950295315.1. Taxonomy (NCBI): domain Eukaryota; kingdom Metazoa; phylum Chordata; class Mammalia; order Eulipotyphla; family Erinaceidae; genus Erinaceus; species Erinaceus europaeus. Next base: position 80,942,210 of record NC_080174.1, on the reverse strand, counting down.
ATTCACTTACAGACTTTCATCCCACTCACAGGCAAATTTGCTGGCCAGAAAGCACAGCATTCTGATTGTCAGATGATAGTCTTTGAGAAACAATACTAAATATATAAGTGAACATTGACAGGGGAGAAAAACTGCCTCAGCAGAATTATTGAACTTCCACTTAAAATCTGGGACAACAGGACTTCCTTCCCATGAATTTTGATAATTAAAACTATCTGTTCCCAGGGTCTACTGTTGTGTTAGTTCTCTGTAAATGTATCCTTAAAAAAAAAAAAAAAAAAAGATTCTACTGATTTATTTGGGAGAGATCAGAGCCTGGCTCAGCTGTGGTGTATGCTGGGAACAGGGTTTACCTGTAACCTCAGGCATGAAGGTCTCTTATATTACTCCCACAGCATCTCCCCCAGCTGAACTGATATTGTTATTGGAATAGTGTCACTGAACTCTGTAGTCAGTAATGTCAATTGGGAAGCTATGAGAAAACCAGCATCAGGCATTTCAGTATCTTAACTTTTTATTAATCGTTCAGGCATCATCTGATATTATAACTATCAAGTTTTGTGTTTTGATTAAAATTTGATAGAGCTTACAGAAGATCTCTTTATGGGATGACTTTTTAAAACTTGAAAATAAAATGGATTGTATTGCTTTCTTCAGAAAGAAATTTTCTTTTGTTAAATAGCTATGATCTGGTTGTTCCAACATCAGGAAGCCAAATAAATATGACTCTTGTGGCATATGCTTATATAATTTAAATCAAAATTAGAAGTGATACTTTTTCCTAGCAGAATTTTGACAGCTGAATTCTAAAGTTTCTGTGCCTGATGTTATACAATATGTGAAAGAATTTTTTATATTTACTTAACATATTTATTAAATGTTATATAATATCAACTTGGAAGAGTGAAAATAAAATATTTCTTATCTCATGCATATTTTAAAACTTGGTTCTATCTTTATATATAGACATAACAGAATGATAATAATGCAGTCTATAAGACATTATATATTTAATTATTGGGGCCAGGCAGTAGCACAGCTGGTAAAGTGGACAAGTTACCATGTGTAACTTGAACCTGGTTCAAGCCCATAATCCCCACCTACAGGGGGAAGCTTCATGGGTCGTGGAACAATGCTGCCGGTGTCTTCCTCTTTTTCTCCCCCTCTTGCCCTATCTCTCTTTGTCTATCATAATAAAAACGTTTAAGAATAAATATTTAATTACCATAAGAATTCTGATAGAGGTATCAAATAACATAGAAACAAACATTCTAAAGAAAAGTTAGTTATTTCCCATGACAAATCCCGAGTCATGATTGACAGGCTATGTTCAGTAACCAGGATGCAAAGAAGGTAAAAGATAATTTAAGAAATGGATTTAGGATGCTCTGGTCCTGTGTTGCTGAGTGTACTTTTGTGCAGTGCCTGTAAAGCAACCCAGTTGTTCACCCAGGCTCTCTCACAGAAGAATTCTTACAGCTAGAACATTCGGCAGTTGGCATCAAGGATGCCAACCTTTTGTTTTAAGAAGTAGCTAGTGGTTGATGTGTCTTTTCCCCCCCCTCTCTCTTTCTTGTGTGTGTTTGTTTTGTTCCCACCTTCACAGCCCAATGGGAGTAGCCAAGGCAAAGTGCACAACCCATTTCTTCCCACCCCAATGTTGCCACCGCCTCCACCACCACCGATGGCCAGGCCTGTGCCTCTGCCAGTGCCAGACACAAAGCCTCCAACCACATCAACAGAAGGAGGTGCAGCCTCCCCCACCTCACCAAGTAAGTATGACGGAGACCTAGAACGTTGGTGATGGATAAAACTCTGTACACTTGAGTCCACATCTCAAATCGTGTCTGTTACTACGTAGGCTCTCGTGAGCACTAGGCACAGATCCCCAGAGATGTTTATAGCATAAGTTTGCAGAATCAAGACCAAGTACGGGGGAGTACTGCTTTAGAGTATTATCAATCATACAAGATATGGAAGTGACTGGAGTATGGGTGGGTAAGGTGTTATAACAGTTCAGCCTAGGACTGAAGCCAATTGGGATATGAACTATTTCATGACCATCTCACGGCCTATGCTTCTGTGCATTATTACTAACAAAAAGATCCTTCTGTTTCTCTATAGCCCTGCCTTCCAGTAGCTGATGGTCTAAGAGAAATGTACTCACTCAACTAGAAAGACTGTGTATCTCATATGTCAATTAAGAAGGGGAGAAAAAAATGGTTAGGTCAGAATAATAATTCAAAGGTGTGTGCCTTGAACACCTACCAAGAATAAAAGCCTGGCAGAAGACCAGAGCTAGTAGGCACTGGCATTTGCATATCTAGGTTTGGAAGGGGGAAGAACTAGAAGATAGCATTAGATGCAGAGAGAAGATCTCTTGGCTCTTCTCTGAATCGTCTGGGAATGTGTAATCAGACACTATAGAATTTCAAAACTGTTTTTTAAATGCTGGGAATGATCAGAGGGAGAAGTCTCTGTAGGTATTTCCTGATACTTGAGAGATGACAAAACCAGTAGAAATAGCCAGAACATGGAAATTTGCTTTTTTTATTAGTAGTATATTAAACAGTGACAAAGATATTGATGTCCGGAGGCAGATTTCCCAGGTTATGAATGATCTTTCAAACCTTGGTATATAGTGAGCACCTTCCCTGACACTTCACAGTGGGATCAAAATGCAGAACAGGATAGGCACTTGGACAGTGACCCTAAGGATGGACTTTAAGTATATCTTCAATGGAGATGAGACTGGAAGAAAGAAATTTAGAGAGAAAAAGATTAGAGTAGACCAGAAAAGAAGTGTTAAGGTCAAGAACTAGACTATCAGTAATAGAATGGAAGATATTACAAGGAGGAATATTTTGCAGATAGAATCACTGGATAAACATTCAGATGCATATAGTGAAAGAGGTTTCAGGCTTCTTGGTTTCCTTCCTTTCGGTATTGGGAGCATAGTGGGTTGAATGCAGAAGGAAAGGGCCAATGATGGAGCATGAGTCTCTGTTGATGCCATGTTTATTGCCTTGAACTCTGGAACACTAAATATCTAGCATCCCTCAAGGGCAAGTATTTTAAGAGTTCTCTTGAGTTATCTAGTATTTACTCATTATGTTCATGCATATAGAAGTGATGTTGTGCAAGGATTCTATAGCAAAAAAAAAATTGAGATTCTAGAGAAATTTAGGAGACACTTTTTTCCCTTGGTAAGAGGGAGCTCAATTGTCCACAAAGAAGAAAACTAGAGATCAAGATAGACTGGGTCTTCACATCATAGAAACTCAGTTTAGGGGAAGGGGGAAAAAAAAAAACTTCTGAGAAGCAGAGACTCATGTGTATGTCCTGTTTATTATGTAGTAATGAAACATCTTCAAAGAAAATCAGAGAATTGGGGGTCAGGCGGTAGTGTAAGCGGTTAAGCGCAAGGACCTGCGTAAGGATCCTGCTTCAAGCCCCTGGCTCCTTGCCTGCAGGGGGGGAGTCACTTCACTAGCAGTGAAGCAGGTCTGCAGGTGTCTCTTTCTCTCCCCTTTGCTGTCTCCCCTCCTCTCTCAATTTCTCTCTGTCCTACCCAACAACAAAAACATCAATGGCAACAATAACAACAAGAGCAACAAAATGGGAAAAAAATAGCCTCCAGGAGCAGTGGATTCATAGTGCAGGCACAGAGCCCCAGCAATAACCCTGGAGGCAAAAAAAAAAAAATCAGAGAATAAACCTATAGTCAAATTCTACTGAAGAATTCCTGTTGTTAATGATACTGATTTGTGGATTGGTAGTCAAATGGTTATTGTGCCCTGTGTATGTCCCTGTACTGTTCCTATTCACTTATCCCTTGTCTATTTAGGACACCGACATAGTCCTTTAAAAGTCTTATAATAATAGTCTACCTCTCCTATATAAACACATTCTCACCTCCAATATCATTTTTCTGATCCATCTGTACTCTTCTTAGTAATAAGGATAGAGTTTTTGTTGTTGTTTTTTTTTCTAGACTGTGGAAGACTAGGACTACCACTAGGGGAGAGAAGTCAGGACAAGTCGTATCTAATTCCTACTTCCAAACATTACGAATCCAGAGAGTAGTAAGTGAGGGGGTGAATAGGGGCCAAGAATTTATGGAAGGACATCAAGGATGAAGTAGGTTCTCTCTCATTAATTTTCATCTTTGACAACTAACTCCTCATTCATTCATTGAGCTTTCATATCTGACTACCTCTCCTGTGCCAAAGACTATGTTAGCTGTTTGGGACGCGGAAGTGATTCAGCTCTGCTCTTATGTGTGAGGTACATTGAAGGAGACAGCTGGTAAGCCAGTAGTTGATAGGGACACCTGGACACAGACATGCTGCTGACATATCAGAGGTGTTGGGGAGGAGTTTAAACCATGTGTGGAACCTCAGCCTTAGGTAAAGCTTTGGGAGGAGGGAGTAACTTCTAAGCTGTTTAATAGGCTGACATTGTGTATTGTAAGTCTGGAGCAAAATATAAAATGTTTGTACTGAAACTAGCTGAGAGTGATTGTCTAAAATTGGATTACCACCGGATAAGAAAAATCTAGGGTGAAAATAATTTCATAAATTAGTTGACTTCTTGGAAATTAAAGCCACAGGATGTTTGGCTACTGCTTATCAGTGTACTAGAGCTCAACTGTAGCAAGAAGACCCACGTAAAAGGGTATTAAGGACAGATGTTTAACATCCTAACAGTATGTCTGAAACTTGAGGCCTTTCATGAAAACATTGATGGTGTAATTTTTAGGAGAAACTTCTCTGTCTAGAGGTTTGAGGTGCCTTGCACTAATATAAGAATTTTAGGCACAAATTGGAAATCATGCCAAGGATCTCCTGTATTACTGGCTTTCCGAGGCCTCAACTCCATTATCTTTTAATGAGAATAAACATTAATTTCTCTACTCACTGTCCTAGGCAGACTCCTAGGGTCTAACTGGGGTAACTGTGCTGTAGACAGTTAAAAGTCCAAGACATCATTTTTAACATCCTCTTCTAAATGAAATACAAATGGATGCTGGCCTAAAGCAGTATGTATTTTTAAACTAATCAGTTGCCTCCAGTCCTAATACTTAACTTGCAGCTGTGGCCAGAAAAAAAAAAAAAAAAAAAACAGAGGTAAGGCAGATTTGGTGGGGTAAACTTGCTTATGAAATAAATACATTTTAGTCAGGGAAAAATCTCATCAGCGCTCTAAAAGAAGGAGAGTGGGGGCAGAGGAAATAGTTCTGCTCTCTCTCTCTCTCTCTCTCTCTCTCTCTCTCCCCTCTCTCTCAAGGGGAATTTTTACATGGTTGATTTCCCTGGAGAAAGATTGACTTACTGGACCAGATTTCTTAAGTATGGTATGACAAATAGGTAGGGTAACCTGTAAGAGTAATTCATAGCAAGTGTGTTCCATTCCCACTGATTAACTGCCTTTGTGGGTTTGGATACCCAGTGATGAAATCGCTCTTCTTTCATTCATTCAATAAGTAGCTGTTGCCTACAAGCCATTTGCCAGGCAGCGTTTTATGTAATAGAAATCAGCAGGAAATACGGGTGACAAAAATCCCTGATCTTCTGAAGCTTTTCATTTCAGAAATGAGAGATATTAAACAAAATAGTCTGTAGGGAAGGTAGGTGTGATATCAAATGGTAACATACAGGTGCTTCTTAGGAAAGACAATGCACAGAGAGGCTGGCAATAGTGGAAGTGAACTGCAAACTATAGAGTGAGGAAGGCCTGTCTGAGAAGGGGAAATTTGAACAAAGAACTAATTAAAGTGAACAGATAAGGGGTGAGGTTACAGAGGGATGAATTTCAAGCAGATGGGGGCATCTGGTTTAACCTGCCATCGTGTTTGAGAGAACTGGAAGTGAAGGTGGCATAAGAATAGAGTGAGCAGGGAGTCAGGTGGTAGCACAGCGGGTTAAGCGCAGGTGGCGCAAAGCGCAAGGACAGGCAGAAGGATCCCGGTTCAAGCCCTGGGCTCCTCACCTGCAGGGGAGTCGCTTCACAGGTGATGAAATAGGTCTGCATGTGTCTCTTTCTCTCCCTTCTCTGTCTTTCCCTCCTCTCCCCATTTCTGTCTGTTCTATCCAACAACGACAACAGTAATAACTACAACAATAAAAACAACAAGGGCAATAAAAAGAGAATAAATAAATATTTTTTAAAAAAAGAATAGAATGAGCAGAAGTTGGAGGTGATGAGGTCAAAGGAGTAATGTGAACAGGTCTAGAAGCTCAAGGAGGCAGCCTATATAGGCTCTTACAGAACATGATACACATTTTAACAAAAGTGCTTTGGAAGACTTTGCCGAAAACAAATTCGGGGGGGGATTGTTTTTCATTTTTTATTACTGATTTACAAAATTATAACTAGCAAGTGTAATTCCACACCATCCCCACCACCAGAGTTCTGTGTCCCAATTCCCTCCACTGGAAACTGGAGTGGTTCTCCCAAGGTCACAGATAACGGGTTGACTATTATTTCTATAATTGTCTGTCTGTCTGTCTGTCTGTCTACCTATCTATCTATCTGTATTTCTGCCCTTTTTTTTTTTTTTTCCTATAGCCCTGTCTTCTCTTCCTTTTTTAAGTCACACCTACACCTATTACTACTTCCAAATGTTCTCCCTTTTCTTTCCTTTTCTCTGTCTGGGTCCTGATGAAACCCGGGTTTCAGAACCCTCTAGTCATCTCCCACTAACCTTTCTCTCCCTCTGAGAATATGAACCAAAATCCTTTCTGGGATGCAGAAGGTAGAAGGTCTGACTTGTGTAATTGTTTCTCTGCTGGACATGGGCATTAGCAGGTCAGTCCAAATTGGGGCAGGAGGGCTATTTTCTTAATATAAAGGATATCTTCTACATGTCAACCTAAATACAATAGATACAAAAAATTAACAAAATGGGCGCTCTCTTTCAACAAACTAGTACGATAGAAACCCAAATATACAGTGAGGAAAAAAGACCTTATAGGGAAGGACAGTGGGGTAATAGCTCAGCAATCAGGCAAGAACTACTACATGCATTCATGTTGGGGGGATGAGAAATAACCTGAGAGATGGTGAAAACTGGCAGAATTTGCTAACACAGATGAGGGCTGAGAAAAGCCAATAATTTATTCTTAGGGAGAGCAGTTGTGGGTGAGAAGAAGATAGACGTTTGTTTTGACCAAGTAATATTTGAGGTACCTGTTCTGTGCCTCCTGGTTCTAACATTATCCTCCCTGAGAAAGCAGTTGGCAGTTTACTGAGCTTTACCATATGTGTTATCAGATTAAATGGGAAGGAACCCCTCTCATCCATACAATGCAATGAATGGATAGTCCAGTGAGTCCTGAAGATAACAGCTTAAAAATCAGAGAAGTCTCTCATTACATTTCGGTCCGTTTGTGGCATGATCATTCAAAATGCACTTTCCTTTTTCTTCATTGTATTCTAGATCCAATTCTTATGTAATTGGCTGGCATCAGGATCATAGTATAAAAATGGGTTTTTTTCAGGAAAGAAATTGAAGATTGGTATCATAGCATAGAATTATAATAAAAATAAAATAACGCTTTTGGATGAAGGTGGAAGATAAAATGTGTATCCCATTTTCCTTATTAAATTAATTAGGAACACAAAAACTCAATTTAAAAATGCATGAGACTCAAAAATGTTTTTCTCTAGACTTCTTAGTCACGAACTTTGGATTTTTAAGCAAGAATTACATTAAAATAGAAGTATGTAATAACAGATTTCCTTCACTGTTTATCTGCATACCTCCAATAATTTTTGTACAGATTCATTATATAAATAAATTTGAGCCTGTTAACCAAGAACACAACAATGGTTTGTGACTGGGATTGAATTTGCATAGTAAAATAATTAAGATACATTCAGTTTTTTGTTTTTGTATTGTTTTAATATTTATTTATTTCCTTTTTGTCGTCCTTGTTTTTATTGTTGTTATAGTTATTATTGTTGTTGTTGATGTTGTTGTTGATGTTGTCGTTGTTGGACAGGACAGACAGAAATGGAGAGAGGGGAAGAGCAGGCCTGCTTCACTGCCTGTGAAGCAACTCCCCTCTAGGTAGAGAGCCAGAGGCTCAAACCAGGATCCTTGGGCCAATCCTTGCGCTTTGCGCCACATGCGCTTAACCCACTGCACTACCGCCCGACTCCCTTTTGTATTGTTTTGTTTTAGGATAGCAAGGCTTTTCCATATCTAATTGTATTCCTTCTGCCTAAGACTCTTGTGAATTTAGGTTTTACACATGCAGATTGACATTAGAAAATGAAAGATTAGCTGATCTTGGTAGGACTCAAACATAGCCCTTTTGCTCTTTTTATGGCCTCCTACTATAACTGAACAAAGTTGCCAGCTCATATCCGAAATTAGTAAGAACAATAAAGTATTGGACTTTTGCAAGTGTGTTAGGTACTTTTCAAATATATTTTTTTTATTTATTACCCTGTTGTAGTCCTTCTAAGAAGTTTTATCAAGTAAAAACCTTCATTTACCTTAGTTGAGAAAGAGAAGCCACAGAGAATGGAGAGTTAAGATAACGTTCTCTATGTCACTTAGCCAGTTATCACAGAACTGTAATGTACATCAGGCCTCCTTGAGCCTGAGTTCATACACTGGATCATAATAGCATTCTGTGAATATAGCTGCTTAGCCTAAAGCTGCTTTATTTCTGCAGTGAAACCCTATGGAAGAACTATAAAGGAAGATATTTCTGGTCATAAGCACTTTAGTGTGAACTTGTTTCTGCTATTAGAGTAACTTTGTCAACAGAAGTGGGGGGGGTGGGCAGAAAACTTTGGGGGAGAAAGAGATAAAATAATAGCAAATGGGTAAAAATAAAAAAGTAAGAAATGTCATAAAGACATATTTCCTTTATTTTCAAGAGCTGGTACTGTTGACAAATACTTAGTATGGAAGTTAAAAATAGTTTTCTTCAGAGCTGGGGTGGCAGCATAATGGTTATTCAAGTAGTCTTCCATGCCTGAGGCTCTGAGATCCCAGGTTCAATCCCCAGCAGCAGCATAAGCCAGAGTTGAATAGTGCTCTGGTGTACTTGATTAATTAATTAATGTTCTCCTTCAGTTTGCCACATGACTATCCACAATGGACTTTTTCTTTTTCTTTTTTTTTTTTTTAAATATACCTTAGCACTGTTCAGTTCTTGTTTATGGTAGTGCAGGAGAATGAACCAGGGAACTTTGGAGCCTCAAACAAGAGAATCTCTTTGCATAACCATTCTGCTATTAAGAAAAAATATTTTATGCGTTTTTTTACCCCAAATATTGAAAGATCTGTTTTCAACAATACTTTTGCGTGTATATGTTACTTTCAGAAAGAATTAAGTTTAGAGGAAGTCATTAAGTGATGTTATATTTATACAATATTTAGAAGGCATAAGGACTATGTTTCTTTAAGAATCAGTGGATAATTACAAGGGAATGAAAAAAAAATAAGTGGTTTCATTTCACAAAATATTTCATCATTCATGATGCATGGAATATTGCATTATTATTTTTTTAATTTTTTAAATTTATAGTCAAGAAAATTCACTGAGTAGTTATAACATCATAGATTTCTTACAGCCAACATGACGGGATACGTAATGATTCCAAGTAACTCCTTCCTCATTCGGACTGGTTCTTTAGTTAATGCCTGATGTCACTTGGTGCCAGTACATTTATTTTATTTTGATCTAATTCCACATTGATTGTAATTCCTCTGCCAGTACTGTTGTGGCTGCACCCACTATGCTTTTTAAATCCTTCTGAGCAATAAAGAGACACATATTCAGACAGTAAAACAGTGTACGAGAATAGTGGCATTTCTACTAGCGAATGGAAAAAATTACTCAGTAAAGTGTATCTCAGCCATATTGAAAACATTCAATTCCTAACACAAAAATAAATCTCAGCTGGATTAAAAAAAAATCAGCAACATACAATTGTTAGCCTTTATATTATGCAAAAAAAATAGAGGACACTTTTTTTTATAAAGGCAGCTTTTATAAGTAGTACCCAAAACCTAGAACCCATAAAAAGGAAAAGTAATAAATTCTACTCTAAAAGCATTTAAAAAAAAGTCAAGCATGGAAAAAGCTCCATAAACTTAAGTCAAAAGGTAAAGTGGGAAATATTCTTGTGAAACATAGGGCAAAATTATATAATAAGTAGTTTGTAAGTTAGTCAAGAACCCAATAAAAAGATAAGAAAAGGGGATAGCAGACAAACTGAAAATATTTGAAAGAGGCTTCATTTATATAGCATAAAAGCAATACAAATTAAAACTTGAATGATACTTTTACCTATCATAATGGGAAAGATCAGAACAATATTGAGGAAAACATGCATTTATCTTTACTGTTAGAGAACTGAAAATTGGTCCAACTTCTTCAGAAAACAATTTAATTTCCTTTTCTTTCTTCTTTTTTAACTGCCACCAGAGTTATTGCTAAGACTCAGCACCTGCACATAAATTCACTGCTACCAGCAGCCAATTTTCTTTTTTTTTTTCTTCTTCTTCTTCTTTCTATGTGATAGGACAGAGATAAATTGAGAGGGGAGTGGGAGATAGAAAGAATGAGAGACACCTACAACACTACATCACTCTTGAAGCTTCCTTCCTGTAGGTGAGAATGGGGTCTTGAACCCAGGTCCTTGCAACCAGGCGTGCCACCACCTGTCCCCTAATTTTTCATATATATGTTAAGATATAATAGACATTAGTCATATATAGAGATGTGTGTGTGTGTGTGTGTGTGTATATATAAAATTTATGGAATTTATGGCAGACTAATATTTATTATTCTGGCCTCTTTCTATAGAGAAACTCAGAGAGGTTAATTGACTTCCCAGAAATAACATTTCTTTTAAGAGATACAACAGATTCGATCCAAGATTTTCTGGTTCTAAAATTCTTTTTTTTTTTTTTGCCTCCAGAGTTATCGCTGGGTCTTAGTGCCTGCACTATGTATCCACTGCTCCTGAAAGCCTTTAAAAAATATGGAAAAAATTATATATATATATGACAGAGAGAAATTGAGAGAGGAGGGGAAGATAGAGAGATAGAGTGGTAAGATAATTGGGGAGGGGGGTATAACTCTATACAGTTCCACCAGAATTCTGTGTCCCATCCCCTCCATTAGAAACCTCCCTATTGTTTACCCCTCTGAGAGCATGGATCAAAATTCTTTATGGGGTGCAAAAGGTGGAAGTTCTGACTTCTGTAATTGCTTCTCCACTGGACCTGAGTGTTGGCAGGTTGATCCAAACCCCCAGCCTATTCACATATTTTCCTAGTGGGATAGGGTTCTGGAGAAATGAGGTTCCAGGAAGCATTGGTGAAGTCATGTGCCCAGGAAAGTCAGGATAGAATCATATCAGCATCTTCAACTCAGTGGCTGAAATGTAGTAAGATGGGAAGCAGGGGGAAAAAAAAGTTTAATAAATAGGAACCATAAAGTGGGAATAGAGCAGGTGAAAATAGGGACCTTCGGGTAGAAGGAAGCTAGGAAGACTATTTTAGGAATGTTCCTAAGCGCTTATGTCTTAGTAATCTTTGCTTGAGATTTACAGCTAACATGGAGGTGGACTAGAAGTATTGTCTGGGAAGATGGTGTCAGAGTTGAGAGTAGAACTAGGAAGCAAGATTAGGACAGAGTTGCTCACAAATTTGAAGAAAATATGCAATTAACTGTTTACCACAATGATCTAGCCCGGGGTCCATATCTATTCATGTTAGCACTGGAGTCTGTACTTCAGTTCATAAGAGGCAGAGAAAGAGTTTCACCTGAGAGAGAGAATGCCTGAGTACTCTGTCAGTCCATGCAGGACTGGAGTATTGACTCAGGAGATGCAGGCATGAAATTCCCAAGCTCTGTCCATCTGTCTGTCTCCCAAGCTGTATTTAATATTTGTAATAGCAGCAACATATTCCAACATAAGGATACAGATACAGATAAACTGGCTCCAATTTGTTGCTCTGACAAGTAATGTTGTAATGGTCGTGTTGCAGCTTGCATCTTGAACTATACTTTTATTTTATTTTATTTATTTGTCCCTTTTGTTGCCCTTGTTGTTTTATTGTTGTATTTATTCTTGTTGTCATCATTGTTGGATAGGAAGAGAGAAATGGAGAGAGGAGGGGGAGAGAAAGACAGACATCTGCAGACCTGCTTCACCGCTTGTGAAGTGACTCCCCTACAGGTGGGGAGCCGGGGGCTCGAACGGGGTTGAACTATACTTGTAAGTATCTGAGAATAAACTCCCCAAAGTAGACTTCCCGAGTCTCACTGCCTTTTGAGAGGCCACAGTATATCCATTTACGTTTCTTATTTTAATAAACCCCAGCTGAATTCAGGATTTATTCCTGTGGTTTGTGAATATAACTTCCTGCCTATTCATAGACATTATTATGTCTGAAAGTTGAATATGTTCTGTCAGTTGCCCAGCCCATAATATACATACAAAAATAAATGGCAGCTATAGACATAGGATTGATTAGTCGTCAGAAGTAAGTAGGAATGAACTGAATGAAAGTCATATTGTTAGTTGGAAAATTACTAAAAGAACACTACGGCAGTTTAGACAGTATACAAGCAGCAGTTGCTATAAACGCCTTCTTACTACACAGATCCTGGTCACATAAATTCAAAGTGTCTCCAGTTTACAAGTTGCTCCGATCCCATTCTCACAGGTGAATTGTCTTCTCTGGGGCTTGGCTGCTCTGGGCTGAATTTTGAAGATAGAAAAATCAAGACCGATAGGCAGAGGGAGAGAGGGAAAGCACAGCACCAAAGCTTTCTTCAGTGCGGTGAGGGCCAGGCTTGAACCTGGATCACACACGTAGCAAAAAGCACACTGTGCAAGCAAGCAGCATGAGTTGTCTTATTCTTTCCCTTTTTTGCATGATTTCCCCGAAATGGTGATACAGCCTGAACCACTAGCTCCCTGAGAGGATCCTTTTGCAACTAGAAATGCCGGCAGATCAAAGCCATCTGGCTGAATTGATTCCTTCCATGATTTTTGGGAACTATAGACACACTAGACACATCAAGCAAATTGTTACCATACATGTTAAGTGATGCTGTTATATTAAAGTTAGAATTCATTAGCTTTTCGGAAAGAAAGCCTGTGGGTGTGTTGTTTTTGTAATAATTTACGAGTGCTAAGTAGACTTTAGTTTCATACCCTCCAGGCTGTGTCTTTTTTGCTCTTGTTGCTAACTTGTTTATAGAGACAAAAGATTTGCAGAGATAATAGGTTACTGGCTGCACAGATGTGACCAAAATGAAGATGCTTTGGTGTGGTTCTATTCTATATCCCCAGCATCTGGGGGAAACTCCCAACAACCATTTAATCTTATGGGCATTTCTAGATCCTGAATTGGGTCATGTGTAAGCTAATGCTTTATGTGTTTCCTTGACTCCGTAAGGATATGAATAATGCTAACTTAGGCCCTAGAAGCTTGTCAATACTGATAGATTGCTTTGAAGGAAGCACAATCCAATATCCACCAGCATTCCTTGTGACCTTGCCAAAAAAAAAAAAAAAATAGTGCTGCTTAAGCTTCTGCATGAGTTCAATTTCTAGGGGTTTTATTTAGAAATTAGCCAATATATTTTCTAATTGTTTCTGCATTTTTCTTTTAGAAATGAATTTCTATTTTATTATTGATTTAATAATGATCAGCAAGACCATAAGATAAGAGGGGTATAATTCTACACAATTCCCACCACCTCCATTGGAAGATTCTCTATTCTTTATCCCTCTGGGAGTATGGACTCAGGATCATTATGGGATGCAGAAGGTGGGAGGTCTGGCTTCTGTAATTGCTTCTCCTTTAGACATGGGCATTGGCAGGTTAACCCATATTCAAAATGATAGTTTTCTTTTAGAACATGTCTTTAGTAGTGTGGTAGTTCGGAAAACATTCTAGTAGAGACAGGCAGTGGTGCACCTGTGTAAGCATGCACATTACAGTGTGCAAGGACCTAGGTTCAAGCTCCTGGTCCCCACCTTGGGGGGAAAGTTTCACGAGTGGTGAAGCAGGGCTGCAGGTGTCTCTCTGTCTCTGTTCCTCTATACCACCCCTCTCCTTCTTGATTTCTGCTATCTCTGTCCAATAAATAAATAAAGGTAATAATTTTAAAAAATTAAAAAGAAAAAAAATTCTTCCAACTACTTTAAATAATTAACTAAGTAGATTCAGCTTGCACCTGAATGCTTTTCTCCCACTTCCCTTTCACTGCCAGATACCACTACTGAACATTTCATTAAAATTCATTACAGTTGAATCACGGAGATCTGTTCAAGCTGAATTCCTGAACTTGTTTTTAGTCCTCCTGTCCAATAACTAGCATATTCTTTAGGAGGTAGTAGAATCACAGTAGTCTGTTTTGAGTGAAATTGAATTTTTGACTAGTTATTTTAGGCCCAAGAAATGAACCTAGGGCCTCATACATACATTGCTTCTGCCACTTAGCCACTCTGCTGACCTAATTTTATTTTATTTTTGAGAGGTAAGGAGAGATGAGAGGACATGGGAACAGAGGGAGAGACACCAAAGCACTGCTTCATCACCCATAGAGTTCTAGTAATTTTGTCTTAGTTACTCTCATGTGATACCAGAGATCAAAACCAGAGCTTCACACAATGTGTGGACAATATGTGCTCTACCAGCTGAGTCACTACCCCATGGTGTGTGTGTGTGTGTGTGTGTGTGTGTGTGTGTGTGTGTGTATGTGTCTTTTAGAAAGAAATTCTCACATGGGCAATATGTGCTCTACCAGCTGAGTCACTACCCCATGGGTGTGTGTGTGTGTGTGTGTCTTTTAGAAAGAAATTCTCACATGGAATATGCCTGACTTAGTGAAATCAAGAGAACATGTAAAGCATGCATGGAATTTTAGTTATGAAGAGGCAGATTTAGAGTGTGAGGATGTCAAGTTGTCGCTCTGTGTGGTGTGTAGAATGGAAATATGGGGTCTTTAATTTTATAACTGATTCCTTTTTCTTTAAAGAGAAAAAAAACTGATTCCAGTGGACTCTTCTCCTTTCATTTTCGAACATTAAGTTCCTGGTTGCTAAAATATGGCCTTCCCTTGCTCTGTGGCAACTGCAGTGGTCTCCTGTAATCTCTTCTCCTTTCCCTCTGTTCACTGCCAGTGACCATTTGCTTGTGCTGCTTCGTCTGTGAGCCCACCCCACTCCCACCCCCAGTGCCTCTGAGCCTGTCAGACAGCTCATCATTCACAGCCCGTCACAAAAGCTATCTCTATCTCTTCTCTAAAGCCTTTCCTGTTCTCCTGCCAGGTGTCACTTGTCTATCCTCTAACACTCCCACAGACTTTTATTTTTATTAATTCTATGTCCTCATATTTTCATTTTCGGTAATCAGCCATTCCCTTTAGACTCACATAACATATTGTTGACAGATAGCAGTGTGAATTAATCACCTTTCTAGCTCCCATAATGCTCAGCACCATAATTCTGGTACCAAGCAAGTGCTCACAAGAGAGGGAGAAAGAGAAGAGGATGAAGATGAATATATTAAAATCTGTCTCTCTAGGAATAAGCTCTAGCAGTCTATCTTGGTGGGCTTTAAGAGACTAAAGAATGCATGTAGAGTTAGAATCTCCGATATTAACTGAACATAGATCTCTTCAAACTCCATGTCAGTTTGCAGGCCCAGCGACCGGAACATCATTGCCTCCCATGTCTAGATGTAAATTCAGAGCCTCAAAGCTCACCTGGTCCCACAGCTTCTTTTCTGCCCAGGTTCCTCACCAGGCCATTCTACCCACCCATAGAAAGGAGCTCTACTTTGATAGTTCTGCCATAGGGGGGTTAGTGATTCTTGACATAGCCCTATTCACCCTACCTGGGGACAGTGAGCACTGTAGGGATTATCCAGAAATACCTTTCCTTCCTTTTTGTTTGGGGAGTAGAGAGGTGATGGGATAGATGGAGGTTGGGCTGACACCAGGAGCAACAATTAGAATTCTACTTGACTGACAGGTAGTGAGAGATATAAATTTCTCCCTTTAGGGAGTCGGGCGGTAGCACAGCGGGTTAAATGCACGTGGCACAAAGTGCAAGGACCTGCAGAAGGATCCTAGTTCGAGCCCCCAGCTCCCCACCTTCACAAGGGGTGAAGCAGGTCTGCAGGTGTCTATCTTTCTCTCCCCCCTCTGTCTTCCCCTCCTCTCTCCATTTCTCTCTGTCCTATACAGCAATGATGACATCGATAACAACAATAAAAATTACTATAGCAACAATAAAAAACAACAAGGGCAGTAAAAGGGAATAAATAAATATTTTTTTAAATGTTTCCCTTTAGACATAGAGGCTTTTCTCCCAGGGAATTCCAGTATACTGTAAAGAACAGTGCTAACAAGTGATTTTTGCCTACCCTGTTATCTCCCTAGAGACAAAAATCCCAGCATCCTTAGGGTCCCTCTAATATTATTGTTTATAAAGAGTTGGTCCTGAACCATTTTCCCAACTGATCCCATTGAAGCAGGATTTTATTACCTAAATGAACGATGTTAGAGGCAGCAGTGCATCTGATAAGTGGGTAACTCAGAAGAATATATGATTTTCTATATATCAGATCAAATTCTGGTTTGGGATTTTGAAATTTAGTTTGGTCAAGGCCAAATTAAGTCTTGAATAACAAGGAAAATTATTCAATTAGCCCATATAAGAACGGGCACAGGGGCCAGGTGCTGGCGCACCTGGTTGAACACACATGTTACAATGCACAAGGACCTGGGTTCTAGCCCCAGGTCCCCACCTAGGGGGAAAGCTTTGGGGGTGGTGAAGCAGGACTGCAGGTATCTCTCTCTGTCTCTCTCCCTGTCACCTTCTTCTGATTTCTGCCTGTCTCTGTCCAATAAATAAATAAAGATAATTTTTTTTTAATTAAGAACTGGCAGAAACCTCTATATGAATGTTCTCTGACCTAAGCATGAGGCTCTAAGTTCGATCTCCAGTACCACATGCGCCAGAGTGATACTCTAGCTCCCCCCCCCAAACTAATACATAAATAAAAGTTTCTTTAAAAAAAAAATGAATGCTCTATAGTGTTAAGAAAATGGTCCATAGTGGCATGAAAGTGCAGTCATTTCTGAAAACAGAAAAAGCAGACACTTCCCATTTACGAAGCAGTCAGGTAATCAATAATTTGACTTTCAACAGTCATGGTTGCCATGAAGAGTTTCACAATGAGATATGCATCAATCAATTGGCTTCCCTATCAATGGCATCGGAAATAGCATCAAAACCTCCTAAGTCTTCTCTCAGGGTCCTCAAAAATATCTATAACAATCTCAGAAAATTCACTTCTGGATTTCCTGAAGCTCTTGTTGAAGCATTAGGTTATAAAAAGGGCAAGAATTAAAATAAAGGAAGATAGGCATGTGATATATAGTAGCATAGCAAACACAGTTGCGGATAATTAATCACCACTCTGCGCCCTTTCCTTGGTTTTATGGTCATGTTGAAAGCTCTTAACTACGCATGCAGAATTGATTCACTATGGTATATGTAGTTTTCTTAAGACAAAGCTCCAAGTAAGGTGTTGTTGTTGTGTGTGTGTGTGTGTGTGTGTGTGTGTGTGTGTGTGTGTGTGTTACAACATTTCAACTCCTTTTTCCAGTATGTCTTTGAGTCACAGTGAGTTTGGATTGGTGTAACCATACCATTTCTGGAATCCATCCTGTGATAGGTGAAGACACTATCTCTTGTAGCTGTAATTATGGAAGAAGAGTCAGAATTTCTATCTTCCTTCCTTTGTTTTTCCTTGTCACTGTTTTTATTTTCACAGTATCTATGTTTCTATCAACTAGATTTCACTGGGCACCCTTTGTCCCATTCAGTCACTTGGATACTCAAAGATTTCCATATTTTATTAAATAATAACACACTTTTAAAAAAAAATGCAAGGTGGGAGTCGGGCAGTAGCACAGCGGATTAAGCGCACGTGGCATGAAGTGCCAAGGACTGGCATAAGGATCCCAATTTGAGCCCCTGGATCCCCACCTGCAGGGGAGTCACTTCACAGGTGGTGAAGCAGGTCTGCAGGTGTCTATCTTTTTCTCCCCCTCTCTGTCTTCCCCTCCTCTCTCCATTTCTCTCCATCCTATCCAACAACAACAACAATAATAACAATGATAAACAACAAGGGCAACAAAAGGAAAAAAAAAAAGGCCTCCAGGAGCAGTGGATTCATAGTGCAGGCACCGAGCTCCAGCAATAACCCTGGAGGGGAAAAAAATGCAAACATACTCCCTCTTCTCTCGCCATTGCTCTCCTTCTTGAAACCAGAATAATTTTGGAGCAGCATTTGGAGTCCGTGAAAGTACTAAAGACATGGGCTGTGTCTTGGCATTAAAGAAGGAAGTTCACCTCAGACTGTTTTGGGGGTGGTTAATTAACTGCATGCCTAGCCATCTTTCAAAAAAATAATGTCGGATATAATGCAAATCTTTCGAAATTCTAGAAATGCTCTGTGGTCATGTGGTCAAAGGAGAGCTATCTTTCATTCAGAAAAGAAAGGGGGGGGGGGAGTCAGATATCACAGGGTCGATCGACATGATCAATTCTGTTTTTTGTTGTTTTTTTTTCTGGGACTCTGTGCCTGCACTATGAAACCACTGCTCCTGGAGGCTATTTTTCCCCTTTTGTTGCTCTTGTTGTTTATCATTGTTGTTATTATTGCTGTCATTGTTGGATAGGACAGAGAGGAGGGGAGGACAGAGAGGGGGAGAGAAAGAGACACCTGCAGACTTCTTCACCGCCTGTGAAGCAACTCTTCTGCAGGTGGGGAGCCAGGGGCTCAAACCGGGATCCTTATGCCAGTCCTTGTGCTTTGCGCCACATGCGCTTAACCTGCTGTGCTACCACCCGATCCCCAGCACGATCAATTCTGATGTCACCTGGATGGTAAAATTGTCAGCGGAAACCCTGCTGTGTGTCTGTAATGGCCAGCACAGACTCAAGCACTCTTCTATTAAGGCCATCAGATAGAGACTCAGGTTTCAGCATCTGTCGTCAGTCACTTAGTATTTGTCCCCCTAGCATACACATCCTATCTTCTTGTTCTTTCTCACGCTATCTACTTATTCACCTGTGAAATGACCTGTGTTTGCCCTCTGACCACTAACAGGTTTAATGGGTTATTTCATCTACCAGCTTCCTTCATCTCTCTCCCTCACCCACTTTGTGCCCTAGAAGCAGGTAAATGCACTACCAGGCAGTGATAGTCTCTCCCTTTCAATATACTCAGTAGAATATTCTCTCAAGGGAGTTGGAGACGTAGCACAGTGGTTTAAGAGCAGGTGGCACAAAATGCAAGGACCGGCGTAAGGATCCCGGTTCAAGCCCCCGGCTCCCCACCTACAGGGGAGTTGCATCATAGGCAGTGAAGCAGGTCTGCAGGTGTCTATCTTTCCCTCTCTCTGTCTTCCCCTCCTCTCTCCATTTTTCTCTGTCCTATCCAACAACGACACCATCAGTGACAACAACAATAATAATAACCACAACAATAAAACAACAAGGGCAACAAAAGGGAATAAATAAATACTTTAAAAAAGGAGAATATTCTCTCAAGACTATTCAGCACATCAAAATAAAGCAGTGGGCCCAGTGGAACAATTAGCAATAAGTGTTTTACAGAGATTATATTTAAAAATTGTATTGCATTATATATCCCACCATATGCAGAATGGCTAAATGCAGAAATATTTTTTCACATCTATCCAACTTAATATGACATAAATTGAGTCAGGGAAGAAATTAGTAGAGACATGCTGCTAGATAATATAACACATGGAGGTTATTTATTTTATAATGCCATTATAGCACAAATCCTGCTGCAACGAAAAGTTTCTTATTATCAGATTTTTAAGACCCTTGTGTTCACATTACTCAAAGCCAGGTTAACATAGCCATGCCACATGACTGTTACAGTTCTATCTGGGTAATTTGGTTCTTGCCAAAGATAACCAACCAGTATGACTTGGGCCAGATTAACAGGAAGTTTATCCCGAGATTTGTTGGATATGGAGAATACGAAATGTGAGCAGTTATGGGTAAAGCAGGAAAAACATGAGCAGCAGATATGCCAACAACCAGAAAACAGCCGGCAGAAGAACTGAGTGTTGTGCCTCTAATTGTTTTGAAGATTCGCAAATCCTTTCCAGCTAGTCCCGCCACCACCCCCCCCCAAAAAAAACAAGCTTTTTAAAATAAGGATTGTTAAGCAGTTTGAAATTAAGAAATCGTATATTGCTTAAAAAGTGATTTTTTTAAAAAATCTAATGCATAGAACTAATGTGAATAGATCCCTGCAGTCTGGGATCAAGAAACAAATTGCAGGACACACACACACAAAGAAAAAAAAAAAAAAAAACAGTGTCTGGAGTTTATAAGTCAATGAATTGTCAAAGTCACTGAATTTTTTCTCACTATGGTGAAGCTCTTTAATACAGATTAAAAACAACAACAGCAATAAAACTTCCATGTGCTATGAAAGGATAGGAATTGAAGTATGATATTTAAAAGTTCCATGTGATGTTCTGACTGACATAGGGTTATAGCTTTTATTCCTAACAGGAGAATTCTAGGAGAGAAAGAATACAAATGTTAATATTTTAAGCACATTTTGTGCATCATAAAATTCAATTGGGCCTTTAATGGCAACCTGTTCTAGATAGCCTTCTACCTCCTCTCTGGAGAATCTGTTAATTTCCTCTTTAAAGACTCTTCTTCAGTATTTAACCATAGAGACATAGGAATATGTCATGATAGTTAGAAGTATAACATAATGAAAAAGCAGGGTTGCAAATGAACTGCTCCCCCCCATCTAACTCCTCCTTTTCCTGTGCTCTAAAAGACTACCAGAGCTTTTTCTGACCCCCACAGTCCGCGTTTAACTCAGAAAATACACTCTGCGAGTGCTCTGTTGCATGTTCTAATATGTACGATAGAAGCAGAGGCAGAGACATCGTTTTATTCCAACAGTCTTTGGAAGCCAGTCCCCCACCCCTTCCCCTTGACTGTCTAAAGTGCCCCTTGCTAGCCAGATCCCTTTTGCTAGCTCCAGTGTTCGCACATTTCCTTGTTAATCAGCTGCGTAGACTCGGGACTGTGCGTTTTGGTGTTGTTTGTGTGTGCAATCTCGTGCTGCTTCCTGAACGCATGTGTCCCTTCCCTTCACAGCCTACTCGACACCCAGCACCTCCCCCGCAAACCGATTCGTCAGTGTTGGACCACGGGATCCAAGCTTTGTAAATATTCCTCAACAGACACAGGTGGGCCGCTCTCATCTTTTCTGTATGTGGTGCAGCTTGTTTTTATTCCTCAGGTGCCCTGTAACTGCCTTTCAGCGTACCGTCAGCATAACAGGCTGCCCTTTCCCCCACCCTTGTCTGGCCCCTTTTTCTTTCAGACCCCACCTGGTCCCTTCCCTTGTGTTCTCAACAGTCCTGGGTGTGTGGGGTGGGGGGAAATGTTGCCTGGAATTTTTGTTTCTGGTATTGGGCGGGGGGAGCTCTTTTGTGCCAGAGCTGTTTTCACTCGGAGAAGAAAAGTTTCTTTCTAATGCTAGAGAGGCTGTCTCCCCTCTTGGAGGATTTCATATCTCTCTGCATGCATTTTTGACCCCAGGATTTCTCCACTTGAAAAGTTAGCTCTGTGAAGGCTAAAAGCATGGGGGGGAGGGGGGAGGGAGGGTTGCCAGCCACTTGTCTGTGTTTATCGTGGGGGAGTCCCCAGGAACCTGTTAGACAAAAGGCCAAGAATTTCTGAATCCTGTTATGTTGCAGGTAGTGGTGCCAGTAATAGATGTTTGTCACAGCTGTGCTAGCCTCCCAGAAGCGAGGTGCTGTGGGAAAGGGGACACGTGTGTGAATATACTGGCATATTTGGGGGGTGGGCAGTGGAACAGTCAGCCAGGATAGCGGGTGCTTGGGGTTTTTTTTTTCCATAGATAGTTGTGTTCTGTGGAAGTATAGGCCAAGGCAGGGGGCAGGGGGGAAGTTTTCAGTTTTGAAATAGTTGCCAGAGCACTGAGAAATAATGAAAGACTTTTTTGGGTTCAAAGGTAATGGATGAAGAGATAGAGATTTGCTAAGTCGAATTAAACTCCAGTTTCAGAAAGAAGAAAACTCTCCAGGCTGGGCGGTGGCACACCTGGTTAGCGCACATGTTACAATGCTCAAGGACTTGGGTTCGAGCCCCCAGACTCCACCTGCAAGGGGAAAGCTACGTGAATAGTGAGGCAGGTGTCTTCTCTGTCTCTCTTCTCCCTTTCTATCACCCACTTCCCTCTCAGTTTCTGACTGTCTCTGTTCAATGAGTAAAGATAATAAATTTTAAAAAGAAAAGAAAATTCTGGTTTCCTAATTGGCACATGACGGTATCTGATCATAATGGACATAAAGAGGGATTTTTCTCTGAAAGGCTTCCACACAGTGTATGAAAATATACTCAGAAATAATCTATGCCTATGCTGGGGTATGTAGTCTCCAGATACCTAATTTATAGCTGTTTATCTTTATTTGTAAGACAATGACCAGGTGCTCATGAATGAGAAAGATTTGCCTTCTTGGGTCCATTTGCTCTGTGTAGAGCGTCTTGGTTTATAGCTATGTCGACAGCACAGTTTAAACTGCATTGCTTCCTTACACTGAAGCAGGGTCACAGAAAGTACAGGCTCAGAGGCAGCTGGGAGGAGAGCTGGAGGGGAAAGGGGCGGGGAGTTAACTCTTGAATTTCCCACTTTTTAGTCTCTTCTGAAACTGGCTTCTATTTGACATCTGGGATTAAGGTCTCTTATTCAGTACTTCTCATAAATTGTTCAGCTTTATTAAAGCTTATTTTCCTGTATCTTCAAATAGTCAACTGGTGATTTTAAAGGTGAATACTGACCTCACATGCTCTAAAGTGAAAGATCTATATTTCATCCTGTACTTTTGGCTCTTGTGTTCAAGTTCTGTGGGAGGAGAGAACTAGTGACGGTGGCCCTAAATTGGATGGTTGTTTTTCCTCAAAGCACCAGTGCTCAGGTTACTTCATTAAGAGCCTCAAAAACACAGCCTTGAAACGTACTTTTGTATCTTACATTGTGTCTTTTACATAAGCTGTGGTTCACATCCCTGAAATTGTATCCTGTGCTCCATTCAATTTGTTTCTCTATAATCAAAACATGTTATAGTCTTATATGCCTTTGTTTCACAAACACTTTGTCTAGCCCAGAAAGTGAGTCTTCATGATGTTAACCACAAAAATTCAGTTCTTAAAAATCCAGATTTTCTACGCATCTGGATGAATGATGTCATGGAGATAAAATATTGACATCTGGAACTGAATTTTTTTTGGTTTCTGTTAAATACTTGGCATCCTAGGGACAGCAGCTTAAATGTTTCTTATCACAGCAACACCTGTCACATTTGGCTTTTAAAAAAACAGTCATTACCCAAGTATCTTATGAGAAACTATGCTACTAGAGTCTAAGTATAAATATCTAATCTGAGATTAAAAATTGTGTGCTCCACACATCTGAGCTTTAAAATGTGCAAACAACTCTTTTAGGGAAGGTACTTTATTGGAACTTTTTCAAGTATTAGGCATATATATATATATATATATATATATATATATATATATATATATGTAACATATTTAATGATAAACTTTTAAAATAAGTTTATTTTTGGTTTTTACCGTGAAGACAATCACTGGGGCTTGGCTCCTGCACGAGTCCTCCATGAGTCATGTTGCTTTTTATTTGCCCTTATGAAAGGAGAGAAAGGGGAGGGGGAGAGAGACAGAGACACAGAGAGAGAGGGAGAGAGAGAGACACCCTGAGACCTGTGGTACTCCTGCATCACTTAGGAATTTTCTTCCCTTGCAGGTGGGGGGTGAGGTCTTAAACTTCAATCCTAGTAACATGTAAACTCATCACCTGTTCCCTAAAATAAGTCACTGTTTTTGAGAGGAAATTAGTTTGAAAGAGGAATTTTTTTTTTCCAGAAAAATTTTAAGATGCAATTTGAACATGTTCTATAGGTAAGTAATTTCTTGGGCAACCTTACATTTTTCTACATTGCGCACATGTTACAGTGCACAAGAACCTGGGTTTGAGCCCCCGGGCCCCACCTGTAGGGGAAAAACTTTGTGAGTGGTGAAGCAAGTCTGCAGTTCTCTCTATCTCTCTCTCCCTTTCTATCTCCCCTCCTCCTCCCAATTTCTGGCTGTCTGTATCCAATAAATAAATAAAGATTATAAAATATTTTTTTTAAAAGGGCTGGGTGGTGGCATACCTGGTTGAGTACACATGTTTTTTTTCCACATTGATACTTATTTTCTAAATAGGACATGAAATTTGCTAATTGAATTAACAGGAAATTTTTTTCTAGGAAAAATATTTTTGCTTAACCTTATTTAACACCAAAGTTTTATTTTCTACTATTGCAAAAGTAAATTAAATTAATAAATAAAAAGCCAAGTCTCCCAACAAGATATTGAAGCTTTATAAGTACAAAAAAAGGGAGTCGGGCTGTAACGCAGCGGGTTAAGCGCATATGGCTCAAAGCGCAAGGACTGGCTTAAGGATCCCAGTTCAAGTCCCCGGCTCGCCACCTGCGCTTAGCCCGCTGCGCTACCGCCCGACCCACCTCTGATAGTTTTCTTATTCTTTATCCCTCTGGGAGTATGGACCCAGGGTGCAGAAGGTGGAAGGTTCGACTTCTGTAATTGCTTCCCCACTGAACATGGGCGTTGGCAGGTCGATCCATACCTCCCAGCCTGTCTCTCTTTCGCTAGTGGGGCGGGGATCTGGGGAAGTGGGGCTCTAAGACACATTGGTGGGGTTGTCTGCCCTGGGGAGTCCGGTTGGCATCATGATAGAGTTTTTAAGTAGGCAAATTCCACTTTGTCATAAGGTCTTTCTTTACAAAGAGTTATTTGACTATCTACACGTGTATATAAACCTCTATTCATTAATCTTATGCATATTATCCAGTGAGTCCTTACAGTCATTCAGTGAGATAAGTATAATCATCTCTACTTTGTAGATATATAAACTGAGTTCTCAAAAGGTTGTTCATTTCCCTGAGCCCATAGACCAGTAAACGGCAAAACAAGATGGGGCTGAGAGAGGGTTCACTCAAGAATCCACAACTTGTCACCCTTGAACCTGGGTGTGAGCCTCAGCTACCACAGGAGATGGAGTAATTGCCACGGCATGAGATGGGAGGCCCACAAGTAGTGGCTTAGTGTCTCTCCCTGTCTCCCTCTTTTCTTCTCCTTGTCTAAAGAAAGAATGAAAGAAAATATACAGCAAGAGTTTTTCTGTTAGATTCTAAGTCTGCTTTCTTACTACTGCTATTCAAACAAGACTGCTATTCAACTGAGGAATACTTCCAGATATCCCCGACTTTTAATCTAGTATTTCATTAAAAGCTAACTATCAGTATATGTACAAACATATTGAAACGGGGGGGGGGGGGTTGGGCAGTGGCACACCAGCTTAAGCGCGTTAATATGAAATGCAAGGACCTCCCTCTCTATCTTCCCCTTCCCTCTCAATTTCTCTCTGTCCTATCCAAAAAAAAAAAAATAGCCACAGGAGCAGAGGATTTGTAGTGCAGGCACAGAGCCCCAGCAGTAACCCTGGAGGCTAAATAAATAAATAAACAAAATAACTAAAGGTATTGAGAGCAAAGCCTCAAAGATTATCCGTGAACCTATGCTCTTAGTTGCATTGTTCACAATAACCAAAAAAGGAGGAAGCATCATGAGCGTTCAACGAATAAATATATAGATCATCTTAACCTGTCATACAATAGTATTCAAATTTAAAAGGAAGGAAATTTTACAATATGCTGAGACATAAACCCTGAAGGCATTATGCTGAGTGAGAGAAGCCAATCACAAAAGGCCAAGTCCTGTATGATTTCATTTTTTTGAGATACCTAGAGCTGTCAGGTTCAAAGTAACAGAAAGTAAAATGCTGGGTGCCAGGGTCTTTGGAGAAGACAGGGTAATGAGCTATTGTTTAATAGCTATATTGCTTCCATTTTGCCAGAAGAAAAGCATTCGAGAGGTGGACAGTAATATTGATTGCACAAAAATGTGCCTAGAGCGAGTAAGTCAACTTAAAATGGTTAAGATCATAAATTTATGTTGTGTGTATTTTACCACAATTTTTAAAATGTAGTAATTAGGTAAGCCCTAACAGCCCTAACCCCTTCCTTCCTTTCTTCTGTCTTTTCTTCCTTCCTTCCTTTTATTTATTGGATAGAAACAGCCAGAAATATAGAGGGTAAGGGGAAGTAGAGAGGAAGAGAGACAGAGAGACACCTGCAGCACAGCTTCACCACTTGCAAAGCTTTCCCTCTGCAGCAGAGGTGGGGACCTGGTCTTGAGCCCAAGTACTTAAGCACTGTAGCATGTGCACTCAACCAAGTGTGCCACCACCGGGTCCCTTGTTTCCTTTCCTTTTTTTAACACCAGATTTATTGCTGGAGCTCAGTGCCTCCACTGTCTTTTTTGATTGATAGAGACAAATAGACATAAGGGGGGGAGAGGGGGAAAAAAAGAGACACCTGCAGCACTGTCCCACTGTTTGTAAAGATGGGACCTGTGGCTTAAACCCAGGTCCTCACACATGGTCAGTGTGTTCTGCTAGATGCACCACTGCCTGGCCCCTACCCTTTTACCATTTTTTTAAAAAAAATTTTATTATCTTTATTTGTTTATTGGATAGAGACAGCTAGAAATTGAGAGGGAAGGGGGAGATAGAGAGGGAGAGAGACAGAGGGACACCTGCAGCCCTGCTTCACCACTTGTGAAGCTTTCCCCCTGCAGGTAGGGACTGGGGGCTCAATCTGGGTTCTTGCTCATGATAACATGTGCACTCAACCAGTTGTGCCACCACCTGGCCCCCATTTTCCCTTTTAAAAGTCTAAAATTCTGTAATGATTTTTTTTTCAAGAAAATCTTGTGTTTTTTTTTAAGCAGAATACACCATACATATGTGTTAACCTCTGTAAAAGCACTAATCTTCATGCCTGACACAAAGCAGGTACTCAGCATATATTGGTTGCATCTCCATGATACACAACAAAGTTAGAAATAATGACTTTTTCTTATTACAGTCACAATACATATTAATTGTGGGAAATACAAATGGGAAAAATAATAAAAAGCCCTTGTATTCCTACTGTTAACATTTCTATATAAATTCATCCAGACTCTCTGGATTGCACACAAATATATCGCAAAAATGAGATCATATTATACACACAGTTTAGTAGCCTGCTGTTTCTCCCCTAGCAATGCATTATAGCCTTCTTTCCATGTAAATTGGAAAAATTGAATATTGGCTTTTATTGTACCGATTCATCATCTGTAATGATTGGTAGGGAAAGATAACACGGATAATTGAAAGCCATTTTTCCTCCTTCTTCCCTTCCAGTCTGTGTTTTTTCTCCAGAGAATTCTTCCCTTCACGGAGACAGAATTGCCTTGAGCTAGTTTTCATTCAAACTACCTTCCAGTTGCGTTGTATGTCTCCCCCCCCCCCCAACTTCCATTCTGCTGAGACATTCTTGCCAAGTTATCTATCCTGTTCTGTCTTATTTGTCGGCTCCTTTTGCTCCTATCATTATTTGCTTCTTACCCTCCTCCTCCTCCTCCATTTTGTGACTCATGGCTAACATGTGAGGTGGAGAGAGACACCTCCAAGCACTCTTTATAGCACTCTCTAGTCTGAGAGACTCTGGTCACTCATCTCACCTGTATTTCTTGTGTTTCAATATTCAGTTGATATTAACATAGAAAGAAGTCTCTGGGGCATAGAATATTTACTCCACTTTGGACACTGTTAATGTTCCTTGCACGCCTACAAGATGATATAATAGAGAACACACATTGTCTCGAATAGCAGAAAGTCAATGGCCATTTCAATTGCATCCCATAATTTAATCTGATCCTTGAAAACGAGAGCCATTAAGAGGAGGCACTTATTTAGAGGGGGAAAAAAGTTAATATTTCATCATCAGGTAATAAATAGAAATACCAATTTCTACACAGACGGATTGAGCAAAGGACTCATTTTGATTCAGGTTCTAGTTTAATCAGGATGTTCAAATAAAATGCTTAACCTGCAGAACTCCAATGAAGACTAATTCTTTAAAATGAAAAATGAGTGCAAACAATATTAAAAACAGGCATTTCTACCCTGCCACCCAAATCTATCACTGCTCTCTGCATTAACAGAACTGTGGTGTCTGAAATGCTATTTAAAACCAAATTACCATTTGGGTTATTAGAAGAATCGCTTGGCATGGCATGGGCCTGATTTGTTGACAAAAAGGCACAGGTGCTGTACCCTTTGCTTAATAAATCATTTAGCTGCCTGACTTGCAAGCCGTGTGACTGCCTTTGCCTCATGAAATTTACAAATGTATGTACAAGCCACACACTTCACTGTGCCGGAAACCGGCTGATCTGGAGAGGTTCCTGCATAGCTTAAGCTATGGGCATGGCCCACATTGTCTGCCCTTCACTGGGGTTACACAATGAGCCTGGGAGGGTGGCAGAGATGGGAAGCATGTCTGTCTAGTGCCATTGTCTACCATATTTCTAAAAGTCTCCCTTGGGCAATCTGAAAAACTTCTCAAGTTCCTTTCTTCAAGCACTCTCTGATTCCTACTATGTTCCCAACACCCACGGGATTCAGAGAGTAACAGTTGTCCTTCAGTTGTTCAAAGTCAAATAGAGGAAACCATCATAAAAATAATAATAATAATAGTGATGACAGTAAGCACAATACTAATTAAGCAATATGTTACCAGTTACAGGGAAGATTTGCCTTCGAAGCTTCAGAACTACTGTGTTGGGTGTAAGAACTTTTCAGCTGGGGAGACAACATGATGGTTATGCAAAAGACTTTCAAGCCTGAGGCTCGCAAAGTCCCAGCTTCAGTCCCTAGCACCACCATAAGCCAGAGCTCAACAGTGCTCTGGTAGCTCTCTCTGTGTATCTTTCTCTCTGTATCCCTCTTTGACTAAAAATAAATAAAATATTTTTTTTTAAAAAAAGAACTTTTCAAAAGGTGGAAGGAGAAGAAAAGACTTGTTTCTGATTTTTTAAAATGTTTTACCTTAATTTTTCAGCTTCTAGGTTTTACCCACCTCGCTGTGCACTGATAGATAAGGCATTCACCCATCCTTCTTCTCTAGACCAGACAGAATAAGTTAAAATCCTTTCCTGCTGCCAGTATGTTAGTCAGTAACCCCCTCCCTTCTCTTCATTTCTAAAAAAATGTCCCCTTCTTAGGTACTTTCCTTGACCCTCAACACCAAACTCACTTGAACTTGCACTAAGCACCCCCTGTGTGTCTCGGTTTTTGTGGTTGTTATTTTTTTTCACTAATATTTCTAGTCTGACTTATTAGCTGTAAAACGATTGGGGATAGGCATGGTGTGTGTGTGTGTGTGTGTGTGTGTGTGTGTGTGTGTGTGGTGTGTACTGTATAGTGTGTGTACACATGTACTTCCTTTGCTTGTTTTGGAACTAAATTCCATATAAAAGC
The DNA here is from genome assembly GCF_950295315.1 of Erinaceus europaeus. Classification (NCBI taxonomy): domain Eukaryota; kingdom Metazoa; phylum Chordata; class Mammalia; order Eulipotyphla; family Erinaceidae; genus Erinaceus; species Erinaceus europaeus. The sequence continues at coordinate 80,912,596 of NC_080174.1, read as the reverse complement.
GGAGAAAATATGTCATACCTAGTAAGCACTCAGTAAATAACTTCCACCATTTGATTAATGACTAGTATCTGTTTTCTGGGTTGCAAAGTATCTCCTTTACTGGATCTTAAAGCAATCCTTTGATGTAGAGAGCACCATTATTACTACCCCCACTATATAGATTTTGAAAACAGATTGAAACAAGAGAAATGGCTTTCCTGGAACCATATAACCAAGAGTCAATACAGCTGTCTCCCAGACCATTCTTCTTTCTTTTAAATATGTCCTTTGCTTACCTTCATTTGAGAGATGGAGAGAGAGAGAGAGAGGAGAGATACCACAGCACCACTCCATGATCCAGGCTGGTTCCTTTGGTGCTGTCCTTGGTCTTCATGCATGATGCTGGGGACTTGAACCCAGGGCTTATTGCATACATGGAACTCTCCTGTCCTTCTGATTCCAAATCCCAGACTCCCTTCAGAGTGTCCGTCAGGGGATGACCTATGGTAGCCTGTAAGGAATCTCATGCTGCCCTGTGGATACCTACCATCCAAATGATGGCGCTAAAGCAACTAACAAATCAGAATAGGACCCTCCTTCTGTGTCATAACCCTGTGGACTCCTCCACTGAGTATCTTCTCTGATTACATTAGAGGGCCTGATTAAACCAGGTAGGCATATCTATCCTTACTCTGTACATTTCTCCCTTTAAGCTAAATTGTGTCGGAAGGAAGAAGAGACTCTCCGAGAGAGACAAATTATCTCTGAGGTATAAGAATTGGAAGCCCATGAATGTACCCCTCAGATTTTGAAGGGGAAAGGCAGTGCATGATCATTTTTTACTCTTATGTTCTTAGCTCTATTTGTAGGTGTTGAATAGTAAGCAACACCTCTTGGAGATAAGTTACTCATGCAATCTGCTTCCCCTCCCTCTCTGCTACCATGTGCAGCAGTAAACATTCCCAGCTCCCACCTCCCACACCAACCTGTACGTTCTTGACACATTCTCTTCATATATACTTGGAAGCTGACTCACTGACAGACTACGAGACACTCTTAAAATAAAATATTTCAATACACACAACCTTTGTCTTTCATGTTTTAATTTGGCAGCACGTGTTAGACATCCTCCACCCCAGACTTCAATTCTGGAGACAGTAAGAACCTCAGTTCTCAACAGTGGTCCTCCTAGTGGTTTTTTGTTGTTGTTGTTGTTGTTGTTTGTTTGTTTCTGCTCTGTGCTTGGATTACAGTGATTCTGTTGCCAGTAGCCACAAGTGCAGACTTGGGTTTAACTTTTTAGTTTGTTTTCTACCTTGCTTCAAAAGGTCTGCTGACGTTTCTTAGTTAAAGCAAATCGGTGATTATTGAGAAAATTTAATTGTGTTCATTATGGATAGGTGCCTAGGGACCAGACTGTGGCTCACCTGCCTGGTAGACCACACATAATGCCATGGACCCAGGATCAAGCTGTAGGTCCCATCTAGCAGGTAGGAAGTTTCATGAGCAGAGGAATAATGCTGCAGGTGTCTCTCCTTTTTTTTTCTCTAATTTTTATTTATAAAATGGAAATGTTGACAAGACTATAGGTTAAGAGGGGTACAGTTCCACACAATTCCAACCACCAGAACTCTGTATCCCATCCCTTCCCTTGAAAACTTTCCTATTCTTTATCCCTCTGGCAGTATGCACCCAGGATCATTGTGGGGTGCAGAAGGTGGAAGGTCTGGCTTCTGTAATAGCTTCCCTGCTGAACATGGGCATTGACAGGTCGATCCATACTCCCAGCCTGTCTCTCTCTTTGTCTAGTGGGGCAGGGATCTGGGGAGGCAGGGCTTCAGGACACATTGGTGGGGTTGTCTGTCCAGGGAAGTCAGGTTGGCATCATGGTAGCATCTGGATTTCAGCCACCTAGTGGCTCTCCTTCTAACTTTGTCTCTCACCCAGCATCGAGAACAGCAGCCACTGGGAATGGTGGGTTGTACTGGCATCAAGTCCCAACTATCACCCTGGTGACAAAAGGAAAGAAAGAGTCCTAATAAATTACAGTTCCTCTTTTGCTTCCTTGTCTTCCAGTATTAATATAAGATCAGTAGTGATGGAGAAAGAGAGAGATTTCACAGAAATGTCAGATTTCATGAAGGAACAGGGAAAAAATTAAGGATATAGTGTATGAAATTAACCCTTGGCTTTATGGGAAAGAGAGAGAGAGAGAGTTAAGGGAGAAAGGGAGCTAAAAAAAAAAAAAAAAGATGATGCAATTCAGTAGAGAGAGGTAAGAAGCTAAGATCTGCATGTGACTCCAGCTTTACAGTGAAGTCAGAAAAGCCCAGTATCAGCAACAAAATTGCTATCAGATTTTTCAGGTCTCAAGTGGGTCTTGATAATGATTCGGAGCCATGGACGTTCCAGGGGGAACTAAGAGAAATGTGCCAAGGGAAATTTACTTGGTACCTATAGAATGATTTCTTTGAAGAACACATACCTGTTTTCATAACCTGCCTAAGCCATTTATCTGAATGATTTTAAATATGTTACAATTCACAAATCAAGTTTCTTTTCATCTATGGAAGGGTGACAATGGTAGTATCCACCTCTTAGACAAAAACCACATTAAGTGGCTTAACCTACTCTGTGTGTGTGTGTTTGTGCTTCCATCTAACAAGAAATCTGTCATTAAGAAGTGGTTAACGGGGCCAGGCAGTGGCGCATCTGGTTGAGTACACCTGTTACAGTGCACAAGGACTCAGGTTCAAACCCCTGGTCCCCACCTGCAGGAGGGATGCTGCATGAGTGGTGAAGCAGGCCTGCAGGTGTCTGTCAATTTCTCCCCCTCTTACCACCCTCTTCTCTCTCAGTTTTGCCGTCTCTATCCAATAAATAAATAAATAAATAAAGTTTTTTTTTTAAAAAAAGAAGTGGTTGGCATTATTTCAGCTGCTACTTGATGCAACAGAATCCTATACTCTAACATTCTTCTCCACCGTCCTGTCTGCTTTCTTTCTGCTTGATCGCAAAACAGCTGCTGTAGCTCCAGACATGAAGCCCAAGTCATACCCCATTACTTCTCTTCTATTAGGGAAACCAAAGCTCTGCCAACATGCCACCTAACCTGTTAGCCAATTTCTGTTTATTTCTCATTGACAAAACATTGGGTCACAATTTGACCTTTAACAGTGAAGGACTCTGGGAAAGCTAGCACAGGGTTATCGTAATTGGCTGAAAGTTATCCAGGGCCAACTATATTATATTATCTTTCCTAAATAAAGCTTCACCCTGGGCGGGGGTAGATGTGTAATGGTTATATGAAGAAATTCTCATGCCTGAGGCTCCAAAGTCCCAGGTTCTGTCCCCCACACCACCATACACCAAAGTTGAGCAGCACTCTGGTCAAAAAAAAAAAAAGTGGGGGGATGGGCAGGTGATAGTGCACCTGGTTGAGAGCACAGGTTACAATGCACAAGAACCTGGGTTTAGGTTCGATTCCCCGGTCCCCCGCCTACAAGAGGGAAAGCTAGGTGGTGGTGAAGCAGTGCTGCAGGTGTCTCTCTGTTTCCTTCTCCCCCTCTCAATTTCTGGCTGTCTCTAGCCAATCAGTAAATAAAAATAATTAAAAATATTTTTTTAAAAATTAAAGTTTCACCCAAAAAGAAGGCAAAAATATAGAGGGTAGACTATTAAAGTATGTACCACAGTCTTTCCCCCCCTTTTGTAAAAAAAAAATTATTTATTCCCTTTGTTGTTTTATTGTTGTAGTTATTATTGTTGTTGTAATTGTTAGATAGGACAGAGAGAAATGGAGAGAGGAGGGGAAGACAGAGAAAGGGAGAGAAAGACAGACACCTGTAGACCTGCTTCACCGCCTGTGAGGTGACTCCCCTGCAGGTGGGAAGCCGGGGACTTGAACCAGGATCCTTACGCTGGTCCTTGCACATTGTGCTACCTGTGCTTAATCCTCTTTTTCCCCTTTTGCCTGATAGGTTGTATGCATTTTTCAGCACCTGTTGTTAAACTTAACCCCCCCACCACTGATGTTTGTCTTCTTTCAGTGCTTTTCCTCCATACCCGTTCTGCGCATGCCTAGGAAACCTGTGTGCTGTGTGCATCTATATACGCTCAGTCTCCTTTCTGCCCATGGTTGCAGTTCAGCGTTTGGGCAGAAAGACTAAAATTTTGTCCAGACTGGATCCCACTGGGCTGAGTCAAGCTTCTCCTGGGAAACCAGGACTCTGAAATGGCTGAGTTGGAGTGTCCTCTCTGTGCCCCTCAGGTGTTTATCAAACAGTCAGCAATGGGTTCTGGGTTTCTCTTTTATGACTTGGAACCAGATGCTTCCTTTGCAAAAGAAAAGAGCCTCTTGTTATGCTGAGCTCAAGT